>NC_133002.1:45695419-45995984 GCF_048564905.1 Vicugna pacos
AGTTGTTGGCCAACACAAGACCTGGCCCCCTATCCTGCAGAGGGAAAACACCAATGTGGTCATCAAGAAGTCATTTTTCTTTGGCCCCGTGTTGATTTGCCTACAGACAGATGCGCCATCCTGATTTTGTCTTACTTAATCTAAACATAAATTAATTTTCCATCCTCTGAGTACCTTAAGGCAGGGGTCTAGTCTCGGAGTTAGGAGCTCTGCGTTCCATCCAGGCTCTGCTAATAGCTGTGGCTCTGGGCAAGTCCCTTCTTTGATCCTTGGTATTTCCCTATAAATGAAGAGCCCATCTCAAGCCCTGTTACTCAGCAGAACTGCCTGGTGCCTCCACCCCCAGAGATCTGATTCAGCAGGTCCCAAGAGGGGTCCCGGTCCCGTGTACAGGCAGGAGCTCAGGTCTGCTAGGCCACGTGGTCTTCCAGGCCCCTCTACCCCACTCAGCAAACTTGAGTGATCAGGTGACAGTGACCTGCTTTCAACCATGAGTGGTCAGGGCCCTGTGGAGAACTGGCCCTTGCCCCACCCCTCAGCTGTGGCCTGTTCTCAAGTCTCACTCCCCTGCCTCCAGACTGGTCTTCAGTGGAGGAGAAGACGACTCATTGCTTTAGAGACAACAGGACAGAGCTGGGATTAAAAACGCTGGTGCTAGATATTCTATTTCAAAACTACAGCTGAGTGGATGAAAAAATTTTTAACAGCTGAACCCAATTCTTAACTCCTCTTTTTGTAAGGTGGAGGGAGACCAACCTGGGGCGACACTAGTCTCAGACAGACTGAGGGGAAATGCTCTGTAAATGATTTAATAATTCAGTTTGAGCTCTCCATTTGGATGATAACTCTGGTGGGTATCCTCCTCTCTCTGCTCCAGCTTCCCTGGGTAAGAACGAGCCTGGGCTGATTTAAACTTCTGGGTCGGTCCCCCCACCGCTCCAGGCCATCCACCCACTCAGCCCGCATCCAAGTGGCCTCCTCCCCCTGTCATTTGGTGTGTCCTCAGGGGAGTCAGATTCATTTCAGTATAAGCTCAAGCAAAGTGTAATTAGGACAGCAAATCTGCTGTTTAACAAAAAAAATTAAATAAATAATTTTACTTAAGTCCTCTGACAAAGTCCTGGAGAAGTGGTTTGATGCTGAAGGAAGGATGAGAGAAACCTGGCCTTCGATTTAATTTCTCCCAGCTTGGGAACAAAATTCAAGACATGGTAACCATGTTTACTCCTGAAAATGCAGCCTGATGTAAAATCTATTGTGAGACAGTCTGAGGTTGTGGGAATGGGGACCTAACTTCATGGAAGTCTTTTCTCTGTGCTCTGCAACATGACCGTAACCCCCACCTTCCACCCTACCCCACCATCCTCACTTCCTTTCCTGGGCTTTTACCATGTCAGTGGCAGGGTGCCAAGGGCTTAGATGCATTTTCTCATGCATTTTGCACAACAGCCTTACGAGGCAGGTTCTTTCATCCCCATTTTACTCCATTTTATGGGTGAGAAAACTGAGGTTCAGAGAGGCAAGTGACTTGCCCTGGGTTGCACAGCATGTAAGTGGAGGAACTGGATTTGAAGGGGTCTGCACTCCTAGCCTCTGTGCTGTACTGCATCTGCTGGTCTCAGAGCTGCACGTCAAGATGCCAGGCTCAGTTACCTCCACATCAGGCCTGCCATCCTTTCCTCATTCCATCTTGGCAAGGCCTGTACTTCTCTAAACTTCAGATTTAATGACCACCCAGCCACCGCTTGCCGCTAAACTCCCCACCTGTAGTGCTTCTTGGCTGCGGAGGAGGGATTATTGATGTAGACTAACCCTCAGGCCGTCCTAGTGCTGGTGTGAAGGTGGGGCGGGCGGGCCACACCTTTCCTGTGAGCCTTGATGTCCCAGACTACAGAGTGGAGGCTGGGGGCATTCTGTGGGCATCTGGAAAATGCCTTGGGCTCACCACAGAGTGACAGGTTCTCCTACCTACAGGAAGCTTGCCTACAGTGGGGTACTGCCACCTCCAGAAAGCACTCTGCTTAACAGCACCTGACCTTGTTCTGTCTGCTCAGCATTTTGATTGCTAAATTTACACAATGTTGGTTTGCCTTCTGAGTGTTTTTTAAAAGAATACCGGAAGAGTTTTCTGTCTCCAGTGGACCCAGTTCGGGACATGGCTCTGGCTGGCCGGGCTGTGTCTCTCCCTGGCCACCTTTGCCTCCCTCTGCCCTAGTCTTTTGGCCTCACACTGACCAGGTCTGCTCTGTCTGACAGGCGGGTCCTTCTGGTGTTCCTGTGGGGGACCTTCCCGACCTGCCAAGCTTCGCCTCCAGTGACTCCTGGCTCCTGGCTTAGCCTCACTGACCTCCCTCTTTCCTGGGAAGATGTTCCTGGTGGGCCTGACAGGGGGCATTGCCTCAGGCAAGAGCTCAGTGATCCAGGTGTTCCAGCAGCTGGGTTGTGCGGTGATTGACGTGGACGTCCTTGCCCGGCTCGGTGAGCTGGGGGGCGGGCTGGGGGTGGGACAGGGCAGCGCCCTGTGCTGCCTTTCTTCCATCGGGCCTCACCTTTCTAAAAGGCCTTTCTAGGCCTCAGAGTAGGGGAGGACTTTGCCATCAGCCCTGGTCTGGCCCCCTGCTCCCTGCCCCAGGCTGGCCCTCTGGCTCTTCAGTCACTCTTCCCTCCCGTTCACACCATCCCGTGACCAGTGCCAGGGGTTCTGTGCACTCTGCTCTCCTCCTCAACTGCTTTCCCTCCCCTCATTTTGTTTTTGCTCCAACTGAAAGAAGCACCCCTGGGTTCCCCCATCATTCTGCCTCTGGTCACTCGGAGTCCTTTGACTGGCCTGGAGGCTCCAGACAGTGACCCAGACTCCTCCTTGTGCCACAGTCGTCCAGCCGGGATGCCCCGCCCACCGGCGCATTGTGGAGGCCTTCGGCACCGAGGTCTTGCTGGAGAACGGCGACATCGATCGCAAGGTCCTGGGGGACTTGATCTTTAACCAGCCTGACCGGCGGCACCTGCTCAACACCATCACCCACCCTGAGATCTTCAAGGAAATGGTGAAGGAGACCTTCAAGTACTTTCTCCGGGGTAAGAATCGGGACCTGGGACGGGTGTGGCAAAGCCCGCTCCTCCCAGGGCCTGAGCCCTTCGCCTCTGCAGAAAGGTTGGCTGGAGAGCAGGGAGCTGGCTATCATTCAGACTGTTGAGCTCCTGTTGTTCACTGGCATCCCCCCATGCAGTCCTGTACCAGCCCCAGAGGGCAGAGGTGATGTCCTTTAACCCAAGGAGGCTGATAGTTTAATGAGAGGAGATACTTGAGGCTTTGAGCCATGAACCCCAGAAAGTTGATTTTTCTAGGAGGGATGGGTGAAATAAGAGCTGATGAATAAAGGAGTCATAAGACCTGAGTTTAAGTCCTGGCCCTCACGGTTTCTGGTTTCTAGCTGCGTGACTATCGGGTGAGCCAGCCCCTCTGCCCGTTTTCCTTGTCTGCATAGTGAAGCTAGTAATTCCAGCCTCGAAAAGCTCTTAGGGGGGTCGAAGAGTCCACTGTCGATCACCACGCAAGTGGAAACCGGGATCAGAGTCTGATTTGGCGCTGTTTGGGAAAGTAAGTTTTTTTGTTTTTGTTTTAATTTTCCTTTTTATTTGTTTATTTATTTTTGGTGAGGGGGGTAGTTTGGTTTATTTATTTATTTATTCTTAGAGGAGGTACTGGGGATTGAACTCAGGACCTTATGCATGCTAAGCATGCGCTCTACCACTTGAACTGTACCCTCCCCGCCTGGGAAAGTAAGTTTGCAGAGTGGGAGCTGGGGAGGCTCCAGGATGGCCAGGGCAGGTGGGGGTGGGGTTCTAAGTGGAGGATTATCCTTTGGGGCCCAGCCTCTGTGGAGAGAGTTAGCCTGGCATGGCAGGGACATCCAGCTCATGTGCCAGGACTAAAGGAAAGGGTGAGTGTTTGAAAAGCAGGGGTCACTTGGCAAGAACCTTCCCCTGCAGCTGTCAGCAGCCTTTCCTAAGCCACAGTCCAAGCGCTGTTGTTCAGGATGGTGTTGGGCAGGGGTGGCCCAATCCTCACTGTCCAGGATGGGCCAGTCAGCAGAAGTGGGAGAACCGAGAGCAGTGGCTTGGGATCAGGCGAGAGGCTGGCCCAGGGATCCTGCAGAGCTGCCTGCCAGCCTCTGGGACACAGAGCCTCCAGCCCAGGCTCCAAGTTGAAGGCCTGGCTGCTTGTTTCTCCAGTCCGTCACCAGGCTGAGACTTTGCTTTCTAGAGGGTATGGAGGAGCCTTCTTGGTTTTCTTTGGGCTTTGCACTGTGGTCATGGCCAAAGCACTTACTGTCTCATGCATCAGGTTCTCCTGGACAGAGTGGGGACCTTCCCCCAACCCCCGTCCCCCTCTGGCCAAATACTTCCCTCCAGAGGGAAAGGGATGACTTGACCAACATCCTTGATGTTGACCCCCCTCCCCTTGCCTGGCTCTGGCCAGGCAGGGCTGGCTCCAGGCATCCTCCCTGCTGGACCAGCTTTTACTCTCCATCTTGCCACAGGCCTTCCTCCCTCCCTCCTCCCTCAAGAGATGTCTCTGGACTCTTGCTGCCTTTGTCCTGCCCCTTGTGTCTGTGCCAGGACTCCTTCTGTTCCTTCCCTCTACCCCCCCCACCCTCCCACCCCCCCAGGAGCAAGGCCTTCTGCCTTTCATTCTTGCCCTTTTGCATTCACTCCCAGGCCAGGCGCAAGTACATCTGCAGGGCTTTGAGGTGGCAGCGGCTCTCTCCTCCTGAAATTAAGCATTGGATAATGTCACCCGCTCCAAAGTCCTCCCGCTGTGTCATCCACCCAGCCTCCCCTCTCCCCAACCACCACCACTTAAATAAAAGCCAGAAAGCTCGTTTCAGCTCGATAAGGTAAAAAATGGGGACGACAGCTGTGGCTTCCACAGTCCCAGTTTTCCCCTGATGAGTATAACAAATACAACTGTCAGACTTGGTATAATCAAACGTCAGATAAGATCACCAGCTGTTGGGAGGTCTCCGCGTAGGCAGACGGATGTCTTAATAGAGTCAGGATGGTTTGCAGAGCTTATCAAGCAGGAGGGATGTGACAGCT
Source organism: Vicugna pacos (assembly GCF_048564905.1). Classification (NCBI taxonomy): domain Eukaryota; kingdom Metazoa; phylum Chordata; class Mammalia; order Artiodactyla; family Camelidae; genus Vicugna; species Vicugna pacos. The sequence goes on from NC_133002.1 coordinate 45,700,520, forward strand.
GAATAGCCCTTTGCCAGCGATCCAAAGAGCTGGCCGCGAGCTCCCGAGAGGGGCCGAGGAGAAAGGGCAGTGAGGGGAGGGGTAGGGATGGGAGCCGAGCAGAAAAGGGAGATAAGAGGCCCGGGGAGGATCTGCTCTCGCTCCTCTGGCTCCTGTTCTGGGCTGGAGAGGAGTAGGGGAGCCAGCGCTGCTGGCCTTCCTCATCCAGGGAGCAACAGTCATAATAACCATCATCTATGGAGCGTTTAGAGAGGATCTGAGTGAGGGGTGCTGGGAGGTTTACATGATTCACTCATGCAATCGTTACCTCTTCTTGTGAAGTAGATCATCGTCACTCATTTACACAGGTGAGGTTTGTTAAGGAGCCCAAAGTCATGTGGTGGGAAAGTGCGGGCTACAAAACCAAGGTGTGTCATTGGAGCCCATTCTCTTAACCCCCTGGTTCAACTGAAGAGAATTGGGCTTCCTGAGCAGTGGGTCCTGAGGGACAGGAAACCCAGTGGCTTGGGCTGTCACCATGTTTCCTGTATCACGTGGAGTGCCAGTTTCCCCATGATGCTCCTGGGATCGGTATGATGTGGGTCAGCTTCTGTGGTTGGAAATGTTTCTAGTGGGACATCATCCAAGCCAGGCAGGGGTCTCTGGTCAAAAACCAGTGCCCATCCCTTTCTCTCACTCCTGGACCCCAGCTTTTCTACACTTACACGGGGGACACCAGTGTAAAGAGAACTAAGAGCCCAAGGTGTTTCTGGGCAAGTAGCCCTGGGACATGCCTGCTCCCAGTGGGTGAGGGTGCCGCCCTTGACTGGCCTTGGCTTGTAGTGGGACGGTAGTCAGTGCCTTTTATCCCACTGGAGTTGGTTATACAGTGTTAGTCACAACCACCCCACCACCTCCAAACCAGTACCTGTAATCCCTGGCTGGAGGTCTGACTCTGATGCCGAGAAGCAGCCTCTCCTTTGGGGGCTTCTGCTGCTCCCCCACAACATGAGTTTCTCCTGGAGAAGTGGCAAGGATAGCCATGCAGGACTCCTCAGCAGGGAGCCAAGCTTGGACCTGGCTTTTGGGGAAGAACCTATCACTTCTCTCTTTCTCTCTCTCTCTCTCTCTCTCTCTCTCTCTCTCTCTCTCTTTTTTTTTTTTTTTTGTATAAAGGTGGGTGAAGTAGGGCAGAAAGGGCCCAGTTACTCCTGGAAACTCCCTCTAGTCTCCTACAGCTCTGGCTGTGTCATTCTTCTGTTTAGAAATAACAGCTCTTCGGATTCAAGATCAAGTGAACTCCACCCTTTGTGACTGCCCTGACCACCTTGTCAGCTCTGTCTCTCTGCTTGAGGCCTCTACTTCAGCCTGAGCTGTTCCCCTTCCCAGAACCCTCACCTCCACACACTCATTTTCAAGTGTCAGAAGCCCTCCCTGCTTTTCAAGGCCAGTACAAATACCATCCCTTCCATAAGTTCTTCCCAGACCATCCACCCAAAAATGACTTTCTGCAGCATTCTTTTTTGAATGACATTGGAACTGGCTGGCATTCAGGTTATGCCTCTCCTGGGAAGGTATCCCCCTCTGGGGGGAGCTCTTGATGATAGGGGACAGTGGCTTCAACTCTGTTTCCACACCTAGCACATAGTCCTATGTGTGCTTGCAGAATTGAATTTGTGGGTTTCCTGGCCTCTCCCCAGGATACCGCTACGTGATTCTGGATATCCCTCTGCTGTTTGAGACCAAGAAGCTGCTCAAGTACATGAAGCACACGGTGGTAGTATACTGGTGAGTGTATGGCATGGCCTGGCCTGACCAAGGCTGGAAAAGAGGACCCCTGGGTTAAGGCATATACCTGCGAAATGGTCCACTTCATTTGCCCTTTCCCAACGAGGTGGCCAGGAGGCCCAGGGGTGTGGGCAGCAGTGCCCAGAGCCTTAGAAACTGACTTCTGTACCAGACCCAGATATGCCTGGGGGTGGCTGTGGGGAGTGGTGGCCCCCAGGTCTCTCTAGTGCTTGTGAAGCGCTCCCTCTGCTGGCCATTGGAGGCACTTAAGCCCAGATGCCGGCCCTGCCCTTGGCTACCTTGTTATCATTCACTGGTTCCCTTTTCCCTCCTGCAGCGCTTCTCAACATTCCAAACAGCTCCCATATTTATTATTTCACTCAGTTTACCTCTCAGCTTGAGGTGATCAGGACGGAGTTGATATTTCTGGGTTATAGGAGAGAAAATTCAACGGGGGAGTTGCAGAATTTGTCCAGGGTCACCCATTGGCAACACCTACAAACAGAAAGTTGTGGAGATGGATCTGTCAGAGCCCAGCTAAGGAAGGAGCTTTGTTCTCAGAATCCCCCAGGACATGACGCAAACCAGAATCCAGGTCTGGCAAACAGAGGAGGATCAAACTGTCAGAGAAAATGAGTCATAGTCCCAGCAGGGTGAGATTGTAGATGAGGCTGCGGGGTACCTCTGCCTTCCAGAAACTTCCTGGATGCCACCCACAAGTACAGTAGACACAGAGGTGGGCACTTGGCTCTGTGGGTATTTTGGGCACAGAGTGGCTCTCAAGAGACTAATGCGTGGGAGGCTCCCAGCACACTGGAGACGGGGCCTGGAGGGCTCGGTGCCCTAAGCATCGCCCTGCCCTCCCCTCCGTGGGCTGTCAACTAAAGGCCGTCTGGGTCCACTGAGCCCGGTGCAGGGACAGGCATTCTCTTAGCTCCCCCGTTAGCCTGTGTCTTCCCATGTAAAGCTGCAGCTTTTCTGGGTTCTTTGTTCCCTGTTTGTGAAAGACTGTCACCCGAGGCCAAGCAGACCCTGTGAAGACAGAATTCTCTTTGCCTTGGAGTTTTAACACAACTGAAACTTTGTACCACGGGATCCAAAATGAAAAAATCTTGAGAGTGTAGGTGAGAAAACAGAACGGGCTGGTTGCATCTGCAGTTCCAGGTGACTCCACACCTTCCTTTGCCACCTCCCTCTTCCTGCGCTGTCCTTCTAGGTTGATCTGCTTGCTGAGAGCAGTGACAGCTGTGGACCCTCGCAGATAAGTGGGGCTTTGTAGATTCTTCCTGCTCCCCAGGAGATCCTCCAGCCCCACTCACCAGCCAGAAGAGCCCTTCCCAGAATCCCAGGTGCTGTACATGTCCCACTCTGACCACATGTGGTGGCACAACTAGCAAGAGATGCCCAAGAGATGAATGAGTGATTATTTACTATTCATAAAAGGGATCTACACTTTATAAGTATACAGAGCCTCTCATGGATGCCTTTAACTGGCAAACTACCCCAGTGCATTTGAAATAATATGGGAGATTTACCAAAGTGTAATTATACCAAAACGTGATTATTTACTTTTTTGAGAAACTTGCCAATTGTGGCATAAACGTTTGGGCAAAAGTTCCATTACCACAAAAAACATCAGTCCTTAAACTAACCATACAGGACTATCCTTGAGCTCCAGGAAGGGCTGTTGGAGAGTTCTGCCTTTACACCCCACTGGTCTTGGTCAGTTTCTGAAGGATGTGCACTTAATGGTGGCCCAAGTCATCTCCATTCTCACCCAGATTTACCCAGCCACAGGTTTGCAGAGTAAGATTGCACCTTTTTCTCAGCCAGGCAGGGTATGGCCCCATGACCTTGATAGTACGCGGTCCACATAACAAAGGAAATCAGAAGTCTTACCTACTTTTCAAGGCCAATATAAATGCCATCCTTCTACAAAGTCTTCCCTGATCAGCCAGCCAGAAATGACTTTCTGCAGCACTCTGTTCTGAGTGGCATTGGAACCAGCTAGTGTTCAGGTAATGCCTGTCCTTGGAAGGTCTGTCTTCACATCCCAGTTGGCCCTCAGGTCTAGGCCACTTATAGGTGGCAGCCAAACTGTAGTGATCAAATCCTTCCATCTTATAACTGGGAAAATGCAGGCTTTGTGGCAAAGCAGAGAGACCCCAGATGGCAGGAACAGCTGCTGCAGCCCTTTCCCCCTTGTTCCCATTGCGGGTCCTAGAGCTCGAGGGGTGTTAGAGATGACCCCATTCCAGAGGACAGCTGGGAAGTTCCTGGGTAGCCAAAAGCAGGACAGGGAGTTTGCCGAGAAGCAGGCCAAGTGGTAATATCAGAGTGCGTGAAAGAGGTACCCTTTGAAAATCCCTTGGAGTTGGGATCTTGGGTGTTGCTTGACTCAGTCTGTGGTGCTTCATCCTGTCCCAGGGACTGAGGGGATCCAGTTCTCAAGGCCTTGCTCCTGTTGGAAGCACCTTGGGGTGTGTCTGTCCTACTTCATCAGTGGCATCAAGCGCAGCGGCTACCATCTTTGCTCTAAATGTGCAGGGTGGGAGCGGGGAGACAAGAAGAGGGGTCTCTGTGGAGGCCTGGGAAGCTGTTTTTAATGCAGCAGGCCCAGGCCCTCAGGGAAACTACAAAAAGCATGTAGTTTGTGGGCACGGGCCTTTCAGTAAAGGTCACCCATCCAGGGATGCAGGATGTAGCTGATTCCAGGTGTTCAAATCCTCCCATCTTAAAACTGGGGAATCTTGAGCCTAGTAGCAAAGCAGAGAGACTCCAAATGGCAGAAAACAACTACTATCCCCTTTCTCCTCCCCGTTTATGTTAAGGGGCTTTTAGGTAGCCCCTCGTGCTACTAGTGTCCTCACAGAGTGAGGTGGGGGGAGCCAGTGCGTTTCCAGGGCCGGTCACCCATGTAATGTGCTGGTGGGAGGAAGGCCGAGGCCTGCAGTGCCTGAGCAGCTCTTCTGTCTGGTCCTTAGTGACCGGGACACGCAGCTGGCCCGGCTGATGCAGCGGAATAACCTGAACCGTGAGGACGCAGAGGCCCGGATCAAGGCCCAGCTGCCCCTGAAGGACAAGGCCCGCATGGCCCACCATGTGCTCGACAACTCAGGCGAGTGGAGCGTCACCAAACGCCAGGTGATCCTCCTCCATGCAGAGCTGGAGCGCTCCCTGGAGTACCTGCCACTAAGGCTCGGGGTCCTCACAGGGCTGGCTGGCATTGCCAGTCTCCTCTACCTGCTCACCCACTACCTCCTGCCTTCCCCCTAGCTGGACCCTCGGGGGCAGGAATTCTCAGGTCTCCATCTCCTCAGAGGCTGGAACCAGGTAACAAATGCATCCTGTCTCCTCCCAGCTCAACACACACACTCTGAATCTGAGCTGGAGCCCTGTGCCGGGCTCACCCTTCCTTGGAGTGCCTCGTGTCCCAGGCAGAGAAACAGCCCTCTGTTTCTCCTTCCCATCTTCCCCAGGGCCCCTCCTTTTGGAACCACCGATCAGTGTCCATGAGGGGGTGTGAAAGCAACAACAGGTGACCATTAGGAATTTCTTGCGGGTGAGGATGAGGAGCACTCTCTGTGGCCCTCACTTGTGTTTAAAGCTGGGAGGTTTCCTGGGCTGGAATCTGTCCTAGCACATGCCCCATCATGGCTAAAAGCCCCTCTCTGAACCATGGGATGTCATTTTGGACCAAGGGCTGCCACCTTCAAACAGGATTCTCCCATAGGTTGAAGCCCTTGGCCAGGATGCAGTAAGGATCCCCTTATGGTTAAGAGGCCAGGTCTCTTCTGGGATGACACCCTTCCCACCATGGCATTTCCCCGGCACTCCCTGCACCCTGCTCCTACCTCCTGCTCCTTGTACTCCTCGCCTGAGTCTACATGCACCAGGATGTTTCTCACCTCTGTGCCTTTGCCTGGCTGCTCCCCCAATCTGGAATACCTTCCCTCCACCTTATTTTATTTTTTCTGCAACTGGCTAACTTCCAGCTCAGGCACCATCTAGAGCCCCAGGCTGGGTTAGGTGCTGTGAGATCCCAACCACCTCCACATTTTACCTGAATCCATGAGCCAAAAGCCTACTAGACTGTAAGCCCTTTGAGGGCAGGGACTATGTCTTATTCATCTCTGTGTTCCTGGTGCAGAGCCCGATTCACCCTGGTGCTGAATAAAGTGTGTTGATCTGAAATGCCCTGGGCTGCTGCTGTTCCCCTAACATGCAGATTGACTGAGCTTCCCAGACTTGGCTGATACCATTTGGGGTTACTCTTGGTCTCCCACAATAAGACCTGGGCCCCTCACTTCCCCAGCCCTAGAAGGTACAGTTGCCCTCTGACTTCTCCTGGGGCCCCAGGAGGACTCCAGTCAGGTTCAGCTGTACCTACATGAGGGGTGGGTGCAGGTACTGGGGCAGCATCACACCTACGTACTCCATCTTCCTTCCCCAACCCAATTAGACCCGTGTAGACATCAGCTTCCCATTGCCAGAGCCGGAAGACCTGCTGATGAGTTGATCCTGTGGCCAGCAGCCTATTAAGGCCAGAAGTGAGTGTGACAAATGAGAATGCTGTGGTGGCCATATTTAATGCCCCCTTTCCCAGAGCTGCTCATACTTCAGAGACCAGCTCATTAACTCACTGCAAACCCAGGAGGGGCAAAGGCTGATTGAGGAGGTGGCGGGCTGTGTGTAGGGAAGGACCAGGGCAGGATGAGAATGGCAGAAGGCACCTGCTTCTCCAGTTTGTTGGGAACTGGTAAGAAGGAGGAAAGATTTGGACCCCTCCCAGTGCCCTAGTCACTGAGAACATGACTGTGAAAGCCTGTATGTAACATGCTGGACACTGCTGGATGTGTGACACCCCAGAGGTAACATAACATTGATTATTGCTGATTCCAGGCCCAATGAGAGAGATTTGATTCCAGTTAGAGTCAGGCTTCAGAACTCTGCCCGCTGTGCCCCTGGGCCTCCCCAGGAGGAGCAGACCTGGGATCGCTCTGGTCCACTGGGCTATGTCTCCTACTTATGTGACCTGCCTTTGGTTTATTCCTTCAAGTAGGCTTCATGATGCTTACATCAAAGAACTTAATAAATGGAGGATGGCAAAAATCCTTCGCAAAGTGTGAAGTTGAAAAGAATTATTTTCTTCCCTGACCCAATCTGCTGAGTGATGCAAGAATGTCAGAGGACCGCCGGCCTGGAGGGTGTGGAGAAAACACCATCTGTCCTCCTCTGCCCTGGTCCCGCTACAGCTCCTACTCCCCTTCCTCTTGCCTGCCTCCCCACGGCCTCCCTTTCCCACACTTGGTGGCCCAAGGCGGCCTTACAAGGAGACCTACTTTCCCCGGGGCGTGACTTCACGTCTAGGTTGCTCTGGAGGAAAGAGCAGGAGCCGGACCACCGGGAGCCCCAGCCCCGAACCCGGGCTGGCGGCTTCCCCTCCGGCCGGCAGGTGGCAGCACCCACCCGGGTTGGGGTCGGGCCTCGACGGCGGACGCTTGCCGAGCGGTTACTAACTTTTCTCCCGGTGCGGTTCCCGCCTCTCCTCCGGGGCTGCGGACCGCGTCAGATGCCCCGCCCAGGGGCAGCGGCGGCGACGCAGGGACGCTGTCCAGCCCCGGACGCTAAATAACAAGCTCGCCGCGTCCTCTTTGCTGGAGCTGCGAGCCCCCCGCAACCCGGGCGCCGCGGGGCGGAGGTATGTGTCCCCATTCCACCCCGTGCGAGGGGGCCTGGCATGCGACCCAGGCGTCTCACCCTCCAGCCGCGCGCTCAGGCCCTGCGCTCCATCCCCCTCACTTTGGGCCTCACCACCCGGGAGCGGAGCAATAAAGAGGCCGGCGAGGGCTGCAGGCGCACCGGCCTTGGGTGAGGGAGGAAGGGGACAGGCTGGCCCCTAAAACCACCTCTATCCCCAGGCCCAGGCTGGCCCGAGGCTAATTAGCAGAGCAGTTTGCAAAGCGCATTTCCGCAGTTAACCTCCTTGAACGCTAAGAAGGAAGGCAGGAGGCCAGGCAAGAATTTTAGAGGCTCAGAGGTTGAGACACAGAGGCCCAAGTAACCAACAGGTGTAATCACCGGGCTCTGGACTCCCAGCACAATGCCCCTCCCACTACCTGCACTGCCCCCATTAAGGACTACTTGGGTCTTTATCTAGGAGTTACTGTCAACTCTTTCTCAGATGTTCAGTCTCTCTCTGTCCTTGGGGAGGGTGAAGGGAGGAGCATGGGAAGGTTTGTGACACTCCCTAATGAACCACCATGGCTAGAAATTGGATGGGAGGGGGACAGTCAGGGCTGCTGGGCGCCCCTCGTCCTCACAAAGGTACTCCAGGTCAGAAGGAACCAATCCTAGGGGAGGAAATGGGGTGGCAGTAATGACCTGAGGCCACAGGGCCACATGGGGTGGGCAGGGGAGGCCCCAGAGATGGTGAGAGAGGAGCAAGACAAAGGAGGTGGTGACGCGCTGTGGGCTGCTCTCCTTCTCCTTCCCCTGGAGGGGAGATGTGGCCGGTGGCTCCTCTGTGCCACCAGAAGAGCTGAGGCTGCACCCAGCTGGGGCCCAAAGAGCCTCTTTCCTTTGCTCCCTCTCCTCCCCTCCCTGTCGCTCAGATTCCAATACAATTTCCAGCTAACCAGCATGTCGATAGAACAAGTCGGGCAGCCGGATTGCTGGCCAATTACAGGAAATCATTCTGCTCCACAGCTCAGCGCCCAGGGAGAGCGAGGGAGGGAATGTGAGGGAGTACGTCCCAGCTTACAGGTGGGAAGGGGCTCTGGCTTCAGGTGGGTAATGCTGCAGCCCCAGGGAGGGACTAGAGTGGGAGAGCAGGGGTAGATGGGGAGGCGTCTGGGGGCGGTCAGCGTAGGGGGTCGTCCTCATCCTCACAGGGAGCTCTGGATCCAGCTACTCTGTGAAGAGACTCTTGTCTCAAGCCACAAAGAGAACTGGGGACTGAGGGCTGATGAGGAGGGCCCAGGAGGTGGGGCATCTGCTTGGAGTAGAGGGGGACAGAAGAGGGATGGTGAGACCAATCTCCCCCAGAGCCCTGTGTTTGGGAATGAGGATGGCATCCAGATCTCCATGGCCCAGGGGGGCCCCCCAGGACCATCTGAGTACCTGGAAGCTGGGGCCCACACAGCTAGGACCTGTGCTTCCACACCCAGCCACAGACCAATGGGATCCTGGGGACCAGGGAAAAGAGGTTTAAAAGGGAGGAGGGGAGGAAAGGGGCTGCAGCCTGCAGCTGAGGGGACCTGCAACAGCCTCACTTGGTGAAGGGGTAAGTCTGGAAGCATCCTTCCACCCCAGAAGGTGGGACACAGTAACGTGGGAGGGGACAAGGACCTCCTCACTTACCTTCCCAGCCCCTCTGCCTTACTTCCCAGCTCTGGCCCTCAAGAAGCTTTCACTCAGATGAAAGGACCCCAGCCCTCCTCCTCCCACTTTCCATCCATTTGATCTACTCCTACCTTCTGTGCTGACTTGATGCCTCTTTATCAACTCCACCCCCACCTCCATCCCTCCTCACATCTTTCCCAGAACTGTCTTAACTACCCCCTAGGCTGCCCTACCCAGCAGAACCTGAGGTCTCCCTGCTTCCCAGCACCAATGATTAGCTCCTTTTACCAGCACTGGGGTCTCTCTCCCAAAGTAGTGAAAGATGCTTGATGGACATAAACTTCCCCAGGGACTAAGTCCACCCACTGGATGGCTACTGTTGCTGTGTTTGTCTTGAACCCCAATATTAGGCAGCTGTGGCCCAATGATCCTTTCCCCTGCTCCAGGCTGTAGCCACCTCCCCAGGCCCCCTCCCCAATTCCCCAGCATCTGGCTGCTCCTCCCCATTCCAGACCCTCTCCTTCAGGCCCCACCAGAGGTTGTGCCTTGGGTGGATTCACCCTCTTGGCTATTTGGCCAACCCAAGGGTAGACAGCAGGGCAGACGCTGGAGAGGAGATAGACTCTTTGCCTAGTGCACCAGGCACCCAGCGATGCTCAGGAAAGATGCTGAGTGAATGCTGGTGACTAGCAAGGCCATCATCAAAGTAGTGGGTGCATTGGGAGAGAGGGTCAGTGCCTTGGGGCCCCTCCTTCTCTGCGATCCCTGCCGGAGCACACAGGATTGGACGTCCATACGGAGTGGGAGTGTCAAGGTTGGCTCTGTATGTGTCCCCCATTTGGCAAAAAAAAAAAAAAAAGCGGGCGCCCTCCTCTGCTCTGCGGGGCTGAGATCAAGCCACGGCTCCGAGCTGAAAGCACCGCCTTCACGGGCCGGGCGCCCGGTGCTCAGCGATCCGGAAGAGGGCGCCAGGCCCGCCCTCGTCCGCGGTGCCCCCAGCCCGGCGCGCCGCGCTGGGCAGCCCACAGGCTCGGCGCCATCGATCGGACCGCGGGGACCCGGGCGCGCCGCCCCGCCACCGCTCGCTTTTCGCTTTTAATTGAAGTTTGTTTGAGCAGAGTGCGGAGCGGGCAAAGGCAGAAACCAAATATTTAGTTGCTGCAAATTGGCACCTCCAGATCAATTACCCGACCCGTGTCAGGGCCTGCGCCGCCCCCCTGCGCCCCGCGGAATCTCAATGCCGCGCTGCCCCCGCCCGCGCCGCCCCCCTCTTTTCCGCTGCACGTTTCTCATCAGCTCCAGCCATACATCACCCGTGGCCGCGAGGGGAACAGATTTTCAATGGGAGAAGTTCCCCTAGAGCATCCTCGTTGCTGATTCCCGCTGCGCCCTGTGCTGTCTGGCCCCTGCCCTCACCCAGCCTGTCTAATGGGGACAGCCTGGGAGGGGCAGTGAGATAAAGAGGGAGCTCCAAAGCAAGGACTTTGGGTCGCACGTACTTGACTCAACCCTAGTAACCCCTCTCACCCTCTGGGTGACCTAGGAGATGTTACTTTTGCTCCCTGAGCCTGGGTTTCCCCATCATGCGGTTCAAACTTCCCCTTGCAGGGTTATTGTGCTGGTCAACACCATAAATGTGCCCTGGCTGGCATATCATGGCTCTACTTCTCTGCCCTGCTAGGGGGTAAAATAGTTTCCAGAATGAAGTGAAGGACACTGGGTTGTAAACACCTCAACCTAGCTTCTGGAAAATACCAAAGGGCACTCAGGGGGCAGCCAACCCCCCTGAGTCCCTGGCAGAAGCTGGGCAGGCGAGGGGACCGAGGTCAGGCTCCATCAGGGAAGGTTTTGACCCCTAGCCCAGGTGCATCTGGGCACATTCTGAAGAGGAACTGCTTGTCCAGTACCAAGGATGAAGAGCTAGTTGGGCCTGGAGGTGAGCCGAGACACCCAGGACCCTAAAGCTAGGCCAGCAAAGCCGACTGGAGAGATCTGAAGGTCACCAAAGGCTGAGTACCAGGAGGCTGCGCCCATGGTAGGGGCATGGAGGTGAGCTCTGCAGAGGAATTGGGAAGTTGAGTTGTTGTCGAGGCTTCCTTTTCCCTGCTGTATGACCCTGGGCATGTTATTTAACCTCAGTTTCCCCACGTGTAAAATGAGGCTGACACCCTCTCCCTCCCAGAGCTTTCGTGAAAAATAAAAGAGATGATGGATGGGTGAAGGAAGGAAACTCTCCAACGAGCATGAAGAAAATGGTGCTGAGTCTGTGTGTGAGTCCCCATGTTCAGCATTGCTTCCATTCCAAGAGCTCCCTTGAGGGAACTGGAGTCAAATAGTTTGACATTTTTAAATGGCTGCCCTGCCAAACAGAGTGACAAGTGTTCTGGGTGGGAGGAGAGGTGTGGGGGGAGGCTTAGTGCTCTGAGAGCACTTCCTTTCCTCTATCTCACCTTAAAGAATGAGAATCTCCAGGCTGTCCTCCTTCCCAGTTCCACCTCCCCCCACCCAGAGACCTGTGCTCTCGCCTGGACTCCTCAGGGCAGGAGTCACTTATGCCTGGAGGAATGTTTTTTTTCCCCCATCAAACTTAGGGTCCAAATGGAAGCAAAGGCTGAAACCCCAGTGGAAAGTAAACTAACTCCTCACCTTCTTGATTTTCCCAACTGTGAAATGGGACCATAGGTGGTGAGTCACTAATGACGAGGTGCCATTTGGACTGGTAGGTGACCTCTAGAAGTTACTGAATCCATTGCCTCACCTTCCACACACCTCCTACCCACCCCTCCTTCCCACACCTGCAACAGGATTATTATCTCCACAGGCAAGACAACTCCACCAGGCTCCTTGGGGATGACAGCCACTGTTTGTCAAATCAGGAAGTCCATCTGACAGTCTACCTTAAATGTCTCACTTCTTCCTTCAGGGAAAAGTTAAAGAATGGACAATAAAAGATAAACGCTTATGGATGGGCGAGACTACACTATTTAAAAAAAAAATACCCCCAAAGAGGGCTGAGATGGGAATTACTTTCGGACACAATGCTCTTTACACTAAACATCTTGGTGATAAATATAGCTGTGTAATTCTTTTTTCTCCTTGGCAGAGAGAAAGGCTGAGGCTGGGCAGAAAGGCAGAGGGACCCGAAAATATAAATCAATATATGACTTTAATATATGTGCTCTCGGTGTCTGTGTGTGCTGGGGGATTATTAGTAACCTTGATTCCAGCTCAGTGTCCATGTGAGGCGGGGAGATGCATGGCCCCCAGGGACGAGAAGAGAAATTAGGAAGCCAAATTCTTCTCCTGATTGACACCTCGGTAAACACTATCCCCGGCAGAAGGGGAAGAAAAAAAGATCAATGCTGGGTATTTTTATCACGTTCCAGGGACGGACAAGGGGGAAAATTAAAGAAACAGTCCCTTAGCCTCATTGAATATGTTCATCTCCAAGGAGGCGGCTAAAGGGGTAGAACACAGGTGGGGAGGGCGCAGGGATGATCACCAGTGGGAGGGACAGTGGGTGTGTCCCAGCAAGCGTGGCCAGAGCTTCTTTTGCTCTGGGGCACTTATGTGAATGGCGGCAGGTACAAATGAGCATGCCAGCAACGACAGGGCAAAGGCACCAGCTTTGATGCAGGAATCATAGGCCAGCGTCTAATGTGAGATCAGACTCTGGCTTCAATGGAGGACCAAGAGCCCTTAGTTTTAATGGGGCTTTCAGAGGGGTGTTTCTAGCAGGAGCTTCCCAGAGTGTGGGGGTGGAGGGGAGTGTCTTCAGCGGGGGCTGGGAGGACTGAGTGGTCCAGGGCAGGTCAAAGCCAACTTGGAGAGAGACGCATCTCTCTGGATTGTCTTGGAAAGCGGGTCTCAGTCAGAAAAACCTCCACCCCTTTGTATCTAGCCTCCACCCTTCCTGGCTGTATAACCTTGACGGAGTCATTTGACCACACAGAGTCCCACCTTCCTTATCAGTCAAATGGAACAGGTCACCCCACTTGTCTCATCTCACAGAGTTGTTAATGAGATTATACAACACAGTGTACAGGGGTGAGGGGCCAATGCTATCAAGAGCAGCTCTGTCCAACAGAAATATAATGCAAGCCACATATGAGCTTTGAAATGTTTTAGTAGCCACATTAAAAATGTGCAAAGGTGTGTGGTGTAGCTCAGTGGTAGAGTGCATGCTTAGCTTGCACAAGGTCCTGGGTTCAATCCCCTGGGCAGGACCTGGGGTTGGGGTGGACACCGAGCTCCCATTTCTGACATTCCCCGGCCCTTGGAGCAGCCTAGTGTAGAGGGAAGAGCCTGCCAGCTGGGCTTGGAAACTTTTCATTCCTTGTGCTTCTGCTTTCCGGCTGTGGGATCTGAGGCAAGGCCCCTGTCTGAGCTCCACTGTCAATCAAACAGGGATGATCATGATCTACACTGTTTCAGCAAGGGTAAAATATTTCCCGCACAAAGAATGTATGCTTGGGAAGCCAGGAGCATGTGCAAGGAAAAGAGAAAGTTAGAAGGGAGGGTAGGGGAGCCCCTCCCAAGGCCGCCCATCCTAGGTGGCTTTTGCTGGGCATGTTGTCCGGGTCTGCAGGGGCCACCCTACTTCCAGGGGAGGCGAGATTTTGCTGCAGGAAGAGGGCAGGAGCAGAGGCTCAGGAAAGGTGTGATTGCCCAGGAACCACACAGCACACCCAGAAACGGCTTAGCTGGAGCTCCCTGCTTTGGGGCCGGGACACCTGGGTCCCGTTTCTCAGCAGCTCTGAGCACTAGGATTCGTGGGAAGGAGAGAACAGGACTGTTTCAGGGCAATTTCATGAAGGACACTCAGTGCTGGCAGGGAGGCAGCCCTCCTGGGTCTCGCTTGACATTTTCTGCTTATGCTGGAAGCCAGGGAAGGGGGCCTGGCAGCTTGGAACTCTCACACCCGGGCTGGCAGGTCCTGTGTCCAAGTGGCCTCAGCCCCTATTACCCACTGGTCCTCCCTGTCCTGGCTGCAGAGCTGTCCTGCCAGGGGAAGGCTGTGGGGAGAGGCTCTAGCTGCCTAGGACCTAGCGCCCCCAGCTCGTCTGCTGGGGCCTGAGGGCCATGGTGAGCCTTCAGTTATAGCCTGCAGACTCTGCAACTAAAGGGGAGAGCTGGGGTTTTAGGAGATCTAAACCCTAGAAGGTCCAGCAAATGGGTTTCAGGAGATCTGTGAACACACCTCCTATCCCCATCATTGAAGGCTAAACCTTGAGACTGTGCATTTTTCTAAACTAAGGGTCTAAGCTTTTGTCAAGGTTTAGATGGATCTGTGACTCCTGAAAGAGTGAGCACTACTGCTCTAGACACACACACCCTCACATATACACACACACACATATATATATGCATAACCACATATACACACATACACAAGTGTACACACACACACTCTCTCTCTCTCTTCCTGTTTCAGGTCTCTTCTATCTTGGTATCATCCTGCACAGAGCAAATCCACAGACATCCTCTTTCTAAAACTGCTGTAAACCCATTCCTACCAGTTAGAGACTTGCAGTGACTCCCCTTGCCTACCAAATTCGGCTATAGACACATGGGTGTGAAATTTAAAGAGCCCTCCCACCATGAAGCCCTCTCTTTCTGACACAGACAGGAACCTTGTTTCCAGCCCAGCTTATGGGGCCAACTAACCTGCCGTATACAGCCCACCCTCCCTGCCTGCACCCAGGCGGTTTTCTCCTGGAACATCTTTCCTCTCCACGTCCCCTCCTACTCAGAGGTATCTCAAGGCCTGCAGAACCTGGCTCACATGCCACCTCTTCTGTGAAGCCTTTCTCAGCCTCAGAAATGCCTGCCTTCCTCTAGTCCGTTTCCCATAGTCCCTTGCGTGTACCACACCCTAGACCCTTATCTCTCACAGCCTCAGACTCTGGGTCACTAGAGATGGCACTTAGCTTGTTGCCCTGTGGAAACTGTAAGCTCCTGGAAGGCAGGGCCTACTGGGGGTATCTGCGATTCCTCCTCTCTGAATCCATTTCCCATCACACTTCCCATCTTGCCCACCTCTCCCAGCCCCCAAGGTAATAACCAAGGTCAGATGTGAGAATAAAACAGATAAAACAACATTTTGCAAATCACAATGGAAACTCTGCTCACATGCTCCCCTCCTCCCAATATTCTTCCTGGACTCTGGCCCGCCCTTGGCTCTGATCCTTCTGACCCCCCCACTCCCTCTAGTGCAGATGTCCAGAGCCTGAGCCGCTTGACTGTAGAGACGTGTCTCTCTATCTCTGAGTCAAGATCTCTGTCTGTGTTCCCAGGAGACATTTGCCTTCCCCATAGGGCTGGGATCCCTGGGAATGTGAGGATCTACCTTTTCTTTGTCTTTTTTTTTCCTTTCTTTCCTTTCCCCACTCCATTCAAATAAGGATTTCAGATAGCTCTCAGAGACACACGTGACAAGATAAAAAATGAGAGAGGAAGCTGGGGTGGAAGAGGTCCTGCTTTCTCCTTTCTCGGGAGCTGTCTCTGGCACCCAGCAAAGGGCACCTTTCAGGGGGCCCATCCTGGGCCTTGGCTGAGCCCATTCATCCTCCTTTCCTGGGACCTCAGGTGCGGACTTGGCTAGTGTCCTCCTCCCTGGGCAACCCTCCAGACTCCGCCGCCAACCCTGGCCCTGCCAGCC
This sequence comes from Vicugna pacos, assembly GCF_048564905.1. Lineage (NCBI taxonomy): Eukaryota > Metazoa > Chordata > Mammalia > Artiodactyla > Camelidae > Vicugna > Vicugna pacos. Next base: position 45,716,292 of record NC_133002.1, read on the forward strand.
TAGCTCACCTGACCTGGCCCTTCCCACTCTGGCTTTCTCTTTTAAGCCCCCATCTGCAACCACAGCACACCTCAGCTGTCTGATTAACTCAATTGATTAATTAAGCTCTAATGAGAGCTGTGACTCACCCCTGCAGCTGCTGACCAGGAGGCCAGCTGTGCCAGGAAGGGCATGGGGGCCACAGGCATGAGCTTTGGAGGGCCCAGGGGGCAGGAAGCCCAGTGGTTGGGGCCACTGGTGAGGGGAGCACAAACCCTGCCCGGGGTTAGGTCTCCTCCAGAGTCCTCATGGGTGAGGGGTGCTCTGTGGGCTCTCTTGGCCTGCTGGTCAGATCCAGAATGACACTTCTGGCATCAAGCCTGCTGAAGGCAGGGAGGGCAGAGCAGGTATTGATTGCCTGAGAGGTGCAGAAATGGGACTAGACCCCCTCGAGTCTCACCTTGACCCCCATGGACTGGGGTGCCCAAGGCCCAGAAAGTACAGGCCATGTGGAAGCTGGACACTGACCATAGGAGCCAGGCTTAGCCCAGCCAGCAGCCACCAACTCCAGGGCTGCCCCCACCCCCCACAGCTCCCAGCCAGATGGCAGAGGCCCTTCCCCTAACCCTACCCATGGCTGCTGGATCCCAGTCCCAAATAGCCACAAGGGCTCTGCAGAGCAAGCCCTGGGTTCCACTTCCCCACACCTCCAGCCTCCCCCAACCCTGACCACTGACCCACCCCTCCCACGGACTCTGTCCCCTTGTCTAGGCTGGGGAACAAATGCCCTCCGTTAACAACAATAATCAGTGGAACAGAATTTTCCATCTCACAGAGTACATCCTTAGCCACTCCTCTCCAGAATCCTCAGAGGCAAACAGAGTTGGGAGTCTGTTCTAGACATGAAGAAACTGAGACCAGCTTTGCCCAAGATGACACCTGGCTTTTTCTTGCTTCCCAGCTATTGCATTCATCTTGGGAAAAAACTCCTCTTCAGCTTTGAGGCCTCGACTTAGAGGGTATTTCAGCCAGGAAGCCCCCTGTCTCTCCAGCTGCAGGTAAGGGCCCTCCCATTGTGTTGGAGTTCACTTGTTCACATCTCCATTGGGCCACGAGGGCAGCTGCTGCGCTGTCAATCCCCGCTCATCCCTGCATCCTGCTCAGGGCTTCACGTGCAGTAAGGACATAATGAAAATTCGCAGAAGGAAAGAAAGAAGATACAAATAAACCGCCACAAGTGGCAGACATTCTGATCCCCAGTCTTAGTTCTGGGAGGAAGGACCCTGCAAGTCAGGGCAAAGCAGCCCAGTGTGGGCATTTCAGCGGTGGGTGGGTGCCCAGGGAATCCACGGCGTGCATGCGCCATTGTACCAGAAAGCAAGCAAGTAAGCCCTTCTCCCCTTGCTGGGAGAATGTGGTGGGGCTGACCCAGGGAATCATGGGAGTTGAGGGGTGGGCAGGGCAGGAGAGGGTGGGGAGGATGTAGCTCTGGGGTACCGGGGCTTCCTAGGGAGACAAGAGGCCTGGAGTGGAGACAGAGCACTAGCTGGAGAGTAGACCTGGGTGGAGTCCTAGATTTGCTCCACCTCATGGGTGACTTTGGGCACATGGCCTGTGACTTGAGAAAGTCTGATGACAGTGCCTGTGGACCTGCTGTCTCCTATTGTGGCCTGGGAGCCCTGCAGCCCCAAGAGAACCCAGTGACCAGAGAAAGTGAGTGAGTTGGTGATGGTCAATAGGAGTGGGGCTTGTGACACCCCCGCTGCTGCGGTGGGAGGGGTGATCACAGCCAGGAGCCTCTGAAACCCAGGAAGAGCCCCCACCACTCCCCCCAGCTCCTCTGCTATTGCCACTGCTCAGGTTCAATTACCAGCTCAGCCTTCAAATCGGGTTCTAGCCAGTAACTTTACTGGAGAAAATGATTAGGTGATTATTTCAACCTTGCTCCAAACACCGTTTTAATTGGATCTGGGAAAAGGCGATTTGGGCACCAGAGGGGCCATGCGGGGGCAGGTGCGGGAGCAGCGGCATGGGAATGGCAGGCAGGAGCCCGCTAGCCCCTGAGCCTTGAATGGCAATAGATGCTTCCCAGCCACTCTCCCCAGACCCCAACCCTCTCCCTGATACTCATCCTGCATCTGGTGTTAATCTCAGCAGAGGAGAAAACTTTGGTGGTGGTGCTAGTAGGGGGCTGCCCGGGCAAGCAAGTTGGGGGAGCAGACAGGATTCCAGCAGCTGTGTTTCCTGCCCAAAGCACCCTCAGTCACTGTGACCCTCAGTCACTTAGAAAACTGTTTTTCTGTCAATCTTTTTTCTCTGCCTCCAGCCCCAGCCCACCCTGGGGTGGAGGGTAAACTCTTGCTCAAACACTAGCCCTAAGGAAGCAGAATTGGAAAGAGCTTCTGATTCTCCAGAATCCAGCAGATCCTTCTAGAGGGATTTGGGATTACCTGCTCCAGGGGTCACTCTGCCAGCTTTCTGTCTATTAGACAGATAATTGGGTTTCACTACATAGTAATCTTTCTAAGCCTCAGTTTCCCGAGCTGTCAAAGAGAGGGTTGATCCTAGGTGACCCCTAGGGTCCCACCCAGCTCTGAAGGAAGACATTTCAGCTGATTCTGTGTGTGTCCTCCATGATGCTGGGGACATCCAACCCTAGATCCTCAGTGGCCAATTCTGTGGGTTCCAAGCCATGCAAGGCCCTTCTGCCCTGGCGGCTGAGAAGGTCCCTCCCTATCCCTGAGCCAGAGTGCAGCCAGGTGCCAGGTAGAGAGAGTAAGCCTGGGTTGGGGCAGGAGGGCAGGGGCGGGGTGTGCCCCAAAGGTTGAGGGATCTGGAAGAGGGACAAGGGAAGGGTCACCTGTGACTCTATCTCTGTGTGTCTCAAGGTCTGGCCTTCCCAGAACTCTCTCCAAAGACTTCTACCCGTTGCCTTAAGAGACACTGTGTCAACAATTTTAAAAAGTTGCTTATAAGCTGCCATCTTGGAGAATGTTCTCTGGGGAGCTAATCACAGCAGGAGTGAATGTGCCCCCCTGCACCTCACTCCCTGACACCGGCACTGGGGTTACAGGCAGGACTGGCCAGGCCCTGGCGGATCCCAGCATCTGCCAGTCATCAGCAAGCACTGACCAGGCACTTGGTGGGCATGGGTGGAGGGACAATTAGGCAGGCGCAAAGGGAATAAAAAGTGTTGGTTAAATTCAGTCACCAGTAATTGAGCATATACTGGGTGCTAAGCTCTGTGCCAGTTCTACCTCAGGGAAGCTGACAATCTTCTGGGAGAAAGGACACCCCTTCCAGGAATAACCTGGAACTTTGAGACTTCACAGGAAAATGGTGAAGAAATAAGGCCTCGAGCACTCAGGAGCCATTAGTCTCGATAGGACGAAGCCAGGTGGACTTCCTGCAGGAAGGGCGTTTGGGCACGGTTTGGCCATGGAGAGGTTGGTGGGCTTCCAGAAGGACCACACAGCCGAGATGCCCAGGGACGAGAGGCAGGGAGGGAGAGAGAAGGAAGGTAAACAGCACGTTCTGTGTCTCACAACACACCCTGGAGGGGGCAGCTGTACTCTGCATTTTATAAACTAGGGTCCTGAGCTGAAGACGGACAGGTTCAGACACTCCCAGGGTCACAAGGAGCCAGGAGGAACGGGAAGCAAGGTCTGCCTGTGCCCCACAGCCTGTCCTTTGGGGATCCTCTGGCCTCTCCCCCAGCGTGGGCTGACCTCACACTGAGAGCACCAAGGGGCTCTGTCGGGAATGAGGAGGCCAGTTCCCAGGAATTTCTGGAATTCAAGAGGATCTTGGATAAGATCTGAGACAAACAGGAGCCCACCCTCCAGGCGAGTGCCTGCTTAGGGCTGAGGTTTCAAAGGTTCAGATCACAGGGGAAAATTATATTGTCAAAGAGGAAAACCGGCACTGCCATCCCTCCTTCACTCGTTAATTTCTGGGGAAGTATGAGCTGTCAGCGAGCAGCGGCCCTCCAATTCAAATTACAGAATCTGAATTCTTAATTTCTCCTAATCCATCAGTGAGCTGCCTTCCCGGGCTAATATTAGCAGCGCTGGCAGGGCTTGTAGCAGAGTCATTGATGTCTCCCTCCCTCTGAAGAGAGCCCTAATCGATAGGGCTGGGCCTGGGGCGGGCCCCTCAGAGGCAGCACCCCCTCCCTGCTCCCCAGCTGCATCCAGTCCCAGGAAGAGAGCCCGGAGTTTGGGGAGGTCCCTGGAGAGACAGGAGAGCAAAGGAGAGGTAGGGAAGATGGAACAGGAGCCTGAGAGAGACTTGGAATGAGGGAGGGAGGGAGGGCGAGACAGGAAGAAAGACAAAATTAGTGAGACTAAGAGAGGTGGAGGCAGAGAGTGGTGGAGAGACTGATTCAGAGGCCCCGAGAGATGGAGACTCAGGTAGTGAGGAGGGAGGGAGGGACCCCTCCAGAGCCTAAGGTCAAAGCAACCCACACGCTGACTTTCTTCAGGGAGAAAACACAGCAAAGCAAAATCAGAGCTCCATGGGACTCCCATGGCATCCCGGGGAGCGTCGTGCCCCACGGATAACGTGGCCCCCAGGACATGGGCCCACTAGTCCACTTTGCCTAGAGGTGTTCTGGAGTCAGGTGCCTTGAATCAAATCATAGCTCAGAGGCCTCCTCTGCCAAGAAGCCCTCTTGCTTTCTATCTGGTGGCACCATCTCTCATGCTTGGGCAGTAGCACCCTCCCAGGGTCAGCTCCCTGGGTCCTGGAGGCACTGGGTACTGCCGCTTCTCTGCCCGGGTGGGGAAGGCATGGTCGATGAGACAGTCAGGGTGGCCCCTTGGCTGAGCATCAACTGTGCCTTTCTTACGTATCCCTTCACCAAGGCCATGGGGTAGGGACTGTTATTCCCCCCATGTAGCAAGTGAGGATACAAGTACAGTTTTGTCACTTGCCCAAGGCCTTGGGGCAGTGAAGTAGCCATCTCAGGATTTGAACCCAAGTAGGCTGACACCAAAGCAGAATGGTTAGTGTCACCATGTGACAGAATCTTGAGTGAAAGCCCCAGGGGATTGTATATGGTGTGCTCCCTGTCCCTGCTGAACTATGGAGGGTGAAGGACACGCCAGGCCACCCCCATGACTTCCTCACATGACCCCAGTTCCATCAGCCAGTCTTCTCATTGACATCCAGACTGCCTTGAACCTTCCAGCACCCCTATCCAGCTCATGCTCCCCGCCTCCCACCCTCTCACCTCCCCAAATCCCAACCTTCATCCAGGAGGCCTGGTGCAATTTAGTTCTTCAGCTGGAAGCCTTCATGTAACCCCTATCCCTGACCCTGGTGACCTGTCCTTTCCTGGCCTGTCCTTGTCCTTTCTGTGAATATCCTGCTTTCTCAGCAAGTTGTGAGCCTCTGTGTACAGCGTGGGTGCCCTCCAATGTCCTAGGCCCTAGCCTTGCCCACGAGAGGGCTCAGTAAATATTTGTGGACTTATCAACTGATTGATTGGTATGGTGAAGACCTGAGGCTTAGGACAAAGACGCCTGAGAACTAAGCATTGTCCCTCACCCTGGGCCCTGAGGAAGTGTCAGGGAGCTGGAGACGTGCAGGTGGGGACTCCAGGACCTAGCAGGTGTGACTGGCCCGAGTGGGCAGAGCAGCTCTCCAGGCTGCCCTCCCAGCTGGCCCTCGGGGGACACTTTCTCCCTAGGCTGGAGAATTTGGGGATGTGAGTCGGGGAGGGAGAAGAGGGGCCCCCTCAACTTGGGAAAGGAGCCCTACAGGCTCCTCTTTCTCCCTAGGCTCTGCCCTGGCACCCCGAGTGGGAGGCAGACTCTAGAGTCTCCACTGGGGTCACTATCCCCATCCCCTTTCTTCTCCTGCTGCTCCTCCTCTCCTGTCCAAGAGGCTGAGCCTGAATAGACCTATTTTGAGTCAAACCTCTGAATTATACATGGTCTGCCAGTGAGCCTGCCACTCCTGATCAGTGGCAATGGGAGCTGGGGGCAGGCAATCACTGCATTTCACTCTTGGTGTAAGTGTCTGAATCTGTGCTGGTGCCAGGTGGAGTGCAATGGGCTTGCATGCATGTGCAGTGATTTTGTGCCTAAGGGATTGTAGGTGTGCATGAACAATTATGGGACCACAGGTAGGAGTTGTGGGTTCCCAGAATCACTTTCCCTTTCTCCAAAGCTCCAGGTGATGGACCTCTGGGCCCAGCACTCTGTGGTCCCCTGGCCCCAAAATCTATGTATCTGGCCAACAGCCAGGATGGATGGAGGCCCAGCCTCATGTGGGATGCTGTCAGAAGTCATCCTGCCCCCTTCCAGCCCCTGCCTTGGCTGCCAGTGGGATCCTCAGGAGCCAGATGGACAGAAAAGAGATTACCACATCAGGGTCAGACCCAGGAGAGGTGAAGGAGAGGCCATCAGCTGCCTGAGAAGAATAGCAGTAATGGATACTAGGAGTTGAGGACCTCCTCTGGGTTCAGGCACTTCACACATAAACTAAGTTAAATGTCACAATACTTCTGTGTCATACATCCTATTATTCTCATTCTACTGATGGGGAAACTAAGGGTCAGAAAGACTAAGTTATTTGCTCAAGATTGCACACATGGAACTAGCAGACTCAAGATTTAGACAACTAAGAAAATAATAAGGCAAGCCACAGCCCAGGAGAGAATATTTGCAATACATGTATCTGACAAAGGGCTTTGTGAACAACTCAATAAGAAGAAGACAAACAATCTAATCGTCAAGTGGTTAGAAGGAGCTATAGAATGGCCAACATGCACATGAAAAAGATATTGGCCATCACTCATTATCAGGGAAATGCAAATTAAAGCCACAACAAATACCACTGTGCACCCATTAGAAGACTAACCATGCTAAGCGTTGGAGAGATTGTGGAGCAACTGGAACGCTCATACACTGAGAGTAGAAATGTACAACACTACTGCTACTTCAGAAAACAGTTTGTCAGTGTCTTAAAAAGTTAAACAATTACCATAGGACCCAGCCATTTCACTCTTAGCTATTTTCTCAAGAAAATGAAAACATATGTTCACGTACAGACTTGTACACGCATGTTCACAGCAGCCTGATTCACAACAGCCCAAACCTAGAGACAACACAAATGTCCATCAACAGATGGTCAAATTGTCATATATTCCTTATTTGGCAGTAAAAAGGTATGAACTGGCAAAACAACAACACAGATGAATCTCATAAACATTATGAAAAGTGAAAAAAAAAGTGGGCAGATACCAAGAGTACATATTACATAATTCTATTTATATGAAACTCTAGAAAAGACAAATCTAATTTATAGTGACAGAAAGCAGATCAGTAGTTGCCTGGGGCTGGGGGAAGGTTGGGGATCGACTGGGATGGGGCACGAGGGAGCTTTTTGGGATGATGAAAATGTTCTATATCCTGTTTGTAGGGGTGGTTATATGTACATATAAATTTGTCAGAACTCATCAGATTGAACACTTAAAATGTGTGCATTTTATTGTATGCAAATTATGCTTCAATGAATTTGAAAAAAGAAACCCAGGTAAGCTGAGCTAAAATCCCCACCTGTAACTATTATAGCCTGTGTCTCTGGAGGTGAGGAGTGGGCACCTCGGGGTTCCTTTGAGTCAGAGAAAAGGCTGAATGAAGTTCTAGAATTGGCTACCAGCCCCCACAGGAAGGAAGCATCCAGCTTTCCTCTGCCTTACTACCCCTCCCCTTCCCACCACCACCCCAGGCTCCCTATGACCTTCCCTGTAACATTAGGAATGGACCACCTAGGGGTGTCTAGTCTCCCACTGGGCCCCTTTCTGACCCCTTCAATAGGAAGCATCTTACAGCTTCCTCAAGCAGCCTTCTGACTTGGGGTCAGGATTCCCCAGGGAGTCAAAGTTTTATTTCCTTCCATACCTAGAGATCATGTCCACCTCTGCACATCCCCAAGAGGCCTCTCCCATCTACCACACAGGGACTCGTAATGGGCCTCCAGTGCAGTGGGAGGGGGCATGGGTGCGCTACTCTGGGGCAGGTACCAGGCTTATACCAGGCTTACCACGCAGGGACCCCCAGGGAAGGCCAGTGTGCTGGTGCTCAGAGCCCTTAGACTTGCTTGCCGTTGTCATCAATCATTTATTGAATGCCTATTAAGTGCTAGGCTTTGAGTTAAGCCCTATGCCTGCATTTTCTCTGCTAATCCTCTGGATCACCCTCGGAGGCTAAAGCTATCATTGCCCTCGTTTTACAGATGAGGATACTGAGACACAGAGAAGGTCAGTGAGGTCTCACAGCTAGCAAGTGGAAGGAAGGCTGACAATGGCCAATGCTATTAATTTCCCAGCAATACCTGTGCCAGCCTCATCTGAATCCCTTGGAGGGTTTTTTAAAATGCAGATTCCTGGGCTGGCTGATGCTTTGCTTTGTCCTTATTGCCTCTAGATTCTCAGGAGTTTACTCAGGTAAAGAATCAGCTCTGTCACCTGCATGGGCCTCTGGATTGTGACCCACTCCCCACCCCCATCCCCCCAGGTACTGGGTACCAGGCTCCACGTGGCTGGGTCAGTGCCTGTCCATCTGACCAAAGAGGGAGGTAGGGCCGAATTTGGTCAAAATCGGCTGAGGCTGGGGGCCAGCAAGGAAAGATCTACAAATAGCAGCAAATTGCTCATTGATTTCTGTCCTGTTGGGGGGAGCCCTGGGACCAGCAGGAATGGGATTGGGTTTTAGCTAGAGAAGTAGAAAGGCAGCTCAGCCTAGGACAGATGGGCAGAGTCAGGGGGAGGACACCAGGGCCTTAACTGTGTTCCTGGGGAAGTGGGACCCCCAATTCCATCTGCCCCTGGGGATTCGGGCTCCTAGAAGATGGGCCCCAGAATCCAACTAGTATGACCTGCAATGGGGGAAGGAGTGGGAAAAACACAAGAGAAAAGTTTCCATAGTCAAAAATACCTGCTTTTCCAAGATGACCCATATTTCAAACACCCTGCCCCATCAGGCCCTTAAGCACACCTAACCAATCAGCAAATACTCAGATCTGAGGGTCAGAAAATAACGTTCATGCCTTGAAAGAGTATTCAAGAGGTCCCTTAGCCACACGCTCCAGCTTCTTCCACATCTTGCCTGCACTCTAGGCTTCTCAGAGCTGGTTACCTATTCCCCCCCAGGCCCCCATCTTCCCCTATTTGTCTGCACAGGCTGCTCCTTCTGCCTGGAATGCCTTTTCCATCAGCCCTCCGCAGATCCATGTCCTGTGTAATCCCAAAGACCCAAACTAACTCCCATCTCCTGCTGAGACTTTTCTAGCTGTTGGCATCCTCCTGGGGTTCTTCCTTCCTCGACCTCCCGTGGTTGGTCCCACACAGCAACCTCACTCCTGCCATCTCCCTTGAGTGTGAGTGTTTATGTGTGTGAATATTTACACATGGAGGTTCAGTGGATGCTGCACTCCTGTGGTTTCTTGGACAAGAGTCCCATCTCCTCCACTGGAAAGTAAGGGCCTGTCCATCAGGAGCCACATCTTAACCATCCCAATCATCCCCACCCCCACAGCAGACAGCGCAGCATGTGGTTGTTCCCTGGTCAGCCTTAGACACACGGCCTTGGAGACTTGTGCAGCTGGAAGGTACCACTGCAGCATTTTTGTCTCCTACTTGCCTACTCAGGAAGTTCTAGTGGTGGAGGGACACTCTAGGAGCTCTGCCCCATCACCTGGGGGTGACAGGTATCTTGACTCCTGGCCATTTTTCCGTCTCCTCCTTCTCCAATCCTTTCAGCTCCCAAAGCCCCCTGTGTGTCCCCTGATTCGTCCTCTGCTCTGAGCCAGCTGGCCTTGAGCAGCTTTGCAGCCCCAGAGCCCTCTCTCCCTCCCTGCCGTCCTGTGAGTGTCCTCCTCTCCACCACCTGGGCAGACAGTGACTCTCCTCGGATCCCCAAGGTGGGGCTAAAGAGCAGGAAAAGGGTTCAGAATCCAGGAGAAGTCATTGCCATCAGGCAATTTCAGCTTGGGACAACTGACAGGGAGCCTGTGGCAGTGCCCCGGAGAGGAAAGGAGGAGCTCAAAGATCATCCCTCAGCACAGCTGGGGCAGCAACTTCATTGAAAGAGGAACCGAGCCTCCCCGTTGGAACGATAAGGAAACTAAGGGATATGACCTGACCGTGGACACAAAGCATGCCAGAGTTAAATCCAGGAGCCAGTTTCCCCCTGGAGTATGGTCCTGGTCCCTGGCTCCAAAGTTGGCCACAGGCAAAGGATCACAGTTGGCTAATGCGAGTCCCTGGACGGCCCCACAGAGGATGAGGGTGGATAGACAGCCTCCCAACCCTGGGGCCAGGGCTGGACCAGAGCTTCCAGGGACAGAGTGATTTCCTGTCACTTGGCCCCAGAGCAGCTGCTCCCTCATCTAATTAATGGCCCTGGTGCTGAGTCTTTGATGAAGGGGGATCAGGAGCAGTGGCTCTGTATGAGCCTCCACGGAGCCTTCCATTAAGCAGGGGCAGGAGGAAGGGGCGAGAGTAGCCGGGCAGTGCACAGACCCGTGTGCTGAGAACTGCGCCCACTTTCCACCTCTCAGCCATTTCTTAGCTCCTTGCTTCTTCCTCCCCTTGCCCAGCAAGTGCCCGTCCCTGCTTTTAGCGTCCTCCTCTGTGTCCTCTCTCACTTCCAGTCCATCCTATCCTCTCAGAGCCTTCCCCGGACTGCTTCACCTTGAACCCCCGCCCCCACCCTTCCCTTGGCTCTGGGAGGAGGCGGGCAGGGAGAGGTGCCTCCTTCCACCTACAGCTCACATCAAAAGCAGCAATCTTAGGGTTTTCCCTGTGAGATCAGCCCAGCCCAGAGCCATGACCCTCCACAGATGGTCACTCCTAGCAACTAATACTCTGAAGGGAGCGGGCCGGTGGGGGGGTGATGGAGATGTCCAGCAAGCAGCAGCAGACTTCTCCAAGGACAGTGAGAAAAGCCCTTCCCTACCAAACTCTATGTAGATGGTCAGTGCTGGCTGGGAGGAGCCATGAGGGCCTGGTCAGATGGAGAGGCACAGGACTGGAGACACAAAAGGCTCCACACTGGCTGATGGGACAGGACCCAGAAGCCGAAGGAAGTTCAGATGACTGTCCAGGCAGGGTTAGGGCAGTCCAGCTGTGACCAGCAGATATCTAAGAGTTGCAAAAGCACAGGGTCCAGCAGAAAGCAACAGTGATAATCACTGATAGGGGTGGGGACCCTGTTAGGTAGAATCCTACATGGGCAGTGGAGAGTGGCTACAGTTTGGGGAAATCTGCAGAGAGGGTGATTACTGAATGTTGAGGTAGAGATGTTAGTGATGGGTGGCCAGCTTTGAAAGGATGTGTTAACATATTGATGTCGGGCCATCAGGGGTTATCGATATTAGATTGTTGGTTGTGAGGCAGGATAGAAGGGGGCAGGGCACAGCCATTCAAGGAATGACACAGCAATTAACACCAAAATAGTGGAAGATTCAACTCCCAGTTGGCCTTGAGGATTAAGATGGCAGGAGGTTTGACTTCTAGTAGACCTTGAGCTTCATTATATGCTCATTGTAACATATTACCATGATCAATAACATGCTGGCAGGCACCACGACAGCCCCAAGGCTAACCACAAAAGGTCAAAGAGTGAGCGGTGGCCCAATTCCTGGGAATCCCAGCCCCTTCCCCAGGGTAGTTGGAATGGTCCCACCTGTGGGCATGTGAAGCTACCAAGCCTATAAAAACTGGCAACACCATGACTGGCTACCCTTTTTCGCTCCCTCCTTTTTGGAGACGGCCCGCACTCTGTCTATGGAGTGTGTACCGACTTCTACTTTAACCTGAGCACGCAATTCCTACACCTCTTTCCTTGCCTTTCTCTTGCCTTACCCTCTATGCAATATGTATCTCTCTAAGTAACTCTACCTTCACTCAACTGTGGCTCGCACTTGAATTCTTTCCTGCATGAAGCCAAGGCAAGGTGCGTTCCAAGGGCTCCACCAAGACCTGGGACATGGCCTTCCTCACTTCCCACATCCGTTTTCCTGCATCAGCTGGGCATGGGGCCATCAGTGGTGGGCTGAGTCACCGGTTGGTCAGTACTGCCGGGGATGATCACTTGATTAATCAGTGTTAAGAGGTAGATGTTGCAGTCAGTATTTGAAAGTTGGGACAAAGTTATCAGTTCCCATGCTCTGAAGGCTACTTTGCTTGGTACCTGATAAAGCAACCTGAGCTCAACCCCTGGTTCCCTGCCCCAGGGCTTCCTCCAGCCTAGGGCTACACTTCTGGCTGAGTCAAAGCAAAACTGTCCTGGGGCTAAGGTGAAGGCTTAGTCTCTTGGGATTGTGGCAGAGGGAAAGGGCAGGGCCAGGGTCCTAGAAGTGATGCATGGGACTTGGGGGATGAAGTGGGCAGGGAGCTGAAGTGCTTAGGGATGCAGCAGAGCTCCACAGGGGCTGTGGGCCTCAAGGCCAGGATACTCATTGATGAATCGATTCCCATTATTGATGCTGCTGGGAGAAGCTTCGAAAGGTGGAGCTGGGGGAGACGATGGAGTTCTCACGGAGAAAGCTGTGGCATAGCCTGACCGCTCAGAATACAAATGAGACCATCTGCTCACCTGGCCCCTCACAGCTGCCCCCTGCGGTGCTGATGGGACTCAGGTACATGCACCTGGGCATGGAGTGAGCTGCAGATGTTGGGGTTGGGGCATCCATGAAAGGCAGTGAGATGCAACTCTTGAATGGAGCACCCCAGCTCTGGGCAAACTGCAGACTTGCAGGCAGACGTGCAGGGAATATCAGGTTTGCATGGGATTGTCACAAGGAGATGGGTTTTGGCTTCTTGGACATTTTCTCCAGAAAACATGCAGTTCTCTACAAGAGAAATCTTCCAAAGGGTGCTGAGTGCCCTGGGCTGGAGGTGTCCAAGCACAGTATGGAAGATCTTCTCTCAAGGAAGATGGCCTCTGAGGCACACACCACCCACCAACCCTGCACCTATATTGTCATCAGGGGTCCCATCAATGGTGCAAATGTGGGAAATGGCCAGGACCAGCCAGGGGCATTTGGATGCTTACCATGAGGTTAAGGGAAGTAGCTGTCATGTTGACCATTGCTAAGGCCAAGCTGAAGGAAGAGCGACCTCTTGGGAGAGCTGCATCCCTTGGTAGCAGGTCACTGCAAGGAGTCTGGTGGGAACCCAGGAAGTCAGGAAAGGACAGGATAACTCAATGCTGGGGTGGTATTGAGGAGGGAGGCAAGGGGCCAGTCAGGATGGAGTCAATGCTGCTGCTGCTGCGACCATCAGATCACAGAGGTACAGGCTGGAGTGGGAAGGAATCTGATGAGGGAGGCACGATCTTTGCCTTAGGTGAGTGTTGGTCTGATGGGGAGACTCAATCCCTCTGCCCTGGGAGCCCAATTTGATGAGAGAGATAACAATCCCTGCCTTGGGAAGACCCCAAGTCTAAAGGGGGAGACAGTACCTACCCCAAGAGTATCCATCCCTTGGGAGGAAAACAAGAGGCAGGTTATCCTAATAAGAGCAGATCTTCAGTGCCCCAGACCTGAGAGGAGAGGCAGGAATGTGCAGGCCAGCATGGCCCCAAGTCTGCAACTGAGAGGGCTCAGGATGAGGACCAAGCACACTGATTTCCTGTCTCCAATTTTTCAAGGCTGGCCTAAATTCACTGCCACTGCCCACCCCATCTTCTGCTCACTGCTGTGTCCCTGAGGAATTATTGAAGATGTTCAAATCAGCAGGAGGCCAGGGCTGCCACTCCCTGGCAGAGAGGTGGCATCTCCAGGTGTGCCTCCTTCACGCTACACACGTGCACACACCCCGCCCACTCGGCCTCCACACCCTCCTCCCAGGGAGGCCTGCGGCCTGCCTTATCACCCCTCCCCTGAGACCTCCATCCACAGGAAGTCTCCAGGAGGACAGGCTCAGACCAGGAGCAACACCTCTGCACCAGACCTGAATCCTCAGGCCGGCTGTGGCAACAACTTGCCCTGCGACTTTGGACAAATCCCTTTCCCTCTGCCTCTCTGGACAATGTGTAGGCCTCCCAGGTCCCTGCAAGCACTGACCCTCTCTGAGCAGAAGAACTGATTTAGAGCAGTCTCTGTTTGAGTCTCTGCCACTTAGCAACATGAGGCCTCGGGCAATGATTTAACCTCCTGGAGCCTCAGTTCCCTGTAAATTGGGCACAAGAGAAAAAATGGACACAAGATCTGGACCTGCTTCCTTGGGTTGTTGTGAAGATCGGGGAGATAAAGCCAGCAAGGTGCCCAGTGCAGGGTCTGACGCGCAGTCGTGCTTGATGAACACTCCGGGCTCTGGTTGTTGTTATTATTTCCCTCCCAGGAGCGGCAGTGTCTCTGTCACTCTTCTCTGGACCCCCTTCCCCCTTCTCCAGGCAGCTCTGCCACAGCTGGGCCTTCTGCCCAGTTCTTGTCCCATAAGATCAGCTCCCCCACAGCCTACCATCCCATTTCTGTGAATGCCACCTGCCCTCAGCCCCCCTTCCCAGGGACAAGGCTTCACAACCCCCTCCCTCTATACCCGCTACCACTCAGGGCCCAGGCCCCCTCTCAGCCCCTCTCTCCTGCAATTATGTAGAGCAAACAAGAGCAGCTGATGGGAAAGGAGCTGCTATTAGCTTAACCTTTCGGGACTGGAGCTGCTGGGACGAGATGGGGAGGCCCATGGGGAGGGGGCTCCTGAAGCAGGTGGGCCTGGGAGAGGGAAGGGAGGGGAAGGGAGGCCGGTGGCACTTGCTGTGAGCTCCTAATGGGTAGGATGCCAGCCTAGAAAAGGCAAGAAAAGGGATGGAGAACAAAAAGATGTGAAAGCAGAATTAAGGAGACTACAGCCAAGAAACGGGTATGGAAGAGGTGGGAGGCAGTGGAAAGGCTGGGAAACAAAGACCAGAGAGTTGTGCCAAGGGCTCCCCGCACATTCATCACAGTCCCCAACCATGTGCACACAGGAGGAAGGGACCTTAGAGGATATAGACAGGGTTATTCCATTGGACACCATGGAGAATAGTAGGATGAGGGTGCCGGAGCTGCACGAGACCTCAGACACCACCTAACCCTGCTCTCCCATTTTACAGACGGGGAAATTGAAGCTCAGAGAGGGCTTTTGCCTTTCTCAAAGTCACGGTGAATGTTCAGAGAAACCAGGTGAGCATTCAAGGCCCCTGATTCATGACCCTGAGCTCTTCCCTCTGCATCACCTCCCATCCGTCCATCCATTCATCCATCTAAGCGGGCAGACCCGCTTCCCAGCCTGAAGAGGTTTAGATACAGTGAGAGTGACACACAGAAATAAGAAAACAAAACACAGAGTGGAGAGAGTCCCACAGAGAAACAAAGTTCCCACCAGGCACGATGTGTCTCTCCTCAGTATGTTTAACAGTATTAAACTATGTCAGTATGTACAATGAACAAATAGTTCCTTTCGTGTGAATCAGGGAGGCTTCCAGGAGGAGGTGACTTTGTTCTGGGGTTTGAAGGATCAATTGGAAGAAGCTGTTCATGGGGTTTGAAGGATCAATTGGAAGAAGCTGTGACAGTTGCAATTTTCCCAGCAGAGCCAGCTCAGGTGCTAGTAGAAGCCAGGGTTTCAGAAAGTCTCTTCCTCCTTTCTCCTCTGAGTTCTGGGAGGGAGAATGAAACAGGTGTGCCAGGAGGTGGAGAAGGGATCTTGGCAACATGCCGGACCGATGATGGAGGGGGTTTCTGCGAAACTGGTCAGAAGGTGGGGAGGGGGTTGCAGAGGGTGGTCAAGTACGCCAGGGCGGCTTCTGCCTTCTTTTCTTCCCCAGCCTACCCATGTCTCTCCCCAGCGCAGGTGGGCCAGCCAGGTGGGGAAGGAGCCCTTCTACCTGACCTTAGCTTGGTCAGGCCCTGAGACTGGCCTTGATCCTTCATCCTGCAGCCCACTCAGGGGGCCGAAGACAGGGGCTGGGGGAAGGCGGGGGATGGGGGGAGGCTTGACTCACACTTAGCCCACAGCCTCGGCGAGACAGCAAGGAATATTTTTAGGAGCTCATTAAACAGGGAAGAAAGAAAGGGAAGGGAAGGAAGGAAGACGAGGATTATGCATTATTTTTCATCCAACTGACAGCTCTGAGCATCTCCACTGGAACTGTCATGCAAAAGAAATGGCATGTCTAATATTATTACGGAATGGGTGTGCGTGTGCATGTGTGTGTGTTAGCACATGTGCAGCTGATGTGCACCTCTGCAGGGTGGAGGGCCCCACAGGTGAGCCCGCGTGTGACATCGTGTGTGCGAGCAGCAGTGGGGGGCGGCGGTGTGTGGATGCAGGAGGCAGTGTGTACAACCGCATGAAAGGACCCTGTGACTAACTGTGGGAGAAACCCTGCGAAGCTGTGTGTAATGGGGCGTGCAGACTGTGTACAACTCTGTGTAATTGGGTGTGTATAACTCTGGATCTGTGAGACGTCGCTGGAAAGCTTGTACCCCTGGAGCTCGGTGAGGTGGGCACAACATCCCAGGTGAGGCTGGGCTGGGGCGCACAGATAGGAGGGGGAGAGTGGGTGCCGGGGTGATTCGGAGTCAAGCACCCAAGGGTGATGGGGAAACGGGAGGGTGAGGGCAGCATTGGGCCCACCTGCCCTCTCCTGAGGGAAAAGGAAGCCGTGGCAAGAACCCCCTGGCTCACACCCTCATTGTCTCTTCTCTGACCTGACTGACTGCCGGGCTGGCGGGGCACTGCCCTGCAGGTGTGAGTGCAAAGCTCTCTCTTTGAGCTTCAGTTCTGGTAGGTGCTTCAGATGGTCTCAGTGAATTTTTGCCCACTCTGGTGAGGTAGGTACTGTTATTATTCCCATTTCACGAGTAATGTGCTCTCGGGTAACTAAGACTCAGCAGGGTCAAGAAACTTCTGTGACATCACAGAAGTCACCTGAGATTTGAACTGAGTCTCAAGCAGCTTCACAGGACGGTAGGTTGGGGTAAGTGAGAATGGGTGAGCCTAGGAGGCTGTGACTATGAGCTTGAGGTTCGAGGCACCTTCCCAGGACTTCCCTGGGGTTCTTGGGAATCTGGACAACAGGTGTCCAGCATGGGAAGGGGACCCCGGAGAGCTGCTGGGACGCCAGGAGATTCGCTTCTGTCAGCCTCTGAGCAGTGGCGCAGGCCCTGCCGACTCGACTCGGTAACTAAAGCCAACCTCGTAAGTGGCTAATTGATTTCTGTTCCCTGATTAAATGTGCAGCACTTTACATGGCAGCAGAAGGAGGTCAGCACTCCCCCCACTTCTCCAGCGCCAAGTGCGGAGAGACAAAGAAATTGATTTTCCAATCGATGCTCTGAGCAATGATTAAATGTTCTCTGCACAGCGGGCCTAATGAGTCCCTGAGGGGTGTGCCGGTCCTTTAATTAGAGACTCTCATGGGGGTCTGGGGTAGGGGCTGCCCTAGAGTGAAGGGTCCAGCCAGGGACCAGGCCTAACCCCCAGGGATTGGTGGACTGGGCCTCTGGGGGGAGCACCCTGACCTAAGAGATGCTGTCTAGGGGTCCCTGGGCATAGACACACTGTGGAGGGGTCCCTGCTCAGACCCCTGCCAAGACCTCCCTGTCCTTGACTCTCCAGCATCCAGCTAACCAGGGTTCTACTTTGGGTCAGTCCAGCTCCTCCATCCTGGTGGAGGCAGGACCGGACAGGAAATGAATCCCCTGTAAGCGGCTGCGTTTTCATTACCCAGCTGCCCCCATTGGAGGAGCCCACTAAAGACTTTAGAAATTCAAATGAGGCTCTCGGGGGAGAGCGGGGCTTAAACATTCCCCTGCGCAGGCGGCTTTATTGAAGGAATAAACTATATTTGCAAAGTAAGATATTGAGGCTGTCAGTTTCTCTTAGGGATATAATGAGATCCTGGGAGGGAGCGAGGCCAGCAGGATGGAGCTCCTGAGGGCGGGGGCTCAGAGATAGAATAGGGGTGAGTGGCCTGCAATGGGCCAGGCAGAGTCCCCTGACCCTCCGACACCTGGAAATTCCACCACCTGGTGGAACCTAGCCCCTCCCGGCACACCTGCAATTCTCACCTCCCTAGTCAGTGCTTCTGAGAGAGGTGGAGGAAGGCAGATAGTCAGAATGGCACTGTTGGCCATGGAAACTCCAAGATGGCAGTGGAGCCCCCTGAAATCCCAAACACACACACACACACACACACACACACACACACACACACACACACACACACACACACACACACACACACACACTTACTCACCAGCTCTCTTCCCCTGTGCAGAGCTCTGCTGTCTCGGGATGCAGGAGTAGAGGGCATGAGTCATGACTGGTGTGGGGCTCTGGCTGAGTCTAGGCTCTGCTATTTGCTAGCTGTTGACCTCGGATGAGTTACTTCACTTTTCTGTGCCTCAGCTTTCTCGTCTGTAAAATATTAGTAGCTGCCTCACAGGGCTGTTGGGAGGATTAAATGAATTATCACATATAACGTACTGAGTATGCATCTGCTTTATGGGTGACACTCAATAAATATTATTAAAGAGGTAGAGGAAGATGGAGAGGAAAGTAGTGACTAGTCAACCTCCCTCCCTCCAGGAGGCCCTACCTTACCCTGATCATCTAAGAGCTACTGTCACCACCACCACTGTCACCACCATCTCCACCGCCACCTCCACCATCACTATCACCTCTACCATCACCATCATGTCTACCACCATCACCACCATTACCACCACCTCCACACTACCATTACCACCATCACAACTTTGAGCGTCTACACCGCCATCACTACCATTACCACCACTTCCATCACTACTACCATTACCATCTCCACCACCTTTACTAACATCACTACCACCTTGACCACCTACCCCACCAGCACCAACTTCACCACCACCACCTCCACCATCATCGTCTCTGTGACTCAGAGTCAGACACAGAGCTTTGACATTGAAGGCATGGTCATAGGGGTCAGAGAGAGTGGAACTGTGTGGGATGAGTCCCAGCAGACTTCCTGGGGGAGGAAGCCCATGGACTATGTGCAGCCTGGACACAATTCCTTCTCCCCTCTTCCATTTTTCACTAACTCCTGGGGAGTTCAAGGTGGAGTCATCCATTTTTGGGGCTAAAGACTAAGGTCCAGGACCAGAAACGGACAAGGAAAGCAAGGCGACCAGACCCCCAAGCTCACCACCTCAGACATGGGTGAAGGTGGAGGGTGCCAGTCCCCATCCTTCCACCGCAGGGCCAGTAAGAGCTGCTGCAGCATGGTGCACAGGCCAGTGGAGGCCCCTGGTCCGATCCGGGGGAAGGGGTGTCAAGTGTAATGGGTTAGGCAGCAGCTGGGCATCTGTCACTTTCACTCTGAGGCTGAAGAAGGAGACTGGAATTGACAGTGCATCGGGTCAGGAGGACGACAGATACAGAACCTGCTCCCGGGGCCTGAGGAGGTCTGAGCTCTGTGCCTCTGTCAGGACTGTTGGGGGGATACCCTGGTGGTCCTTCCACCCACCCCGGTGAGATCTCAGCCCCTGCTGAGACCTAGAAGTACAGAGAAAACAGCCAGGCTCTGCTTCCAACTGCTGCATGATCTTGGGTAAATCAATTAGCCTCCCTGGGTCTTCATTTCCCTACTGTGAAATGTGGGTGGCTTCACGACAGTACAGAGAAGGGACATGGGGCTAGGAGTCCAAGGACCTAGGTGTAAGTACCTCTCCATGTCTTACCAGCTGTGAGCTGGCAGCCAGGTCACTTGTTATCTCAGCCAGGTCACTTGTTATCTCTTTACAGATAAGTGTCCTTATCTGTAAAAGGAGACAGTAATCTTCATGCATCGCTGTGCAAGTGATGTGAGCCTCACAGGGCCTGGCACATAGTAGGCCCTCAGTGAATCAGCTGGAACTGAGCTCTCTTCCAGCTCTCAAGATCTGAGCATATGGTTCTGCAATGAGGTCCTACCACCACTATCACTACCTCCACCACCAAACCCATCGCTTCCATCATCACCGTCACCGTCACCGTCACCATCACCACCCCACCTCCACCAATACCACCATCATCTCCACCACCCCTCCACTTCACCATCATACTAACACCACCACCAATACCATCACCACCCCACAACCACCACACACACAACAATGCTTTTTCATATTTGAGAGCCAGAGAGAGGAGAAACAGAATGAAGAAAGGAGCTGTTTTTCCGGAGTGTGCAGGTGGTCCAGGAGGTAAAGCCAGGCCTCTCCACCCTCTTCCTCACAAATAAGAGGCTTCCCTCAGAGCAGCACCAGACTTCCTGGGAGGAGTGTGTGAAGTATAGATACATAGTGCACAGATTGCTCGGTCACTCACACCCCCAAACCTCCCCTAAGTTTCCCCCTCCTTCCAGTGAGAAGAGATGCCATGTACACCACTGGCAAAGGGGCCGGAGAAGGGGCTAGCAGGAGCTGAGGCCCCACTATGTGCCAAGCATCATCTTTGGTGCTTTATAAACCTAATCTCATTTGATGCTGATGGTACCCCTGTGATGGGTATTAGTCACTGCATTTTACTGGAGAAGGAAACTTTAACTCAAAGAAATGAATGATTAGCCTGAGGTAACCCAGCCAGTGTGTGTCCAAGCTGAGATTCAGTCCTGAATTCACACTCTTTCTACTGTTCTCAGAGGGCATGGCTGCCCAGGAAGGCAGACCTACAGAGGCAGAAGAGACGTGAGAAGGCAATGTTGATCCTGGGATGAAAGAGGGATTCTGTGTCATTTCCACAGCATTCGGCCAGAAGAGAAGGACATCTGAGGCCCTAGGTGGAGTACCCAGCTACTGCTCCCTGACCTCTGGGAGAGGGGCGGAGCAGGCTTTGCTGTGCATTTGTTTGTCTTCTCTAATCAACTCTAAACACCGTGCAGGTAAGAGCCTGGCCTGGTGTTTGCACTGGCTCTCAGGACACAGCACAGGGCCTGGCACCTGGATAAGTAATGGTTGTTGAGCAGATCCATGAATGAACCTGTGAAAGCGTGAATCCATCAGGACGTCAAAACCTGGGTGGAAAGCTGCACTGACAATTAAAAACCAGGAAAACAGCCGTCAGCACAACTTTCCCTGCTTTTCATTATTATTATTTGTTTGCCTTTCTGACTTTATAGAAATGGTTGCTCCCAGATTGCAGAGCACAAACTGACTGATTGATGCCCCAGAACTAATACCCTGAGACAGACCCGAGGCGAGAAGGATGATTATTTAACACAGCACCCAGGGGCACGGGGTAGGAGAACATCATTCTGTGCATGGCAAAGCAGATGAAATATAAAGTTTAGGTCAGAAACGTGTTGGTTCCTCCTAGTGGCTTTCTTCCCCAGCCCTCTCCTCAAGTACCTGCCTCAAGCACCAATTCCTGTCCACATCTGATGGGTCCTGGGTGCCCAGGAGCAGAGAGTTGGCCCTGGTTCCCAAGCCCAGCTTCGGGGGCTGGGGGCGTGGTCAAGGTCTGGTTGGCACTGATTGTGGGGGAGGGCTGTCCAGTTGCCTCCCTCCCCCTACCGAGGCCCCGCGAGGTAAGGACAGGCAGGCAGGTCACTGGTCTCTTCTGAGTCCCTGTGGGTGATGAGATGGGCACTGATGGGTGAGTTGGCAGCCAGGCTGGAGTGGCGCAGCTAGCTGCCCTGGGCATTGTCTTCCCTGCTTGTCACCACTCCCGGCTGCCCAAGCAGCAAAGCAAAGCCTCAGTGACAAGATCCAGAGGGGAGAGACTCCAGCTGGGGGGTGGTGCTGGTCTCACAGGCCACTGAAGCAGCAATGTGACAGCTTCTCATCCAGGGGGGGACCTCTGTCCCCAGCTCCTGCCCCAACCGCCTTGACCCTTGTCAGTCTCCATTTCCTTGGCTTGCCTTTGCCTCTGTCTTACTTCAGTTATCAGCTGATATCAGCTCTGAGTAGCTCTTGGTCCATACCTCCATGCTCTTCCTCACCCCTGACCTCAGGGCCTATTCCCCCTACTGCGTGCGCACACACACACACCACCTCAGGCAGAAAACAGGAGTTTCTCTGTCAGGACCTGTGATTAATACCTGCGAGGAGTGGCTGGGATCTGGGATTCCAGTGGATTTGTGAGTGTGAACTGGTGTGTATGCGCCAAGGTGAGAGTGAGCATTGACGTGGACGTGGGAGTTAGAAAGCATGTGTGTACACGCACGAGTGTGACATTGAGTGTTGCAGGAGTGCGGGTGAGGGTGGAGTCAGTGTGGCAATGGGTGTGTGGGCACGTGAGTGAGTTTGGGTGAGGGTGGCAGGATGGGAGTGACTGAGTCGGGAAGCAGAGCCCGGGGGCAGATGGACAAAGGCATCCTCTGAGCTGGTGTTTCTGAACATGGAGGCTGCCGGCCCCACACCCTACTTGATCACCCCCATCTCTGGGCTCCCAAATCAGGCCAGGCTGTGGGGAAGGGGGTGAAGCCAATGAGATCCAGGCAGGGCCCCTGCCCGCTCCATGGGCCTGTCAGTCGCTGATCTGTTCCATGTTCCTATAAATATTTACAAATCCCAGCTGCTGAGGAGCAAGACATCCTCCACCAGCTGGGGCTCCCAGCCTGGAATCTGATGGGGAAGGAACGTGGGGGAGGGAAAGGCAGGCTGCAGTGGAGACCCGGGTGGCCAGGACTCCCAGGTTCAGCTTCCAGTTTGGCCACAGGTTAGCCTGTGCACCCCAGTGTCTTCATCAGGTACTGGGGAACCGGAAATCTCCACGCGTCTGCCTCAGGAAGCCTGCTCCGCCCCTACCTGATGGAGAAGGGACCCTCTTTACAGCCAGCCTCCTGCTCCCTATTCACATTTCTCAATTCGAGGTGAAGGGAGGGATCTTACCTTTTAACAAATACAGAATTCTCCCTGAGTCACTGGAAGGTTTTTTTCCCCCTCAAATCAAAATCTTCCTCAGGACCCCTTGATAAATCCATCCAGGTCTTTCTAAATTGGAGGCTGGAGGACTCACAGTTCAGTCACCCCATCATAAGAGCCCCCTCTGTAGCCCCTGAGAGCTAACGCATTTTTCACCTGGTCTCATACCCTGCCCCAGCCAGCCCTGTCACTTCCACAGCTGGGCTGGTGGTCAGACACCCTGCTGAACCAGCCCGAAAGAGCAGCCCTTCTCAGGCAGAGGCTGATTATTGATTACTGATGCTCTATACCTGCTGCCCAGCACAGTGTCAGACACACCACAGGCCCTTGGGCATTTGTGTGGAGTCACCGGCTACATGCCTGGATCTCCAAGGTAAGCTTTCTCAATAGCGCTTGGTGGCAACTTCCAACTCCTAATCCCACAAGGCATGTGCCTGAGGGGTGTTGCCAGAGTCCTGGGTGACTGGGGCCTCCCAGCCCAGGCAGGCCCAGCACAGACCAGGACCTCCTGATACCAAGTGAGTTGAGATCTCTTCCCCATCTTGGCTAGAATTCCAGATTTATTAATGCTGGACCTTCCGAGGCCCCAGTGGAACTCCCCTTGGCCTTGGCCAGGTGATATCTACATACCTGGCCTAGGTTTATCCAGGAAGCCAGATACTGGATTGGGAAAATACCTATGATATTGTGGGATCTCTGGCTGCTTGTGTGGAACACACAGCTGGAAACTCAGCCCTAACGCAGCATCGAAGTCAGGCCAGCAGGGGCTTCAGCTCTGCCAGAGGACAGAAGCCTGAATTGTGGCTTCCTATCTTCCTCTCTGGGGCCCAGGCCAGCTGTTTTCACTAGGGTCGGGGAGTCTAACTATCTCAGTTTCATAAAATAAGAAGGACCTTGGTGATGCTGAAAACTGCCAATCTCCTTAGGTCAGAGCTGTGATGAGGGGGAGAGGGAGGAGGGGCAGGGCTCAGGGGCCAGAGATGGGCACTTTCCTTGGTGAAAGGCACCTGGCCCCCAGCCAGAGAGGAAAAGCAGGGGCTGGAGAGAAGGGACCAGGAGGAAGACAGTCTGGAGCTGTGCTTTGGAAGAGAAGTCCAGTGATGGCAGTGGTGCAGGAGGAGTTAAAAATATTCCTAAAATAGCCCAGCCAGAGCCTAAGCCAGCCGGCTAGTGCCTCTCCCAGAGAGCGGATCTATAGCGGGGGGGAAAAGTCAGCCTGCTCTGTGCCCACCGCCTGCTGCCTGGCTGGAGTTGCTAATTAAGCCTTCCGCCCTACCCCTCCACCAGCCCCTTTTGCCTTAGCGGGGGTGGGGGTAGAAATGAGCAGAGGGGCTACCTCTTCCCAAAAGACAGGGGATTCCAGCTGGGACCAGGAGTCCTGGTAGCCAGCATCCCTCTCCAAACATATCCCAGCCCGGGTCAGTGATGGGTACACAGTTGGGTCAGTGATGTGTCAGCCTTTAAAAGGTGGGGGTCTCCAAGAAGCTCATCAAACACCAGCTTCTCCTGCTTTGTGCTCCCCTCTACTTGGAGCATCTTAGGGTGATATTGGGGAAGGGAGGGACCAGGAGAGCCCCTCCAAGAACAAACCACATCTCTGTTTCAGGACAGGATTAGCTATATAATTTATGGGGCCCATAAATTACGAAATGAAAATGTGGAGTCCCTTGTTCAAAAATTGTTAAGAAATTCAAGATGGGGACATCAGAGCCTTAAACCAAAAGCAGGTCCCTTCTGAATGCAGGGCCTTTGTCAATCAACTAGTCCATGAAGCTGGCCCTTTCAGAGGTCCCATTTAACGAATGTCTACTAAGCACCCACTGCTCTTCTGCCTCTGCCATCTCAGAGATCCCCTCTCAGTCACTCCCATCCTTAAAGACCCCTCTCTGAACACAGAAGTGGGGCTGGGCCACCCTAACCCCGTCTGATTTGGCCTCTCCAAGAATACTGCTGCAGAGTTCCCACCCCCACACCCAGCTGTCAGAATTCTCTGAGCCCCACTCGCTAACACCACCCTCAGAGGGTCTTTGGGGACTACCCAGTACAGGCGCAAGCAATCAGCTCCTCTTCCCCTTGCCCCCCACAACACCCACCAGTGGGGTCCTGGAAAGAGCCCCCAGGGGTCCCATTTGGCTCTGCCTGGGATTGGCCTATGACCTTGGGCAAACCATCACTCTTGGCCTCAGTTTCCCTGTCTGTCAAAGGAGAGGTCTCTAAGACCTTTCTAGACCCTAAGTTCTAGGTCTCCTGGGATGAGAATGCAAGGGAAGATTTTTCCTAGAAGAGACAGGGCTTCCAAAGAAAGAGCCTTCCCCAGTCATCCTGGGGAGCAGGGGGCTTTCTTCCTTATACCCCCATCCTTAGCCCTGAGGGGGTCTTCCCCAGAAGCCAGGAAAACCAGCTGCTCCCCACCAGCCTGGTTTCTCCTCCACCATCCTCTCCCCACCACTTCTCCTCCCTGCCTTTCCCCACCTGGCTGGGGAGCTGGAGCTGGGGGCCAGTGGGCCAGGAAGAGTTGAGGCCTGCGGGAGGGGGTGGGAAGCATGCAGACCTTGCTGGCCAGGCAGGGCCTTCTCTCTGCTGTCTTTGCAGGAGGCTCAGCATAATTGCACTGCCTGTCACTCCTGCGTCCCTGCTATCTGTCTCTCAGGCTGACCCCGAGCACCCGCCATTATATTGGTTCCTGTTGGGGCCGAGGAATCTCATTACTTATACATGCAGCCAGGAGATGCAGGCTGGGCTGAGGGGAGACGGCCTGGCCCCTCCTCTGATTAGGTCTCCCCTCCTACCACCACTAGGCCTTTTCAGAGCTGCCTCCCTGGAGCTGGATGGGGATGGGCTTCCCGTAGCTGCCTGCCGGTCAGAGGGGGTGGGCAGGAGGGAGGCCCAGGGCTGGGCAGGTCCCTAGAACCCTCAGGCATGAGGCCCAGAGTTCTCTGCTGAAGGATCCTGGGAAAACTTGCCTATGACCTAAGTACTCAGGCTCTGCCCCCTTAATCCCACTCTCTCCTCCTCAGGATATGGGGCAGGGCGAGGGGCTCCAGAAGGAGGTTCCACACCGAATCCCAGCCTAGTGTGTCCTGGCGCTACCCCCCAACCAGCCCAAATTACAACACAACTTCCATCCTCCCCCCACACTTTCTGACAAAACGCCACTTTTCCAAAGCCAGGCTGAAATTATGGAGGCTTTTCCCATGGAGGATCTGGAAGTGTCTGAGTTAAAATGTCATGAAGGGATTTTAAATATTTAAATGAATGACAATGGAGAGTTTTCTTTAACATGAGACTCATGGCCTCTCAGAGCTGCCCTAGACAATTCTCCAGCCCACAGAAAGAAATGGAAGCCCTAAAATGTGATGAAATTTCCCCAAACACACCTGGCAAGTTGGTGGCCTACTTGAACCTTGAGAGCCAGTCTCTGGCTCTTGGTGCCCAGCTCCCCATCCTGCCCAAGACACGGCTGTAGACCAGTGGCTTCAACCAAAAACCAAAAATATACCTTTTATACAACTGATTCTTAACTCAAGCTGTTCTTTCTTCCTAAAGGGCCTTTTCTTGCTTTACTCACCAGGGGTGCTTCTGCTGGGTCAAGTGATGAAGAGCCCCCACCCAGGGTCAAATAGGCCCGAGTTCTAATTCAGACTCTCTCTCTCACTAGCTGTGTGATTCTAGGCAAGTTACTTAACCTCTCCGAGCTTCAGCATCCTCATCTCCAAAGTAAAGATGATAATACTTATTCCTTAAACTTCTGGTGCGTATTAAGCAAAACAGAGTATACAAAGTGTCTGGCACATGTTGGTACTCAGGTAATGACAAAAACACTCATGCATCCTTCATTAATTTCATAAACATTTCGAGAGCTTTTCAGAGACCTGGAAGTCTCCTGCTCCCCACCCCACCCCCATCCCCATCCAGATCAGGCCACTAGCAGCTCTCACCTAGACCACTGCAACTGCCTCCTACCTAATCTCCCTATGACACTGTTAGTCTGTTTTAATCCATCCTTCCTACAGTAGCCAGAGTGATCCTTCTAATCTGAAAAATCTGGTATCACTCACTCAACACTCTCCAGTAGTTTCTAATTGCCCTTAGGATAAATTATACACTCCTCATCATAGCCCACAAGCCCTGCTAGCTTGTCCTTAGCACATACTGTTCCCTCTGTCTGGAATAACCCTCTGTTCCTCCCTCTCTCCAACTCTAGCAGCCATCCTCTCCACCTCGCTGTCCTTAATGAAAGGCTTAACTTAAATATCACCTCCTCCAGGAAGTTTCCCATGATTTCCTGCCTCCCAATGAATTTAGGCAACACTGCTGCATGCTCCTGTAGCATCCCACATATTCCCAGGCAGTTTATCAAGTTAGATAGACGTTGCTTGTTTAATTGTCCAGGTTTCTGCCATATGCTGTAACTGCATAAGGTCAGAAGATTTTTCACAGTCATCACTGTATCTTATGATAATGAGAGATCAATTATCAGTTGATATGGGCTTATAGAATGGATGGAAGATGGATGAATGGATGAATAAATAGATGGGAAAAAATTATACCTCTTCTATAGAGTCTTCTGAGCAGGAAGTTTTCCATCTGTGCTTCATAATACCTGGTGCAAGCCTCTACCAAAGCCTTAGTTTCCTCAACTATAAAATGGGGGAAATAATCATACCTACCTGGTGGTGTTATTGATAAGCCATGTAATAGTTTTA
Source organism: Vicugna pacos (assembly GCF_048564905.1). Classification (NCBI taxonomy): domain Eukaryota; kingdom Metazoa; phylum Chordata; class Mammalia; order Artiodactyla; family Camelidae; genus Vicugna; species Vicugna pacos. The sequence continues at coordinate 45,743,858 of NC_133002.1, forward strand.
AATCCATGATAACAGGTTGTTAAATTTAAATGAGATAATCCACATCAAGTGCTTAGAACAAGATCATGTTACTTAGTAAGTGCTCAAAAAATGTTAATAATTATCGTAGTATTTATCATTTCTTCCTGCCTGTGTCCTCTGCCAAAGAGTGAGTTCCTCAGGGTTACTGCTTAGGTCTTACTCATTTTTGGACACACCACCACTGCCTCACAGTGCCTATCTTGGTGTTTTCAATAAATGTTTACTGAATGAACAAATGAACAAATGAATGCAGATTTGCCAGCCGATGAGTCAGGGCACTGCACACCCTTTAATCATGCACAGACCCAGACAAACACGAACACACAGTCTCTTACATATTCACACCCACTCACATCCATTCAAAGAACCCCAAAATACCACAGAACAGTCACCCAGCTTCCTAAAGTCAGCTATGCATCAATGAAGCGCCTTACCCACTTTCCTGCACCCACCACATACCACCCCAATGCCCAGTACCCCCTCCTCACCCCTAGAAGGATGGGGGCTGTAGGAGGCAGGGAGCTCCCACTCACAGGAGGGAAAGCAGAGCTGAATCTTCAGCCCCCAGCACTGGCAGCATCCTAGCCACAGAGAGCACTGCCCTCCCTCCCTTCCTCGGGGGCTCATTTCTTTCCTTTTCTGAAAACCCTGGTCCTCCCACTTGGCAGATGGTTGAAGAGGCCTGGGAGCCAGAACTCCCGGATTCCCTTCACAATCACCTAGTCTTGTCTCTGATCTTGGAAGGCCATCGTCCTCCTCTCCTGGCACCAAACACAGCATTTTGTAGGAAAGAAGCAGGATGAGAAGACCCCACTCCTGGGGTGGTGGAAGGGCCTTCTTAGCCTTGATGTGAAATAATTATATTAGCCACCCTTTACTAGGTGCCTAATAAGGATCAGATACCGAGGCCAGCGCTTTGCTACCTTCATTTTAACTCATTTAATCCTCACAGCAACCCTTTGTCCAGAGGAGAACACTTGAGGCGCTGTAGGTTAGCCGACAGCCAAAAATCACCAGCTGGGATTGGCATGCAGGTCTCTAATCCCAGAAGCATCAACCGTCAGGCTTTAGAGAATTGGGGGTGCGTGGGGTGGGAAGGCTGGGCATCCTCAGGTATTAAGCTGGGGAGACGCCCCCAGGTAGCACCTGTCCCCTAGTCAGCCAGGCCCTCCTGTCTGGGGGGACCAGGGGCTCGGAGCGCCACGGCTGGGGTCCCTCTTCTGCCGGGACCAGACCTGGGCGGGGCCAGGGCGGGGCCCGCGAGCCCGGGGGAGGTGCGGAGCCGGTGGCCCAGGCTCACAGGCCAAGATGGCTGTTAATTAAAGTGCTGGCACCAGCTCCTCTCTGCAAAGTTTGAAGCCGTTATTTTCCACTCCAGCGAAGCGGGGAGAATCCGGCTGGGCTGACACAGACGCCACACCGCGCCAGGGGAGCGGGCACTCTTTCGTGGCGGGGGGCGGGCCGCCTTGCCGCGCGGATCGCGCCCCTGAACGCCCTGGAGAGTGCGGGGAGGGCGTGCTCCTGCCCCCACCGCGGCCTCGGGCCACCAGCCGCGGTTTCCCGAACAGATTCTGGAAGGACTGCAGGTGGTGGACCAGTCCCGGTGGACCAGTCCCAGTGGCACAGCGGCGGAGGGACCCGTGGGCGCGCGAACTCAGAGGCAGGGGCTTGTACAAATCATGCGCTGATGACCGCGCACCTGCCCCTAGAGTCACCAGCCCTGTCGCTCTTGGGAGAGTCACACTGGGGAGACTGCCATGGGGGATAGGAGGCCGTACTGACAGTCGAGAGTCAGGACTACCCTTCCTGAGCCTGGGGCGGTCCAGCTGTCCTCCTCCCCCTGCACTTAACACCTTCCTTCCTTTGAGTAGTAAACCGTACCTAGACACCCAGTTGCGTGGAGGCTGGAAGAGCTTGGAGCCAGGCTGCCGGTTTGAATCCCGGCTCTGTCTCTTATTGGTTGTGTGACTTTGAGCAAATCTCTTAACTTCCCAGAGCCTCAATTCTCCATCTGTAAAATGAAAATAATGATTGGCTTTACCTCTTTGGAGTGCTGTGGAGATCTGGTGTGATGGGGTATGTAGAGCATTCAACAGAAGGCCTGGCACACAGTAAACCCTGAATAAATGCTATTGATTGAATTTTTTTTAGCTCCTTCCTTGGCGTTGAGATCTCTCTAACCTGGGCTCAGCCGTCAATGCCTGGAAGGTCCTCTCTCACTGTCCCCCATTTGACATCCTTCTGTCCCTTTCCTCCTCCTAGCTCGGTAGAGTTAATCAATCCCAGCTATTGGTAAGGAAAGCCAGGGAGTCATAAGGACATGGTGACAGGTCCGCAGTGTGAGCCGGGAGGGGTCCTCTCAGGGGAAAGGAAAGAGGTTGGAGAGTCATCCTTCAGCAGCAGCTAGTGGCCTCCGAATGGTAGAGCCCTCCCTGGTAGACTGAATAAAGGAGGGTGAGGAGGAGCAGTGGAGTAGCACGAACTGGGCCTCAAATAATGTGACAAATATTTTGATGGAAGCAGACGCCTTTTAGTTTATGCAGCCTAAACACTTTACTGCACTTGAGGAAGAGGATTGCCTCATACAACCTTATTGGGGAAAAGAGTTAGGAGTTCAGGAGGCTCGAGGCGGGGCAGGAAGGGGGATCTGATGGGCTGGGTGAGATCAACCCCTCCTCTTGGAGCCTGGCAAAAGGGGTCACCTCCTAGGGACGGGTTTGTACTGGTCAGAATGGATAAATTGCCTGGGATGCCCACTTTCTTAGGGTCCCGATTTCTCCCTTGTCTAAAAGCAGGAATAAGGGAAGTGATCAGAGTAAGATGGAAGATCCCCTGGCCCCACGCCCAGGGAAAAGCAGCCTAAGATTGCCTGGACCTCAGGGAGGAAGGAGCAGAGGTGAGGAGGAGTGGGTAGCTGCCTTCTGGGGAAAGGCAGTCCCGGGAACAGCCAGGAGCCTGAAAAGGGTACGGGCAGCTGCTGTCAGTACTCTGGATTCCGCTGGGCAGCCTGACAAACATACTATACCACTCCTCTAATCTCCCGGACAGGTGGTCTGCTAGGACTGAGTGCAGAATGGCCCTTTCCATCCTCTTTTTGCCTTCCCCTCTTCTCCCCCCTCATAACCCTCTTCCTTGTCCTTCTTTCTTGCTCCCGCTCCGTCCTCCCCTCAATCGCTTTGTCCCTTTTAGACTGGGGAACCCTCCTTCCTCCGCCCCCTGCGGGCCGTGGTCCCTCGTGCCTCCCTCTGTCCTCTCGGTTTTCCTTGTCACCGACCCTCGAGGCATCTCCTCTCCCAAGCCATCTCGGCACTCTCTAGCTCTTCCTGTGGCCTTCTCTTCCATTCTCTCTTTGGTCCCTATTTTCCCCCCACCATGGGAGCCTCTCTTGTGTCTCAGACTCTAGTCCCCTCCCCCTTTCCGGGGCTCTGTCTCTTGCTCCCTCAGTCTCCCCTTTCCTCTCGAGGCTCCAGCTCTCTGTCCCGCGGCCCCGCCCCGCGGCCCCGCCCCTCTATGTGGGCGGAGCCATACCGCCCGCGGCCCAATTAGGCGCCGGTTCCGCCCTCAGCCCCACCCCTCGCGGGAGCCGAGCCGCGCCGAGCGGGTGGGGCTGGACAGGGCGGAGGGGGCGGCGGTCCGAACGCTGGGAGGCGGGAGGAAAGAGGCAGGAGGAGGTGGCCGCGGCGATCAGTTCGGCCGCGCAGCGGGAGGGAGGCGCGAGGCAGGAGCGGGCGGCTGGGCTCGGCAGCGCAACCAGCGCAGCGTGGAGCCCCGGGCCCGGCCCCATGCCCTCAGCCCTGCTGGACCGCCCTTGAGCGCGGGCGCCCCGCCCGCGCCCCCCGCCCGCCGGCACCATTGCCCCGACGGCGCGGCCGGGAGGCCCGGCGCTCCCCAGGCTCCGCGCCGGCCGGAAGACGCTGTTGGCGGCCGCCGCGGGCGTGGTGATGCTGCTGGTGCTGGTGGTGCTCATTCCCGTGCTGGTGAGCTCGGGCGGCCCAGATGGCCACTATGAAATGCTGGGCACCTGCCGCATGGTGTGCGACCCCTACCCCGCGCGGGGCCCCGGCGCCGGCGCGCGGCCCGACGGCGGCGACGCCCTGAGCGAGCAGAGTGGCGCGCCCCCGCCCTCCACGCTGGTGCAGGGCCCCCAGGGGAAGCCGGGCCGCACAGGCAAGCCGGGCCCTCCCGGACCCCCCGGGGACCCGGGTCCTCCGGGCCCTGTGGGGCCACCCGGCGAGAAGGGTGAGCCGGGTAAGACCGGCCCTCCCGGGCTGCCGGGCGCGGGGGGCAGCGGCGCCATCAGCACGGCTACCTACACCACGGTGCCGCGCGTGGCTTTCTACGCCGGCCTCAAGAACCCTCACGAGGGTTACGAGGTGCTCAAGTTCGACGACGTGGTCACCAACCTAGGCAACAACTACGACGCGACCAGCGGCAAGTTTACGTGCAACATTCCCGGCACCTACTTTTTCACCTACCACGTTCTCATGCGCGGCGGCGACGGCACCAGTATGTGGGCGGACCTCTGCAAGAACGGCCAGGTGGGCCGGGGGGGGGGCATGGGGCTGGCCTGGGGGCAGGGCACCCAGGGAGCCCAGGATACATGGGTACCGGCGGGCGCGGGTGGAGACCCTGCAGCGGCCCAGCTTAGGCATCACGTGCGGTGATAGTCAGGGCTGGCTGGCACTCCTAACTCCTTGGTTCCTGGGCGCCAGCTCCAAGGCAAACGCCGCCGGGCACCGGCAGTATGGAAATGCGGGAGATAAATCCAACTAATAATCAGAGCTCAGGGCTCCCGAGCGCGCGGACTAGCCCCTGGGGGCTTGGCCCTTGGGAAGCACCATCTGAGAGTTGAGCTTCTGGTTGATACCAGCTGGCGATCAGGGGACGGTAAGGATGGACTCTGGGGAAAGGCAGCCTCGGCGCCAGCGGGCGCCTAAGCGCATTGCTAGGCGCGCAAGCGGAGAAGGCGAGCTGTAGGTGTTCTGCGCACAAAGGCAAAGGAAGCCTAGCGCACAAAGCTTTAGCTGCAATACATCCCCCGCCTTTGGGAAGGGACATTGGGCCAATCTGATGCCCTTTGCTAAACCCGAGACTGCGCAGCCCCGTTCGCGCTGTGTCAGAGCTAAGAGCTTGAGAAGGTGGCCTGGGGGGAAAAGTTTTCCCTCCCGAGGCCAGGCAAAGAGGTGGAAACTCCCCCTCCTCTTACCTCCCAGCTGCAACTCGTAATTCCAGGGCTCCCTCTTCCTTCCTTATCCCCACCCCAGAGACCAGAGTGACAGCTATCAAGCTCCCGAGGTCTTCGGTATTGGTGACTGGTAGTGCCTGGTGCTCTTCTTGGAACTGCTGCCCCAGGACCAATCTTGACCTCATGGTGTCCCAGGATGGCAGTTTTACCCAGCTCCCTTTGCTTTGATTACCTTCCTAGTGCTCCCAGACCGTGGTGACCTGGGGCCCCTGGGGGTGGTCAGGCAGAGCATTCTTGTGGAAGAAGGGGCCAGTGCCAGTCAGAACTAAAGCTAGGCTGGTGAGAGTTGGGAAAGAATCTCCAGAGTCTGAGACCCAAGATCTGATTGGAATCCTTTTCACTGCAGCACTCCCCTGAGGTAGACCATGGCTGGAGGGTGGGGGAAAGAACAGGCATGGGAGTCAGCAAAAAGCCTACCAGGTGCTTGTAAGTTCTGCCCCCTCCTCTCTCTCCCCTTCCTGCTCTCTCTCCCTCTCTCTGGTTTCTGCCTCTCCCTTTCCTCTTTCTCCTATCTCTCCATCTCTTGCTTGCCTCTCTCCTGTGTCTGCCAGTTCTGTCCATCTCTCCTTGGGTTTCTGGCCCCACATCCCTCGGTTTAATCCCTCTCTATATTCCTTGGGTGTCTCTCTCCCACTTGTGTCTATCAGGCTTCCTGTGTCTCTCCTCTTTGTCCTTGGTTCTTGACCAAATGGGAGGCCCTGGTATCCAGTGAGGGCTCTTTCTGCAGACAGCCCCACAGTTCCCCTTATTAATAACCAATAAGGGATGCAACAGTGTCACCTTCATCAATGGAATTTCTTCCTTTCCCAAAGAAAGTTTGCACTGACACCAAGCTGAGGTTTCAGGAAGCTGTGAACCCAGCTTACCTGGATAGGGAGGTGGTCACCAGGACAGCAGTGGGCCCTAGAATCCGAGCTGCTTCAGGAGGGTGTCACAAGGCCCCAGAAATGAGGCAAGAGGAGACCCCAAAGATGGTGTGTTCTTGGGGTGGGGGCACTTGCTTCGGTCACTAGAAGGTGAATCTGACTCAAAAGCCTCTTTTTACCCCACCAGCAAGGAGGTGGCACCACAGGCTGGTAAAGAAAGGAGGTGGCTTTAGCCAGGGGTTTCACAGACCCAGCTTCTTAACAGTTACTCAGACCATTTCCTCCCCTGCAAAAAAAAAAAAAAAAAAAAAAAAAACCCAAGACAAATAGTGGGACTATAGGCTTGGGGCCTCACCAGCAGCCTTTGTGACTTCTCCTTCCCGATTGTCCAAGAAACTCATTTAATCTCAATAGTCATTCCACCTATTAGTTTTGAGCTCCTAGTAGGAGTCAGGTTTGGGGCTTGGTTCCAGGGGTTCAATCTGCTTGCCCTCCAGGACCTCATGGCCTGTGCAGGGGAGACAGTTGTAATCACACAATAGCACAGCCCAGCGATTACTGTGTGAGAGGATGACGAGGAGCCCACTGAAACTCCTGTCCCCAGAGAGGTTGGCTGGATGGGGTGGTTCAGTGGGGCCTGCCCCAGCTCAGAACAACCTGGTTAGGGGAGACTGTGGTGAACCTGGGTCCCCAAGGTGAGAAGACACAGGTAGGGAGAAAATTAAAAGGTCAAGTGGAGGGAAAGGCTGGCTCAGAGGTGGAAGAGGACATTAAAGTGAGCAGAGAACAAAATGATGGGGCTGGGCGATGGGTGGGAACAGAAGAGAGGAGCTGCTCCTCCTACAACCTTCAAGAATGAAGCGATCCTGGGCTCTGTGCTTTTCCTTCCTGGCTTCTTGCCTGCAGAGAGGCTTCCAGAATTTCCTCAGGAAGGCAGAGCTGCATCTGGGCGCTGCCCTTTAACCTGGGCAAGATGGGGACAGGGGGAGTCACTGCCTCCTGCCTAGTGCTGAGGCCCTGTCTCTGTCCCTGTCTGAGGCCCACCAGCCCCTCTCCCTAGGGGTAGCTTTGAGTCACTACTGCACACACAGCCTGATGGCACTAAACCATGGTCATTAGGACATGGGGATGTAAGGAGCCTGAGGAAGAGACTCTGGGTTGGGGCTGGTGCCCTGGGTGAGGTGAGCTCCCTGCAGCTCCCTCTAAGATGCACAGTTCAGGTGGGCCCGGGAGGATGTGAAATTGATAAACTGGGCTAGGGAAGACAGGGCTGTGTGAGGATGGGTCAGGGCCTGTGGGAAGGTGAGTATAAGAAATGAGCAGGGGCTTGGACAGACACCAGAGTCTGAGTGAGGTGAGAGGTGGTGGGGTGTGTAAATTGAAGAGCGTGGTATAAAGACCTAACTGCAGATCAGCTTCTCTGATGGGGGAAGGGGGTCCCCTGGCTGTCCTCTCTGGCCTCTGATACCTGCCACAGCAGACAGCACAGTGCCTGGCCAAGTAGGGACCCAGTAATTGTGTGAAAGCACATGTCCCCTGGGAGCCATGTGGGAGCCACACCTGAACATACAAGACTCCAGCATTGCTCTGGGTGCAGGGGCACGTTTCCTGGGTTCTTTACCCCCACTCCAGGCTCCTGGTCCCATCACTGCCTCAGTTTCCCTTCCTGGCAACCCTTGAGGAGATGCTTCTATAGCGCCCCCTCGTGGCAAGATCCAGGCTTGCTTTCTTGCTTCCATGATAACCTCAGATCCCTAAACTTCCCCTTGACCCCCAGGAGGAGTTGGATGCCTCAGTGGTTTCCAGTCTTGGGCAGAGAATCAGGACCCCTGGGTTCCATTCCTGGATTCCCCACTGTCTAAGGTTGGAAGAGCATTAATTTTCCCTGCCTCCATGGATAATTAGGATAATCACAGCAACAATCATGGTGATGAATAAATAATAAACATAAGCATAACAGTTCTGATGCCTGTCACATCACCAGGAGATTCCTGATGACAGATGACTGTATTCTAATGGATTTGGCTATTAAGAAGCACACTGTTTTAATGAGTTAAGGCTAAATTAATCTGGGTAATAAAAATAATTGTTATTAGTAGTAATTTATTAGCAAAGATAATGAAATGCATGTGTAATAATAAATACTACCAGGATTAGGGCCCAGGGAACAATACAGAACTTGGTGGCTTGCTTTCAGCTCTTTCCTAGTAGCTCAAAGCCCCACCAAGATTAAAACATTTTTTTCCCTTCACCATCAAAAGGCTTTTACAGAGGTGGCTATGGTGAGGTAGGATCTTCTTATCCATTTTCTGAAACTGAGCTCCTTGACAGACAGTGTCTGTCCTTTATTTAATTTCCCCCCACCTTTAGCTGAAACAGTTGTCCCAACTAAGTACCCCCAAACAATTCCTCCCCAGATTGAGGGGAGAGAAGGGGCTGGAGGGATGTAGGCTTTAAATGGCAGACTGCATGCAAATATGTTGAGTCCTCCTGGTGCAGCATTGCTGCTGACTCAGCAGCTTGGGCACGGCAGACCAGACGTGCAGTTCTGCCTCCAGCCCAGAAGGGAGGATGGGCCCTTCCCCTTATGTGGCTTGGTCCAGCCTAGACTGGGGGAAGTCTAGGCCCTTGGGGAAGGTGCCTTCACGGAAGGTGCAGGGTGGAAGGTTGGTTGAGGAGCCTGGCTGAGAGAACCCCACACAATGCAGCCTCTCCTCAACATAAGCCAGAACTTGGAAATGGCTCTTCTCTTCCCATTCTCCACCCAGAATATCCTGGCTCAGATGGCCCAGGACTTTCATTGGCCTCAGCTATTAGGAAGGAATGCCTGGAGGGAATTTGTCCACCACCCCACCGCCTCAATATCTTATGATTATAATCTGAGCTCCCAAAAGTGATGCTTCGGGCTTCAAACCCAAATGCAAGTGCTCCCTTGTCCCGTTATCCTGCCTGTCCCTCCCTTCCTTCATCAAAACAAGGACTAGCAAGGATTCAGATCAGACTGAGGATCACCGAGGGATATGAGGCTTAGTTCCCTTCTTCCCACCCACTTCCTTTCTACCACCGTTGGGAGGACACAGGAGGAGCCAGAAATCCTCTTTGGGTGCAGTAATAGTCACAAGTAAAGCTACACATCCTTGGAAGCAGGATGCAGGCCCAATGTGAGTCTTGGGAAAGGAAATAATTACCAGGCCTTCCATCTCACGGCTCTGGTGTGAAAGACTCCAGAATGGACTTCAGACAAGGAGTCCACAGTTCAGGTTCTGATACTAACGTGGTTGCTTACTAGCAGCCCGGCATTGGTCCAAGCCCTGACCTAAAAGACCGAGGTGTGCCCTGGTGTCCATCCACCCACATAAGAACAAGTGGATGTGGCCAAAATGTAAGGCCTCATTACTACAATGAAAGTAGAGAGGAGAGAATGATGAGAGCGGGGATGGCTCTCTATCCTTTGAGGGTCCAGAGAATTCCTCTCTGCAAGGTAAGAGTTCCAGGCTGGGCATCCTGGAGGCATTGCTGAGGTCCTCAGCGGGCCAGACAGTGAGACCTAGAGGAGTTAAGGGAGCTGATTTCACTTTGAATCCCAATTCAGACCCAGTTTACACCTGCCCTAGAAATTCAGGGCCCCTTTATAACCCTCTTCCAAAACACACAGTTATTGGAAAGTGGGGTGGTGGGATGTCAGGAGAAAAGCAAGCTGAGCGCTCTGATGGGGCTGGAGGTGGGACTTTCAGGGCCTCCAGTTACTCCGCATGTGGCTGCCTTATCTCTGAGAGTCCCCCTCCCTTCCGATCGAACCACCGGACAACCGGAGATCTCTCCCTCCTCCTCCTCTCCTACCCTCTCACACACACCACTACTCTCCCTCCTACCACCCCCTCCAACCTCCGCAGGTGCGGGCCAGCGCCATTGCCCAGGACGCAGACCAGAACTACGACTATGCCAGCAACAGCGTGATCCTGCACCTGGACGCGGGCGACGAGGTCTTCATCAAGCTCGACGGAGGCAAAGCGCACGGCGGCAATAGCAACAAATACAGCACGTTCTCCGGCTTCATCATCTATTCGGATTGAGCTCCCCGCGACCCCTCCATCCCCTGTCCCCTACGGGGTTCCTCTCCCGGCGGGGCAGAGAATGCCGCGTCCCCCGCCACCTCCTCGCTGCCCGTCGCGGTTGTGGGCCCTCCCGGCTATGACGCCTCCGGCCCGCCCTCGCCACCGCCTGGGCCGCAGCTAGCCCTCCCGCCGGCTCGCCGCAGAGCCGGGGCCATCGCGCCCTTCCCGGTCCCCGGGAGGCGGTGTTGACCACGTCCGCTCCATCCGGCCCGCGCTGTATATTTGTACAATAGGATTGTTTATTGCCCACCCTGCCGGCCAGCCCACCCCAGCTTGGGGAGAGGTCTCAGTGGGGTCGCTCCCCGCTCCATGCGCTGCCCACCTGATCTGGAGTGGTGCTGCCGGGGGAGGGGTGGGTTGGGGGCTGGGTAGCTTCCCAGCACTCCCTACAGCCCCAGCCCGGCTGCGCCCCCTCTGACCAAAGCTATAATAAAAACACTTCCACCCCGCTGGCTTTCCGACTGTGCCCTCGAGAGGAGTTGCAGGAGGGGACCTTGAACCCTGCGGTCCTCCAGACTGGGGATGGATAGGCTGGACGCTTCTCTGGGATCTGGGGGAAGCCAAGTGCCTGAGTCAGAGCTGCTCCAGGAGGAGATGGGCCAAACTCCGGTTATTTTTTGTTTTGTTTTGTTTTGTTTTGTCTTGTTTTGTTTTTTTCCGACCTTGAAAGTGGCATCAGCATTCCAAAGGCACGGCAAGGTTTAAATTGGGAGACCCAGGGCCATCATGTATAATCCTGAGCAAGTCTTTTCTGACTCATTCCTGGGTTAGTGACAGCAATGAAAGGAACAAGCTTTGCATTAAATACTGATTGACCTTTACCCAAGTACTTCACCTCTGGGTTTTCTCATTACAATATATAGGTGAGGAGACCTACCACACTTGGTAAAAGAGGTATAATGTAGGCATTCAACAAACAAACAGAGCTTTTATTATTTATCCATCACTTTAAAGTTTGCCAAAGGCTTTCAGGTATGTCATCTCACTCAAGTCTTCCAAGAGTGTAGGAAGTTGGATGAGTAGATTTTATTCTTCTTCCAAAGAGGTTAAATAGCTTTTAAAATATGACACAGTCACAGTCACTAAGTTCTGCGATTGCACTTGAATCCAAGAAGTCCTTGCTACTTGGAGACAACACACCAAGTCTCCTTGCCTTGCCACTGCTTCCCTTACCTCCTGTAATGGGCCATGATGGTCCACAGTTAAGGCATTCCTAAATCACCATGGCTACGATTTAGAGAGTACCCACTCTGTGTCAGGCACCATAGAAGAACTTTATAAATATTATCTCATGGATATGTGTATGGGGTGATGGTGGATTAGCAAGAAATTCATCCATGCCCTTTAACAAACATGCTGTCATTTTATCCCATCACAGATGAGGAAACTGAGGCTCAGGATAGTTTCCCACTGTCACAGAGCTAGGAAGAGACAAATGCCAGTATCTGAACCAAAGACCCAGCACGCCATATTTCATAAAGATTTGGGATCTCCAAAGCAGAACTGAGGAAGAGTGGCTTTGTGGCAGCTTAGCCTCCCTCCCTGCCGCACCCAGCCCTTCCACTCCATCACTGCCCTGCAGAGGCTTGATGTATTTACAAGCACCTGCCCTGGGCAGCAGCCATGGGGTGAGCCTCTTGGAGAATCCCAAGGCTCTGCATTGAAGGAAAAGTCCCATCTGGCTTCCCTTCCCCCAGCTGGCTCAGCTGGAGAGACAGGAAGGAGGGGTGGCCTCCCTCCCAGGCAGGCCCCATGTATGGACCCTTGTCATGGCTGGCAGACTTGAATGACTTTCTTTATCCTCCCTTCTCTCCCCTACTTCCCCCTACTGCCAGCTGTGGCCATTTAATAAAATTAGCTTAATACTTGTTACTTCCCTGTGGGGTCTGGAGATTGAAATCTGCGGGTCCCCACAAACCCAATAAAACCCCTGGCAGGTCTGGCTGGAACAAGAGTTTCCTTGGGAAGAGAGATTAGATTAACCAACACCCCCTGCCTCCAGCCCCCCCCCCCCCCCAGTGATGCCAACAGACCCTGTGATTCTTTAATGGCCACGTTGGCCCCAAATTACCAGCTGCCATACCCCGGGGGGCTCCCCAGCCCTCCCCAGAGACCACAGGGACTGGTCTAGGACCTCTGCTACAACAAAAAGCATGTTAATCTTTTCTCTAGGGAGTTCCTGGCTGGCTGACTCTCTCTTCTTTCTGGTAGCTGGATAATCCTCATGTCATTTTGAGAGATGGATCTAAAATCTCCATTTTGCAGATGAGGAAGTCATAGTCTGAAGAAAATTCGTGACTTGTCCATGGTCATGCAGCAAGTTTGTAACACAACCAGGACTGGACTGAAGCCAAGGACTTTTTCTTCCTTTGCAGGGCACCAGGGGTGTCCAGCAGTGCCAGTTGCTAGCGGGTTGTCACTCAGTCGGTATCCTGGCTGCCCGGGAAATCTATTGGGGAAGTGTCTCCCACATCAGACTGGGGGTCATCGAAGTTAGGAGTTTTGAGTGAGTTGAGGGCAAGTTGTGTATCTCCAGAGACTGGGGGATGTGGGGGGCAGTTTCCTAGATGCAAAGACTGTGGCCATCCTCTCAGTAGCTCTGAGGGAAGACACTTTGTATTTTCTGTTAAAATAGAGCTTTCTGAGACCAGACTCTGGGACTAGTGGTTCCCTGAAGGACAAACTCTGTCTCTTCATCTGACTGGGGGCTCCTTGAAAGCAGGGTGTCTGTCTTCCCTCCTCTTCAGTCAAGGGTGTTTCTGGCACCGGAATATTCCTTGGGATGGGGCTGGCTGGGTGGTGGAAAGAAGGCTGGACAGGCAGAACGGTGGTCCCATTTTGGAGGAAGAAAGGAAGATGCCTCCCCAGGCTGCCTCCCCTTTAGAAAGATGTGTGATTAATTAACGAATAATGTTCCTGCCAAAGGGGTGTGAGGATGGCAACGCCCCTAGAGCTCTCCCACACGAGGAATGGCAGGCCATCCTGTGCCCAGGCAGCTTCTAGCCATAGGAGCTGATTCTGCCCTGGTTTATGGGGTCATGGGAAGCAGGGGGGCAGCAGGAGCCCACCACTGGGGGCTACCCTAATTGGATGACTTTGCAGGAAGGCCAGGCAGGTGCGCTTGGTTCTCCACTTCAGCTTGCTACAAACACATCTGCCACAGTGAGGTCTAGAGGTTAATTGCCTCCCGCCTCACTCCTGGTAACCGATATTTCATTTACTGCTCAGAGGGGGAGCTGCCTGGAGAATCAATCCCGGACAAGCGTCCAGGAGACAGGGGAGCTGTGGAGGCATGGGAGCTGTTTCCCAGAGGATCTCTGAGAGCCAGAGGAAGAGGTGGGAGTTTAGCACCAATTGCTCAAGGATACTCTGGGCCTCACCTGCATTCTGCTCACCCTGATGACAGCTCCAGGACCCCCAAGAGCTGGGAGAAAATCCCAAGGGTCCAGAGGCTAGCTACCCCAGTTAGCTGTGCTGTTTCCCCTGCCCTGTTTCCTTCTGCATTTACTTATCTGGGTGCCCCATAAGCTGTAGCATGTTAGGTGCTGTTAATAAGGTTATTTTCACAAGTGACGTAGGTATATTTGAAAAGCGGAACTGGAGGTGTGATCTCCTCGCTCCCTTCCAGGTAACAAACCTTAAAATCCTACAAATGAAGTGATAATAAAGTGGAAGTGAAAAGTCTACACATGTTTGGAACTGGGAGAGGGTGGAAGGGTTACTGAGAGGTAGCAGCTGGGGGCTGGAGGGAAATGGGACCAGAGGACTCCCCACCCCCTATGCTTTCCACATGCTAACCATTTGCCCCATCTGCCAAAATTGAGAATCAAGTCACAGAACCAGGAACTCTCATTACACAGCTGGTAAAACTGAGACCCAGAGAAGAGCCCAAGTTTGCTCCAGTTGGTTCAGAACAGAGTTAGAGCCTGAGACAGCAGGACCCAGCAGACATGCTGCAAATGGAGACAAGAGAACTGGGCTCAAGTCCTGGCCATACTCAGTGTTTCAAGAAAAGGCATTCCACCTCTGAGCCTCAGTTTCTCCATCTATAAAATGGGGCTAATAAAAATATCTCCTTGAAGGGCTACTGTGAGGCGGTGGGTGAGAAGCTATTCTGTAAGTTATAAAGCAAAATGCAAATGTAAGTTCCTGAGCCCTGTTGATTTAAAATTCTTTTATTCCTCAGTGCCTGGGATGGTGATGGTCATCACTGAAGAAGATGAAGACACCTGGGTTTTCTCCCACCCTGGTAACCCTGAAGTGAGTGTGGGGCACTAGGGGAGGGGTTGGTTTTTGGTACCCAGGATATGGAGCTAAGAATTGAGAAAGGAGTGTCCTGCATCCTCCAGTCTCCAATGTGGATTCCCCCACCCTTCAGCTCTGTGGCCTGCAGTCTGGGGTGAGAGCACAGGGATACCCGCCGAGGCCCTGGCCAACCTATCTGTTCTGTCTCTATTTGCTCTGCTCGTTTAACATTACCAAATACCTCCTCTGGGACAGACCCTAACTTGATGTGGAGGATCCAGAGACTGATAAGAAAACACTCAGTGTGTCAAGATACCTACAGGGATCATACAGATACACCAGGACACGGTGCTATTAGAGAGGCAGGGAAAGTGTCCCAAACTGTTAACAGGGCTTAACAGGAAGCTGGACTAATTACAGGCTTAACAGTTTTTACTTACATAATGACTGGAAAGGTTTTACAACAAGCATTCTTCTAAAATCTGAGATCTCCCACCACCCCCACCCCAATTGCTGATGAAGCTGTCCTTTTAGGGTTAGGGAAGGGGGCAGAAACCAGGCAGCTGAGAGGTTTCTCTTCTCTTATCCAGGGGCTTGGGGAATATTGGATCTGGAGGAACAAATATTCTCTCATCTCTGTATCAATAGCTAAGTTGTAACAGTAGTTTACGTACCATGTGCTGCTTTAAGAATTTTGCACGTATTCATTCATTTAAATCTCACAGTGATCCCACAAGGTAGTTATCATTATCACACCCATTTTTTGGATGAGAAAAATATGATACAGAATGATGAATCTTGCCCAAGATCATCGGGCTTAATCTTTCTGGGAACAGCCCTCTTGACTGGCCATTCCCTGGAGTAGAGGAAGGGTTGAATGTTACTCCCTCCCAGCCAGAGCAGTCTTTCCTCCCCTAAATCACCATATACCCCTTCCAACGATGCCTGCTCCTCCCTTTCTCAGATCCTGAAGGGCAAATTCAAGGAGTTCCTCCAAGGCCCCCAGGGCACAGGCCCCTTTGCTCCCTGAGTTAGGAACCCCAGCCAGCACTAGGACAACTGCCAAGGCCTACAGAGTTACAGACCTCTCCCTGCCTCCCCAGAGCCAGGGACAGTTCTGCTGGGCCCTGGGCTACTTCTGCTGCCTGCAGAACACCTGCTCTTTCAGGAAGCCTTCCTGGACTTCCCAGCAGTTATCTACCTGTCTCCAAGGCCATACTGAGAGCATCTTCCAAGTGGCTGACAGTACTTAACACTGTGTCTGCTGCATAATTACCATTCTACCATAGTAGCAGGTATTTCAAACATCTCTCACTTTCCTGAAACTTCCACTCCTATGATGGACTCGGTGATGCACCGCCCAGGTCTCCTTCAGGACTGAAGGATCTACTCCCCAGCTGCAGGGAGTACTGCCAGCAGATGGCTCTCAGCTACCAGCCCCTCTAGGGATTACCTCTGCTCATGTGACCTGCCTTGCCCAGTGTCCTGCAGCCTGTTCCAATGACTGATCCACATAGGGGTTTAAAGGCCCACCCCCAGCAGGGCCTTTAAACTCTGGATAACTCTGAAGAATCTTGCCAGCTTCAGCGCTCCCAGCTCAACTTCTCCTGCCCAGTCCTGCTTCCTTCCCTTCTCTTCCACAGGTTATTAATGCTAAGAGCACTCCCCAATAACCTTCCTGCACACTGATCCCCAACTCAGAGCTTGCTCCATGGAGAACCCAGCCTGCAATAACTACCCCTGGTCTTGTTCATTTACTGATTCCTTCAGCCAGTTTTATTGAGCACCTATTATGTGCCAGGTCCCGCAGCAAAGGCAGGAGCTGGAGCTTAAAGCTAACTACCAATGGGGGATCACATCTCCTACCCCACAGAGAAGCCAGAAGTCACAAGAGGGGAGATTCTATCAATTTCCACCATAAAATCCACAGACCTCCCTGCATCTGTGCCCTTCTCCTCCTTCTTTTGCCTCCATGGAAGAGCTGTTCCTCCTTTCAGGGCCCAGCCTGACACTAGGCTCTGCATCCTGTGCCCTCCTACCAGGGTGACCAGTCTGTCTCCGTCTGCCCAGGGATGCTCCAGTTTTAAAATGGAAAGTCCCAAATTTTGTTAAACCCCTCACAGCCGGCTGGGAAAACTGGGATGGTTTATCACTACCTCTCATCTTTTAGGGGACCTAACTTAATTGATAATCACACCTCTCTGTTAATCTTCAGCTGCTTGCTCTGTATAAGCTCCTTCTCATCGTCATTTAAA
The DNA here is from genome assembly GCF_048564905.1 of Vicugna pacos. NCBI lineage: Eukaryota > Metazoa > Chordata > Mammalia > Artiodactyla > Camelidae > Vicugna > Vicugna pacos. The sequence continues at coordinate 45,760,605 of NC_133002.1, forward strand.
TCTTTCCTAGCCTTAAAAATCCTCCCTGGACCCCACATCCCCCTCTAGCTTCTACCTCCTTTCTCTGCTCCCCTTGACAGCCAGATGCCTTAAAAGCATAGTTACTATTTCTTACCTCCCACTCTGTCTGGTTGCCGCACTCCTCTGAAACTCATCCTGCCAAGGCCACCTATGGCCTCCTTGTTGATAAACCAAGTGGACACTTTTCAGTCTTCACTGTGCTTGGCCTCTGTACTAGGCCAGACCTGGAAGTCTGACCCAAGTTGAAGGATGGCAAAAATGATGTCTTGGACTTGGTTCAAGGATCTTTTAAAATTGGTCTATATCCGAAGCAGCTAATGCTACATCTGGATGCAAAGGATGGGCAGTGATAAGGGTGTAGGTGAGTGGATGTGCCACCTCTCTGCCTCCTTTGAGCATCCAGGGTTAGTAGTCTTGCCAGTTGCAGATAGTGAGATACCACACACCTCATGACAGCACAGTTGCCTTTCACATCCCCCAGTTACATCAGCCCAGAAACATCTGCTACCAGACAAAAATCCTGCACCCGGCCCTCATGTCTGGGTTCTAGGCCTTGAAGTTCTTGTTAGGCTAGTACCAAGCTGATCTTCCCTTATCGGCATCTGTGGTGTAGGGCCCAAGGATTTTCCATTTGTGTCCACTCAGGTGGGACTAGCCAGGTCCTACCAAATTCTCTTAGCATCACTAGGCTTGGTTGACTCTCTCACCTGCAAAACTCTTTTCCCTTGGTCTCTGAGATTCTAGGGCTGGCTCTGTTTGCCAATCAAATTCCATTCCTCCTTCAGACCTCACCTTGCTTGTGACTTCCTCTTGACATCATTATATCCCACATCCCATGTCATTGTTAGTCCCTGTTTAAGTCTGATTTCTCACACAGACTGTAAGTGCTACGAGGGTAGGAGGCAGGTGTTTATCATTTACCACCCTAACTTCTGAGCCCACTTTTCTCCTATCAGTAAATACTTGCTGAATGAATATGAGAACACTCATTACCATTATACTGAATGTCTGCTTTACCTATGTCATTTCTAATCTTTGTAACAAGCTAAGTATTATTTTATACCCTGTTTTATATCTGCAAAAACTGAGGCGCTGAGAGGTAAGTGACTTGCCCCAAATTATCAAGCAAGTATGTATCCTCTTTCCACTGCACACAGCTGGGCCAGCCTGTTTCTTGTCTTGTTGTGACACATTTCACCTTCTCCAGTTAACTGTCAGAGCCAGAATAGGACCAGGGCAAGACCTGGCTTACCTGACATGAGAGGCACCTGTTCCCCTGGTGGCCCCTGGGGACCCCAAGCCTTCAACCACACTCCAACTTAAACACTCCTCTGTTAAAATGCACATCCCTGTGAGGGAGGAGTGAACCCCTCAGATGAAAACCATTTTTTTAACAGTTTTATTTCTCTTGGGTAGTGGAGATGGCAAGAATACCCTGGTTTTCTTGTAGCTCTACAATAACAGCATCTTTGCGTCTCATTTTATTGTCATCAAACCAGCGGAGCTACCCCAATATATGAGGGCAATAGAGGTCCAGGTAGGTGAATGGAGTTTGGGCCAAATCAACCAGGTGTTCAATAGTGACTCTGCTATCTCGATGACATGTCCACCAGGGAATTTTCCCCCCTGCTTTCTTGCATACCTCAGACCTGCTCTTGGTCTCAGTGTGGGGAGAGACCAGACTAACAAAAGTGGTGAGCAGCTGACTCCTGGCAGCCATCGCTGTTTCATTCTAATCAGACTCATAGAAATATGAGTTGGGGGTTGGGAAGGCTTTCACACCTATGTTCTCCTAGGTGAGTAGGAAGGGTAGGATATTTGCCTCATTTTATAGATGGGGAAACTGACAACCAGAGAGCAGGAGTGACTTCTGCAGTCTCAGCACTAATTAGTGATCCAGCCACTAGTGATTGGAATCAGCCCTCCTGATTCCAGAGCAAGGCTCTCTCTTCGACCCCCACAACCTCCGGTATTGGGGATCAACGTGAGGGTGGCTCACAGGAATCCAAGCAGCGGGCGGCTGTGGATAGAGACAGTGCTGCCCAGCGGTACCCTAAGCACTCCCCTCCACTCCGCCCCATACTCGACAATCCGTCCATGATACTCCTGACACTGTCAAAGCCAAGCGAATGGAATTGCCATTCTCTGCCTCCGCCGGCTTTTCCACTTCAAGGCTGCTCTTGAAATTCCTTCTTGGGATAGTCGCGGAAGAGAAGAACCCTGGACAGTGGCTAAATATCTCTTCTCGGATAAGTGGATGCCGACTTAGCCTACAGAAAAGGCAGATTTGAAACATGTTTGATGCCTGGTTGCTGCATTTGCTGATGAACGCAGTCCCAGGGACGGCAGAGATGGAGCCTACCTCCAACCTCCGTATCCTAACCCCATTATTGGTTTCTGCTGGTCAGTCTGATCCGTCCAGCCTCGGAGACACTGCCTCAAACCTTCAGGAAGCGGGAAGAGGAAGTGCGCAAACGCACTGTTGACAGCACCCGCCACCCGAGCTGTACTTCGTTACTTAGGAAACAGCCAATCAGCGATCTGGGCGGGGACCAATGGGAAGCGCGCATAAGCCGACCCGACTAATTTGAACACGCGGCGCGGGCCGGAGGTTGGCGCGGGTGGAGTGCGTGTGCAGGGCGCTCTCCGGTGGTCTGGGTTTCCGGTCTGCTGAGGCGGGACCCGGCAGGGAGCGGCGACCAGCGGCGGGGAACCGACGAAGGGTAAGCGCTGGCCCACGGCGGAGCCGACCCCGCGAGCTCCTGCTCCAGGGTCTGGACGCGCGGAGTCTGCAGCTGGCGGCGGAAGCTGGACCCCGGCCTTTTTTTGTGCGGGACACCAAGGTGCAGCGTGGAGACCCATCAGGTCCTGGGTGCCTCTCTCTGAACAGGGCGGGGGGCGGTGCGGGGAGCATGGCGCTTTCATCCACACCTGCACGAGAGATCCGGACCCTCTGCTCATCTGTACAGGACCTAGACTGGGTCCGCACGTCTGCACCACGGCCCAGCCCTCTGTACATCCGCTCTGGGAAACGTCTGACTGCTCATGCATAGTGTCTTTCTGCGCACTATAACTTGAGTCCTGGGACTCCCTGCACATCTGTATGGTGTAGCTAAGACCCCCTCTGTACATTTATGCAGATCCGATTGCAGAGCTGTGCCAGGGACCGTAACTTAGTTACGACCGCACCCAGTAAATATTTGATTGGATAGAGGAAAACCGAAGAACATCTGCATAACAGAAAAACCAGGCCTTGTGCTTTTGCGCCTAGGATGCCTCTCCACTTAGCTTTGACCCTTTGAGGTACTGAAGTGGTATGGAAAAGATAAGCCTGGTCTGTGTCACAGGAAATAGGAGGTTTTACTGCAGACATTGGTTCTCCTGGGAAAATGGGAAATCATGGGAAAATGCCGTATATTATATCAGTTCTAATAATGATAGCCAACATTTATTGAGCACTTACCAGTTTTGAGTTAACTCATTTAATCTTCGCAATAACCCAACGGGAAAGATACTAATATTTACATTTTACAGATTGGGAAACTCAGAGAAGTTAAGCCTAGCTCAGAAGAGAGCATCCCCAAGTTTTCTGTGTGAGCTTCTACTTGATGTTACATTGCTTTCTCCTATCTCATCACTCTCCTATTTCCTCTCACATCACCATGTCCCATACTTCAAACAACTGGCAAAGTATCCAGTCCTTCTCTGCATATTTCATGATTGAATTCCACCACCCTCAGAGAGATATTTTAAGGCATTTCCATTTGTTGATTTTTATATTATCCAGCCCAGCTCCATTTACATTTTTTTAAAAGTGTACAAGTACTATATTTTTAGAGGTCTTTATCAAAATTGTCTCTATCTGGCCACACGGCAAATCTAAACAATTATCAGAGTATTGTACAAGCCATATTCTATTTCCACAAGCAATTAAGTTTATTTTTTTAACTTTTTTTAAATTGAGTAATAGTTATTTTATAATGGGTCAAATTCTAGTGTAGAGCACAATTTTTCAGTCATACATGAACATGTATATATTCATTGTCACTTTTTTTTTTTGCTATGAGCTACCACAAGATCTTGTATATTTTTCCCGGTGCTATACAGTATAACCTTGTTTATCTATTCTGCATTTTAAAATCCCAGTCTGTCCCTTCCCACCCCCCACCCCCTTGGCAACCACAAGTTTGTATTCTATGTCTATGAGTCTGTTTCTGTTTTGTATTTATGTTTTGTTTGTTTTTGGGGTTTTTTTTTTTTTAGATTCCTCATATAAGTGATCTCATATGGTATTTTTCTTTCTCTTTCTGGCTTACTTCCCTTAGAATGACATTCTCCAGGGGCATCCATGTTGCTGCAAATGGTGTTATAGTGTCGGTTTTTGTGGCTGAATAGTATTCCATCATAAAATAGACCACATCTTCTTTATGCTGTCATCTGTTGATGGACATCTAGGCTGCTTCCATGTCTTGGCTATTGTAAATAGTGCTGCTATGAACATTGGGGTGCAGGTGTCATTTTGAAGTAGGGTTCTTTCTGGATATATGCCCAGGAGCGGGATTCCTGGGTCCTATGGTAAGTCTATTCCTAGTCTTTTGAGGAATCTCCGTACAGTTTTCCACAGTGGCTTTCCTTGCACAAGCAATTAAGTTTAAAATACAAAAGAAAAAGAAACAAACCCACTTTTGGATATTTTTAAAATTAATTAATTTTTGTGTGTTTTTTTTCGGGGGGGAAGGCAATTAGGTTTATTTATTTATTTTTAGGAGAGGTACTGGGGATTGAACCCAGGACCTCCTGCATGCTATGCAAGCTAAGCATGCACTCTACCCTCCCCTCTGGATATTTTTTTGGAAAGATGTTTAAATAACTCAAATAGGATATTATATTTATAATTAAAAAGCAATTAGTATGGAATTAACTTCTCTGATTAAAGGAGAAAACATAATCCATTAGGCACAGAAATAGAATTCAATACAATTTAATAACCATTTATGATTTTTAAAAAATAGTAAACTAGAAATAGAATTAAATTTCGTTAAACCAACAAAGAGTGAAATAATGGGAGCATTCTCTATAAAATCAGGAAAGAGACAAGTTGCTCACTATTTCTGCTTTCAATATTGTATCAGAGATCCTAGCCACAGCTATAAAAAAAGAAAAATAAAATGGTTAGAAAGGAGTAAACAAAACTATCATTAGTTAGAGCCTATGATTATCTATTCAAAAAACAAAAGAACACAGCTCCTTCCTCCGCACCACCACCCACAGAGAACACCAGTGTTCTTTGGACATTTTTTCTGTGAGTACTGAGGTAAGAGGACATAGGAGTTGCAAAAGCCCAGGGACAGAGCAGAGCAGCCTAGGATGAAGGGTAGTACCTCTGGTGACAGAACAAAGCCAAGTTCTGGCCTTGCTACTTATCATCCACATGGCAATTTGCTTCCTGTGCCTCAGTTTCCTTTGTAGAGTAGTAACAAGTTATTGATACAATGTAACAATTTTATCAATAACTACAGAATGAGATTGTTGTGAAAGTTAAATGAAACACTTGCAAAGCACCTAGCCTGGTGCCTGATACATAGTAAGTACTCAATAAGTGTTTGCTATCATCTTAATTATTTTTAGGCTTTTGGATTCAGACTGCTTTTCTCTGGCCTTTATTCATTCGTAGGATAAATATTATACAGCATCTACTGCATGCTGGATTTGGTGCTAGGGATCTGGGTTGCACAGACTATATCAGAAGAGGGTCCTGCTCTCTTGTAACTTAAAGACAAGAAACATGATGTGTGAGCTGTGAAGGAGCAATGAAGGGGACTACAGCAACCCCAAAAAAGTACCATATCCAAGGGCTAGGCACCTTCCTTGCCTTCCCACTTCCCAATGTCTGCAGGCAGGTCCCCTCAAGTCCTCAGAAATTCTTCTCCAGGGGCTTCTGAGGAGCTTGGGCTTACTCTCCCTGTCCTTATGAGGGTGGGCAGAGGAGTCTACCCTGAAAACAACTGAATCTTGGCTTCCCATCCCCAGCTCAGGAGCGAACTAGCCTCTGGGTTTTAATGAGCTGCCCCGGGTTAGAAACAGGACGTGACTGGCTGGCTCAGAACCCTGAAGATCTTATTAAAGAATCATCTCCCTTGTACTTTGGGCTGAAATGCTCTTTCCAACCGAGGATCAAAGCAAACTTGACAAACGTTCTCTCATTAATCTCCCATCCCCCTGGGGCAGGAGCAGATCAGTAGCTGTTCTCTCTAGCTCTCAAAGTAGAGAAGCTGCTATGACATTGAGGTGGTGTGCCTGGTGGAAAGACCTCCCCACCAGTCAGAGGCAAAGCAGATACCAGGACCCAGGTGTCCTAGCTGCGGCCACGCCAAGTGTCACCGTAACCCTCCCCCACTCCCATCCCATGCCCCCAGCACTGTCTCTGGAAGAGGGAAAACATCTCATTAGGCAAACAGTCTGACTTACTGGCCCTCAGGAGGCGGAGAGGAGAGAACTGTAAAGGTTATGTGCACACTGCTGCCAGTGCCCTTTTAATTTCCTGCTTAGAATGTTAGACTGCTCTATGGCTTCTCCGCAGCTCAGACCCTCCCTGTGGGGAGCTAGGACTGCCATTAAGGCAGGCAATGTAGACTCAGAGGGTGGGGCCAGGCACCTCTGCCTTCACTTCTCTGGTTACAAGGGTGGGGTTCCCTGGGGGTGGGAATGTGGGAATGGGAGACAGACAATCTGAGTGTTGAAAATTAGGTCCAGGCAATTTATCTGAAAGTGTTTGCAGAATGTATAATGTTAGTTACATAAAGGGATTATAATTATTATACAAACACGAGGGACTATTACAACAATGTGATCATGAGAGCATAATATGTAATGTCATTATAAGGCAGTATAGCAGGCTCCATGGTCAGACCACTTGGGCTGGAACCAGGATTGATCGCTTACTACCACTGGGATCTTGGGCAAGTTGCTTAACCCTCTCTGTCTCAATTTTCTCATTGAAAAATGAAGACAATAATAGTATATATCTTGTGGGATTGCAATGGAGTTGAAAGGAGATGAAACATGTAAGGTGCTTAAAACAGTCCCTAACAAAGTGGGCACTTACCTATTGTGTTTATTATTGTGGTAGTCTGATTACTGGGACAGGAATAGAATTAATTATACACACTTAAAAAGGTAATTATTGGTTGATATCTTAATTTTGTTGGGGGAAGAAATGAAGAAGTTTGGAAGTGAGGGGCAGGAGTTTGAAATTAACTCAATTCTGCCTCATTCCCCAAGGAAAATATGAGTTGTTTGCTGCGGTATTAGATAGAAATCCCACGTTTCTTTGCTGAATTACCTTGGTAATTATGACCCTTCAACAGGACCTAGTCTGTTCTAGGAAAGCATTCATCTATTTATATTTATAATTCCCAGGAACAACCCTTGTTTCTTGCCCTTGTTAATATGTCCCTAGACTTGGGCTGAACTTTTCCAGGACATCTGTGACTCCTGCATTCCAAAAATTCCATCTTTACCCTTGGTAGGCTGGCTTGAAGGAGAAATGGAAAAGGCATAGAGAGAGATCTGAGGGGAACAAAAGAGGGAATAGGTAAATAAGCTTTTGGAATTACTACCAGGGCAACATTAGGAAATCTATCCATGTCACCCTCTATATTAACAGACTAAAGGAGAAACACTGTGTGATCATCTCAGCAAGTGCCAAAAAAGCATTTGATAAAATTTGGCACCCATTCGTAATGGGTAGTGGAGGGTGGGGAACTAAATATAAGAGAGCTAAAAATAGAAAGTAACTAGCATTATTTGCAAACTATATCATCATTTAATTGGAAAACCTAAAAGAATCAATGACAATCTATTAGAACTAATAAGGAAGTTCAACAATGTGGCCAGATACAAGATCTGCATATAGAAATCAGTAACTTTCCTATGTTCTGGCAAAATGAATTAGAAAAATGAAATTTTAAAAAGAGCCTATTTACAATATAACAAAGACTATGCAATAAACGGTAATAAACCCATCGAGAAATAAACAAAACTCATGTGAGGAAAACTATAAAATTTTAGTGAAGATTATAAAGTTGTGAATAATGAAAAGAGATACAATATTCTTAGATGGGAAGACTTGATACTGTAAAGATGCCATTCTCATATTAATCTATAAATTCAAAATAATCCCAATTAAAATCTTAGCAGGATTTTTCATAGAACCTCATAAGCTGATTCTAAACTCATATACAAGATAGGATGGCCAAGAATAGCCAAGAAAAAGAACAATGAGGTGATATATTATAGAACCACAGTTATTACAACAGTGAGTTACTGGAAAAGGATGGAGAGAACAGAATGCAGAGTCCAGAAACAAGTTCATGTTTATATAAGAATTTAGTTATAAGTGGCATTTAAATTAGTGGAGAAGAAATGCACTATTTAATAAACAATCTTGAGATAACTGCTTACCATTTGGAAAAAAAAGATATTTAGAAATATTCTCATACCATTCACACACACACAATTGCATCTGGATAAAGATCTAAATGTAAGACAGAAAAAGCATTAGAAATATGAGGGAAGTGTTTATTACTTTAGGAAAGGAATGTCTTCTTAAATAGGACATAAAACCATAAAAGAAAAGGTTGACACATTCGACCATTTAAAAATTGGACTTCAGTATGGCCAGGGTGGGATTTTTTTCAAGAATGCACAGTTAGTTTGATAGCAGGTATAATATTGAATAATTTACCACATCAACAAAATAAAGAAGGAAAAAAATGTATAAACGTATCAGAAGATCCTCAAAGGACATTAAATAAAATTCTAGACATCCCTGATAACAACTCTGAGTAAAATAAGAACAGATGAAATTACTAATATGACAATGACAATTTGTCCAAAACTAACATCTAAATAGTGAAGCGCTAAAGCCATTTCCTTAAAGATCAAGAATAAGACACGGCTGTTCATTAGCATCATTACCATTCACTGTTTTGGAAGTTCTAGGGAATGCAATCAACAACAAATGAACTATTTGGTGTAAGTATGGAGAAGAAAAGATAAAAAATGATCTTCTGATCCATAATTGTATACTCAGAAAACTCAGTAAGCTCTAATTAAAACCAGTTTTAGGGGGAGGATATAGCTCAAGTAGTAGAGTGCATGCTTAGCATGCACGAGGTCCAGGGTTCAATCACCAGTACCTCCATTAAATAAATAATTAACCTAATCACCCCCCCCCAAAAAAACTTAAAAAAAAAGATTAAAAAAATAATTGAGATTAATAAGACAGTTTGAGGGTGACGGGTATAAGGCAGATATATAAAAATCAGTCATGTTTTTCCACACTAGCATTTACCACCTGGAAATGGAGAATGGGGGAGGGTGTTCCTTTCATAAGAGTCACTAAGTCCATAAAGTACTTGGGAATTGTGTTAAAAGGACAATTACAGAACCTATCTGAAGAGACAGAAAATATTATTGAGGGAAATAAATATCTGAACAAAGGCAATAGCCATCTTCTTGTACAAAAAAGTTTAATATAAAATAAATATGTAAATTTACTATAATTCCAGTTGTAATCCCAGTAGCATTTTTTTGGGAGGGGGGTGTTCAGGGAAGGGGAATGGAATTGATAAAATTTTCTTAAAGTCAAATAGGCTGAATAAATGACTGAAAATAGCCAAGCAAATCGTGAAAAAGAAAGCTGGGTGGGAGAGAGGTGGGTCTTCTATAAAAGAATGGAGTGGGAAGAGTGTGGTGTTGGCACAGGAGTAGACAGATTAGTGGAACATAATAGAAAGTCCAGCAATACGCCTTGGGAGAAAAATATAGTCATTTGGATATGGCAAAAATGGTATTTTAAGTGAGAAAGTTACTTATTAACTACTGGTGCTGGCATCAATACTTTTATTCTCTTGTATAAAGTGGAGAGCAGCTGTGGGGAGGAGGTGGAAGAAGACCCCTGAGTGTAGGCTGAGGGGGCACCTGCTCAGGCCTGGGGTTGGATTGGTCCTAATCTCTGTCATGTCTCTGCCCAGGTGTTGCCATGGTGATGGCGGTGGAGGACAGCATGGTGCAGGTCGTGGTGCGGGTACGGCCCCCCACTCCGCGGGAGTTGGAGAGTCAGCGGCGGCCTGTGGTTCAGGTGGTGGATGAGCGGGTGCTGGTGTTTGACCCTGAGGAGCCCGATGGGGGCATCCTTGCCCTGAAATGGGGTGGCACCCATGATGGCCCCAAGAAGAAGGGTAAAGACTTGACGTTTGTCTTTGACCGGGTCTTTGGTGAGGCGGCCACCCAACAGGACGTGTTCCAGCACACCACCTACAGCATCCTGGACAGCTTCCTCCAAGGCTACAACTGCTCAGGTGAGCCCGCCTCCCCCTCAGCTGGGCACTGGTTGAGGGTGTCTCTGGCCCTTGCAGTCTCTGTAGGTCCCCCATTCATTCTTCTCCTGTGCGTGGGCCACTCTGCTGGGCCCTGGGATACAACAGCAGATCAGACAGATATGGTTCCTGTCCTCTTGATACTTACAGTCTAGAGGGGGAGAAGACACTAATCACACAATCACACCCACAGGTGTGTGTTTATAAACCGAGCTAAGTGATATGAGGGAAAGAATTGTGGGCTTTCTAGAGAGGAAGCTACCCAGGCTGGAGAAGGCCTCCCTGAGGAAGGGATAAGCTCCCACCCATGGTGGAGACTCCTTTGCCCTCAAGTTCACAAACCTGTAGAGGGATCAGGACAGGGACATGGAGAACTCAATAGCTGTGGTGCGAACAGGGAAGTGGGTGGGTGGGAGCAGTGGAACCATACGAGCAGAAGGAAAGGAGAGGGGCTTGTGGAGGAAGGAAGGGGTGAGCAGGTGGAAATGCACCAGGGAGCCCCTGGAGAAGGCGAATCTGGCCCTGCCACCACCCTGCTCCCTACTCTCTCCTCTGCAGTGTTTGCCTATGGGGCCACTGGGGCTGGGAAGACACATACCATGCTGGGAAGAGAGGGGGACCCCGGCATCATGTATCTAACCACCATGGAACTATATAGAAGGCTCGAGGCCCGTCAGGAGGAGAAGAGATTCGAGGTGCTCATCAGTTACCAGGAGGTAGGGCTGTTTGCACCCCAGGATGGGGCAGCCCCAACCCTCATTCTCACAGCCACCTGAAAAGGGAGTGAGTGGAGAGGGTATGTTGTGGAGAGGGTGTTAGGGAGTGGGCAGATGGGGACCCAGAGGACGGACACAGCTTGGAGAGAGACCACATGCCAACTGACCCTGCCCATCCTGCTGACAAGATAACATTACACGAAGTGCCCTCACCACGGTGTGTGGTTCGTCATGCTTCCCCGGCCCAGGGACTCAGCCCTCCCTGGGCTGTAGGGGAGAGGCTTCCTGACAGGCCTCTCCCTCCCATCTCTCCCTGGCCCCTTTCTCCTCAGGTGTATAATGAGCAAATCCATGACCTCCTGGAGCCCAAGGGGCCCCTTGCCATCCGTGAGGACCCTGATAAGGGGGTGGTGGTGCAAGGCCTTTCCTTCCACCAGGTAAGACATTGGGCTCAGGTAGGATGAGCAGCCCTTCTGGTCCTCTGGGATCCCCTCACCAGGCAGTTTGGGGGTGTCGTAGATCCTGCGGTGGAGGTGGTGGTGATAGCAGGTGGGTAACTGGTTCTGAAGAGCAGCCCACTGCTGGGGGGAAAGTCCTGGCTGGGGCAACCACAGCCCCTTTCCTGCGCATCTCCTCTGTAGCCGACCTCAGCTGAGCAGCTGCTGGGGATGCTGACCAGGGGAAACCGGAACCGCACGCAGCACCCCACTGACGCCAATGCCACTTCCTCCCGCTCCCATGCCATCTTCCAGGTGAGAGTGTCACGGGCCAGAGCCTGAGGCTGGGGCTCCTGAGGCCCAGTACCTCTTCATCCCTGCTGTCTGCCCCCAGATCTTTGTAAAGCAGCAGGACCGGGTTCCAGGCCTGACCCAGGCCCTTCAGGTGGCCAAGATGAGCCTGATTGACCTAGCTGGCTCGGAGCGGGCGTCCAGCACCCATGCCAAGGGGGAGCGGCTGCGGGAGGGAGCCAACATCAACCGCTCGCTGCTGGCCCTCATCAATGTCCTCAATGCCCTGGCCGACGCAAAGGTAAAGCTGCGCAGAGCCAGAGTCCTCCCCAGAACAGTGCCCAAGTGCCCGAGCCAAGGCTCCCTCCCTCCAGCCCTGGACCAAAGGCTGCTGAGTCTCAGCCTGGGTCTGTCTGGTCCAGCCACCTCACCCCACACCCACCTGCTGTCCCCAGGGCCGCAAGTCTCACGTGCCCTACCGGGACAGCAAGCTGACCCGCCTACTCAAGGACTCCATCGGGGGCAACTGCCGCACAGTGATGATCGCTGCCATCAGCCCCTCCAGCCTGGTCTACGAGGACACTTACAACACCCTGAAGTATGCCGACCGGGCCAAGGAGATCAGACTCTCGGTGCGTGCCAGCTGGGGTGGCCTGGAGTAGGGGAGCGGGAGGAGACCCCAGCTGGCAGGAGGAGGGGACAGGACCCCCTGGCTTCCTCTGGTACCTGGAGTGAGCATTCCCACACGGCCACGGGAAGAGTTCTCCAGCCTCTGTCTTCAGGGAAATTCTATGTGACAAATGTGACACAGTCCTCGCCCTTAAAATATCAGAGCACTGGGGTGATTGAAGCAGAATCATCTCAAGAGGGATGTAACATAAGAGAGTCGCCGAGTGTCGACCCATGATCTTTGTCAGACTTGATTTTAGCAGCAGGCCCATATTTTTGGCAAAACAACATAAACACCAACATATAGCACAGATAAAAGCAGAGTTGCTCCAGGTTCCCTGCCTCCTCTAGGGAGCTCTGGCACTCCTGGAGTCACTGCTGCAAAGCCCCTGGCCTGGTCAGAGTGTGTTGGTCCGGGAGCCAGGGGTCTCGGGTTCAAAGGCAAGATCTGCCTCTTGCTATTAGGCGAGCCACAGTCTCCCTGTTTCCCCAGTCGTGAGGGTGAGTTGCAGGAATGTGAGTGAGGTGCTAGTGCAGTGCTGGCCATTGGTTGCCAACAGCTGCTTTGAATGAGCAAACAGATTTCTCCCCTCCACTGTGCCCCCATCTCAGCTGAAGAGCAACGTGATCAGCCTGGACTGTCACATCAGCCAGTACGCCACCATATGCCAGCAGCTCCAGGCTGAGGTGAGGAGCCAGCCTGGGGGTCTTGGCTGGGAGGCAGGGCGCCCAGGCTCGGGGGCAGGAGAGCGAGAGACGAGAGCACTGGAGTGCGGCCAGGGCCCTCTGCCTGCTCCTCGCCTCCTGTGCTCACCTGGGGCTCTGGCGGGGGCTGGGCTGCTTCTTTCCAGGTGGCCATCCTGAGGGAGAAACTCCAAGTATATGAGGCAAGAGCCCAGGTCCCACAGCAGGACCTCCCACAGTCCCCCAAATCCAGCCCTGCACGTCAGCTGTGAGTTCTGCCCCGCTCTGCCGCCATCCTTTCTCCAGCTTCTGGAGGGCTAGGACTCCTTGCTTCTGCCCTGGCACCTGAGGTTAGGGCTTCCCACTCAGTACCCAGCACCCTGATTGCCACCTAGAATGCTCTGTGTCAAAGGAGTAATCACACTCCAGCTCCTATAAGCTCCTATTCAAAACAATGTGCAGTTAAGGGATGGGTGTCAATGTTTCCTAAACCAGAAAATCCCTGACTCCTTCTCCCACCCTCAGCTACTGCTCATGTGTTACCCAAGCATCCCCCACTTATAGACTCTGTACCACCAGGAACCACAGAGACCCTGCCCCTTCCCTGCTTTGCCCACCTGACCCTGCTTCCTGCCTCTCAAATCTCTCCTTCCCCTCTTAGCCTTCCAAGCCAGCCCTGCACCCCAGAGCTCTGCCCAGGGTCAGTGGTCCTTCAAGAGGAAAGCCTGGGGACAGAGGCCCAAGTGGAAAAGGTCATGGAAAGGAACTCTTCAGACAGGGAGCAGCCCCTAGAGGACAAGGGTGAAGGCCCAGCTGCGGAGGTAGGACTTGGAGCTCATGGAATATTGGAAGAAATTCTTGAAGAAGATGTGTCGTCCCCACCCTCACCCCAACTCATGGGTCCCTTCAGTCCTGGGTTCTCCACCCAGATGTCTTACATCTCAGTCCTTAGGAGCCTTTCAGATCTTGTGCAGGAAGAATTATTCTGTCAGATCCGTGTGTCTGGAAGTAGAGAGCATGTGTGTTACCAGAAGGGGAGCAGGGAGGGAGGACAGTGATGGGGAGAGAGAGATCCCCTACCAGGACCTGGTCATTCTAGAAGCTGTCATTTCCACTCTTGGAGGAGGGACAGGTTTTAGGAGCTGCGTACGTAGAGGGAGGCCGTCCTCATCCCTCTACATATGACTCCCTCCCTCTCTAGGTTCCAACCCGAGTGCCGGAGCAGAACCTCAGACAGCCATCACCAGGGTCCCATGACCCAACGCTGCAGCCCAAGCCAGTTGTCGACCACCTCTTACCACAGAACCAGAGCAGGGACCGTTCTAAGCAGTAGGTGTCTTCTTGCTCTCCTCTGGGGTCCAAGGTGGGAGGTAATGGGTTCCAGGCCTCTTGCAGCAGGAGTTGGTGCTAAGTACATCACAAAAGCTCTGTTTCTGCTCTAGTTAAAGAGGCAAGTCTTTTTTCATCAATAGTGTCCCTTACCTGCTTTCAATAATTTGGTATTGTCACCTACTCTGTTTATTTACCATCTCTATTTATTACTCCTTGTAGCTGGCAGCTCAACAGGAGGGACGCAAAATACCAAATTCCATCCGGGCAGCCGGCCAGCGCCGGGTTAGGGCAGGGTTCCTGGGCTGATGCTTTGCTTTCCAGTCTGAGGGCCAAGCTGCCCGCGCTCAGCAAGAGGGGAGCAGCCAAGAGAAGCTGGGCAGCTGCGGAAGGGACAGCCTTCCTGAGTCAGGTGTTCACCATGTGTCTTTATTAACAGATTGGCTGTGGCTATTTCTTCTCAGAAGTAAATACAAACTACCACCCAAAGCCAAAAAGAGAAATGGCTTTTGGACTGTTCTTTCGGTGCTTAACAGAGAGGTGCTGCTCGTATTTTTTTCCTTGGCCCTCAGAACATAAATCCCTTGCCACTTAGCTTTGCTGCTGCCAACCTTGCACCCCTCCCTCCCCAGCATGCTTTATGCTAGGCAGAGTATTTAAAGCTTCCGGACAGAAGGGCCTGTTTAATTTTATTTCTCGTCGTGGAGTGTCTGTTCCCGACTCAGCAAAAAATGCTGCAGCCTGAATAATCAGCGGCTCATTATCTGTCTCCTGCTGCTGACTCCCCAGGGCCCCGGAGTGGCAAGGATGCACTGGCGGGATGTCCCCTTGGCCCCCAGGGAACAACCATGGGCTCCCACTGATGACTCAGGGTCTCTCTGCCTGGAGTCCCCCATTTTGAGGAGAGAGGACACCAGGGTTCTCATTTCTGCTTTGCCTCTGGCTTTGTGGTCTCTGACAAGTTGCTTCAACCTTGGCTGTGATTTGGGCATCATGGTCCTTTTTCTGCCTACTTCTTAGAGCTAATAATAGATACAAATAAAATGTGCTGGAAGACCCCAAGTGTCAGGGGCTGCAGGACATTCTAGATCATCTCCATACTTGGAAACACCCGGACAACCAGATAATCAAAAATAATTTGACTTTGGCTTTTGAATTTAGAGTCTTAGACCACCAGGGCACTGAGTAGATCTTAGATTTTCCAGTTCAGTGGTTTTTCAGAATTTCTTTTTTTTTAGCAGCAAAGCCCTTTCTTCAAATGAAATGTTACACTGAGGTCTAATATGTAGAACAGATAAAGCAGAGCTGCTCCATCTAAAATATCCTCTGATGAGTTTCTTGAAACCTAAATTGAAAACCCATGATATAGATCAGCTCCCCATTTGCTGGGGCCACAGGGTGGGAGAGGCGGGGCCAGACCCCAGTCATCTGACATCCAGGTCAGTTCATTTCTCCCCAGATGCCCACTTTTCTCAGTGGTCTTATCTTCATATAATGTGTGGTGCACGCAGATATAGAATAAATTTCTGCTGTTCCCTTTTTAATTTCTATCCTGCCTTCTTTCAAAAAGGCCTTGAGGCTGCTTTATAAAATGAGTTTGTGTTCCCTGAGCACACACTGAAGGCAGAGGAGGGGGCTCAGAGATGTCCAGGCTGCTAGTGCTGCCCGGGGATAAATGATTGGCCATGAATAATCCCCACCGAGGTAATTGTGTTTATCCTTTTACCATGGGTGTGCCTCACAGAAAGGAAATTTGCTTTATTAGAATCTAAATTTACAACATCAATAATCGCATTACCCTTGTAATTTCCCTTAACTAGCCCCTCAGTGCATGTGAAGTGTGCGTTAATACACACATACTCTTTCAGGATCCCAATCATTAAGTGGAAAGCTCAGACTGATTGCATTTTTGAGGGTCTCCTCAGATCTGAGATCAACACGGCCTATCTTATTTAATCTCCTCCTATCCTAACAAGGTAGATGGTATTATTATTATTGTAGAAAACAAGAGTTCGCTAACATTATAGTGCTTAGTATGTGCTAAGTACTCTTTAAACACTTTATGTGTAAAATAACCCATCTCATTGTCCCAATGACCCTGTGTGGTAGCTGTCGTCCTCATTTTAGGGCTGTGGGCACTGAGGGTAAACAGTGATTTGAGATCACACAGCTAGGAGATGTTGGAGCTGGGATTTGGGCTGTTAGTTTGCCTTGAGCCTGGCTCTTCGCTGCTACCTTCCATTGCCCCTCCGCGAGACAGACTTACTCAAGATCACAGCACCAGTAGGTGGCAGAGATGAGAGGAAACTCAGACCTTCTGAGTCCACTTAATGCCCTTTCCCTGCTTTCCAGGTACTGTCAGGGGACATACTTGGCGGCTAAAGCCTCCCTCTGTTACCTGTGGTCATCTTGGCCTTGGTCGTGGCAAGGTGGGAGCCACGGCTGGGAGGGTGATGAGGCAAGGCTGCAGGGGGCCAGGGGGCCAGTCCGCGTGGCTTCTCCCCACACCTGGAGTGATGGGGCCCGGTGCTCGGCGGAGAGGACCTGGCCTGGCCCGTCTGAGGCAGAGCGGGAATCCCTGTCCCTCTGTTCCAGGTTGGCCCTCAGGGTGCTATGCCTGGCCCAGCGCCAGTATTCCCTACTCCAAGCAGCCAACCTCCTGACCCCTGACATGATCACAGAGTTTGAGACCCTGCAGCAGCTGGTGCAAGAGGAAAACATTGAGCCTGGAGGAGAGGCCTCGAGGGAGCCTGGCCCAGCCAGAGGGCCGCCTCTGGCTCAGGAGCTGCGTTCAGAGTCAAGTGAGTTTCAGCCCTGCTCTGCTTCTGCCTCCTGGTGCCGTTTCCAAGGCCCAGCTGGTGCTGAGGGATGGCTGGGGCCTCAGATGCTGGGTTACAGTTCGGTCAGAGACTAGACCCCTGGGGTCATGGACTTCTGCAGAGAGGTCTCAGGAGTCATGAAGACCTGAGGAATCAGGGGCTCCTGCCTGTCTCCATGTCTCTCTCCCCAAATTCTACAAATTCTCCTTCCTTCTGGCCAATCCCTGATCTCAGCTCAGCACCCTCCTTCTCTCTGCCCAGAGCCTCTAGGATACTCTGGCCCCGTGACACGGACCATGGCGAGACAAATGAGTGGCCTCATACATGCTCTGGGGGTCCCACCTGGGCCTGACCACACCCCAGTCCAGGCATCCCGGCGACCCGCAGAGAAGAAGAGGGGGAGACAGAGCCCCTCGGAGCCAGACAGCTCCCCAGCCCCGAAGCCTGGGACCAAACGCCAGCGCCAGTCTTTCCTGCCCTTCCTGAGAAGGGGGTCCCTGCCTGAGGCTCGGCCTTTGTTCGGGCCCACCACCCCCCCAGGAGGAAGGGCCTCCTCATCCAGCCATTCCACTCACTGCTGCCCAACCACAGTCATCAAAAGTCGGGTACCCCTGGGCCCTTCCGCTCTGCAGAACTGCTCCACTCCTCTGGCCCTGCCCACACGGGACCTCAATGCCACCTTTGATCTCTCCGAGGAGCCCCCCTCAAAGCTGGGTTTCCACGAATGTGTCAGCTGGGACAGTGTTCCCCAGGCGCTGAGCAGGTGGGACCAGCCCGTCATCCCCAGGTGGGTCTCCCTTCCGGCTTCCCTCCAGACCTCCCCTAAGGGAGTCAGGGGTCCTTGTGCAACAGTGGTGCTGCCAGAGGGAATGGAAGACAGTCCCACACTTGGAGCTGGGACTCTGCATCTCTTCCCCTTGGTCTGACCAGCATCCAGGCCCAGGAGAGCAAAACATGCAGTACCTGTGGAGGTGTTGCTTCTCTCGGCGGCCCTGCCTTATCTGGACTTCAAAGCCACCAGCTTCGTGCTGGTCTGTGACACTCCCATGAGTGGCTCAGAGATTGCCCTTGGGGGTGGTCAGCAGGGAGCAGGAGATGTGGAGGGGAGCCCAGCCCTGTCTATTCCTCCGCATCACTCGGGCCTGCTCTGCGTTCTGTGTCCCACTGAGAAATCCCTGTTTCTGCCACTTCCACTCCCAGGTTTTACCCTCCAGCCCAGCAGCTGGAACTGGGAAGGGAATCCTGAGAAAACTGTATTCAGCATTTTTCAATGAGAAAATGAAGCTCTCACTTTTGCCTTTTGCCCACCTGGCAGGGTAGGGGAACAGCAGGGTAGGGGAACAGTGACTAGCTCAGGACAGTCCAAGGCCGAGTACAAGTGGCAGCCTGACCTGGACTCGGGAGACCAAGGGCGGCAGGATGCCCACCGCACCCCTGCATCCCTCCCACAGCCCCAACCACCTCTCAGTAATAAGCTCAGAGCCAGGCAGGTGGAAGGGTGAAATTGTTTGAACTCCAGTTCCCCGGATGTGCCAGAAACTGACATCTGGATGTTCTCCCAGAACAGGCCTGTCACTCAACTGTCAGCCCAGGCCGAGTGAGGCAGGGAGGGGAATCCGCCTCTTAGTGGGAAGAAACCTCAGAGGTCATCTTGTCTAACCTCCCTGCCCTGCAAGCGGGGGCTGGAGGGAGGAGGTGCTGGCACCCTTTTCTGGTTCCCCTCTGATCTGCCTCCCTTCATCTTCCTCCCTCCCCAGTGGACCCATGCCTCTGTTCACAATGAAGGGCCCCAAGCCAGCATCCTCCTTCCCTGGGCCCTCAGCCCGCAAGAAGAAGCGTGTTGTCAGGTGAGGTTGGGGCAGTGTCGGGGGCAGAGAAAGAGCTTTCACCAGACCAACTACAGCCCTGTGTGTGTGTCTCTGGACCCCTTGATCCAGCAGCAGTGGGGTCTAGTGAGCAGGGCCAGTATCTGGTTGTCTGACTGAGGTTCACTTGGTTCTTGCTATTATAGGATTATTCTAGAGACGAAGCATGTCTCCCTCCTTTAGTAAAGGCCACAGGCCTCCTCTCCATGAGGGAGACATTCAGTGTTCACTGGGTAATCCAAGGAATGGCCTACCCACCCCATCACCACTACTTCCCTCCCAAACCCCACTCAGCTCCCCTTGCCCTGCTGCCAATCCTGCCTTCAGGTCTGGCCTTGAGAGCTCCTGTTGGTGTTCAGCCTCCCCCTGCTCTCATGGCCTGGTGTCTAGCTCTACCCCCACCCCCAGCCCCCTGTAGTCCAGAGGCATGGCTGTGACCTTCCCACCTTCCTTCCTTCTCTCCCATAGTTCCTCAGTCTCCCGGTCACTGGGAGTCACCCGGGGCCGCAGCCGCATCGCCCGCCTCCCCAGCAGCACCTTGAAGAGGCCAGCTGGGCCCCTGGCAATTCCAGGTGACTGGCATTTGGGGACAGGAATGGTCTGGACCACAGTGGCTGATGAAGACCAGAAGTAGGAGGAGACAGGGTGGGCTGAGACCCAGATGAGAGGAGGGCCTGGGGACTTCCAAGTATCTCAGGGACACTGATGGGATATGGATGGGGAATGGTGGGACACAGCCTCACTTTTCTCTTTACTCCCTGCTTCCCCCCATCCAACTGGCCTGCAGAGCTCCCCTCCAGTCCCCACTGCCCTGGAAACTAGAGGAGCCAGAAGGAACTGATGGGAGTCAGGGGAGTACTGTCAGCTGGGAGTTGCTCCACCAAGTTTCCTGAAGCCACCTGCACCAGGAGCCCTGACCCACCGTCTTCAACTCGGAGCAGCTAATGCCAACACCCTCTTCCTTTATTAATACTCTTCCCCCCGCCGCTCATTCTGCTACTTACCCTCTTTATCAATCTCTTGTTACACTCAGCTTCTTAGCCTGTATATATTCATTTGTGTGTTAGTGTGTTGCTATTTTAAAAGGTGCTGCCATCCTTCCTCTCTAGTTTATTACCCTCTCTGTGCAGGAAAGTGGCTTTGGAGGGCCTTTATTCCCCATCCCCATCTAACACAGGGCTCTGTGCAGTGATGGCCACTGTGCAGTAGAGGTGGGATGAGCATGGGATGGGGGTGTGGGGGAGTCCCAGCTTGGCTCTTCCTAGTTTGAGAGAGAGCAAGAGAGAGATGGAGGGAGAGAGGAAGAGAGAGAGACAGGCATCTTCAGCCCCATCCCCCCAGCCTGGAGCAAGAGCCCCAGCCCCATGCCACAGTCCTGGTGATGATGCAGATGGTGGTGCTTTGATTTCCACGTGAAGATAAGCTTATTTTTACCCTTTTGTAAACAGGATACACACTCAGTGTAAAAAGACATGTAAAGAAGAAAGGGAAATTCAGCCTTAATGCTGGTGGTCCTAGACATAAGAAGTGTTAATACTTGGGTTTATATCCTCTGATCCTTTATTTCTGCATATATACATTTATATATATATATATACACATACACACATATGTAGATATAGATATATTTTTTTATTATAATGATTAATAAACCATCTCCATCCTTGGTGTGTGCTTCTCTCTGTACACTTTGGTAGGATAGCAACATCTTCCCACTCTTCAAGACCTCAACTCCTGGGTTTAAAAAACATTCCCCTCTGCCTGCTCCTGCAGCCTTAGGTTTGGGCCTAGGGTTGCCCCATACTCCGCAGCCCCATCCTCAGCTGAGGGCCTCTGCTCCTTAGCGGGTAAAGAAGCTATCACACCCGGAGGCCTGCTCCATCCTCCTACAGCCTGGGCATGGGTTGCTGGAGTACTGCCATCAGGGAGAGAGCCGTAGTGGTCTCCAGGCTCCAAGCTAAGCCCCGACTTGCTTGAACCCATTGCAGTCTTCCCCCCACCAGCTCTCCTCTCCCCACCCCTGTTCGTGGCTTTCGTCTCCTGTCATTTGGATTGTGACAATTCAACCCAAGTTTACCTCTGTCTCCCCAGGAAGATGTGGCTGGCTGCATGAATGAATAGCGTAAACAAAATTACAGGAGTCTGTGTTTAACTTGCTTCTGAAAACAAACACGTTAAAGGCATTTAGCACTTTGTGAGTGGTGTGTAAATAATGTGGCTAATTTCAAATGAGTCCTCACTGCTCTGGGTGGAGGGGGGCAGCAGCCTCCCCCTCTACTTGGGGCGCCCTCCCCACTCAGTTTCTCCACGTCCTTTTGGAGGAGCAGAGAGGAGACCGCTGCATTTTTATCAGCTGCAGGCATCTCACGAAACTCCAGGACCTTATGCGGCATAATGAGGAAATAGACAAAGGTTAACCAAACGTGCCCGGAGTTAGACGGCAAGTAGCAGTACCAGGATTCAGACGAGGGTCTGGAGCTGTGCATGACACCAAGCTGCTTCCCGTTAGAATTGAGCAGACATCATTTCTTTCTGCGGGCCCTCCCTCCCAATTAGTCATAATGAGTTTTTTTCCCCTGTATACCACGATTCCCACAGAAGGAGTCACAGCCTCACATCTGTAGCCCCCAGCGGCCTGGTGTGGTGCCTTGACCTCAGCAGGCCTCACTGAGTACTGGTTGGACTCAAATTGAATAACTTCCCCATTTCCTGGGGCCTTCACATATATTATCTCATTTGATCGTCACCATCACCCCTGCAAGTACAGAGGCAGCAGGAGCTGGGCAAAGCTGCTGGTAACCAGGGCCAGGAGGGCAAGTTTCGCACCACAGGCTCCATTGCATGAGGCAGAATCTGCTTGGGCTGGGGGCAGCTCGCAAGGGGAGGAGGTCACTCTTGACAAGGATGTTCTGCAGTCGGCCATCCGCTCAGCAAACATTTGTGGCTCCGTGGTGCAAAATGTGCTCTCCGGTGACCCATTAAATGTACAAAGACTCTGCCGATGAAGTTAAGCACTTGTGGCTCCTGCCCTCAATCACAGGAGGTCGGGCTGAGGGGAGGCAGCCTGGCTGGTCCGGGGAGCTGGCAGGGGCTGAGGGGGGCAGCGAGCTGACAGCCAAGCTCTCAGCTGACCTCTGTGGGCAGTGATGAGGCTCTGAGATTGGATTGTTCTCACATAGAGTCATCCACGAGAGGTGGCAATCGATGGCTCCCCCATCCACTGTGGGTCTGCCTGCTCCAAGGCCCCCTTCCGTTTCAGCCTGCTTCTTCCACCTTGGGGCCCTGGGCAGAGCCCCTCTCTCCACTTCTGGGACTTTAGAAGTTCTCTCTTCCAGGTTATTTGCACCAACCCCAGGCCCCATAGCTCATGTCTGGACTTCACCCTTGGGCACAAATTCCTGCCCAGTTCAGAGAATCAGGCTCAGTGCCAGGAGCTGCAGACACAGAACAAGACATGGTCCCATCACCACAGAGACTCAGGATGGAGTCCTTGTCACCTGAGTGTAAACCCAGACCTCCATCAGTGTTGGAACCTGTCAAGGGGAGAGGACTGGGCTTTTTCCACCGGGTCCTCCCCACCCCCAGCCATCGGCTTGGCTCCCACAGGGGATTTCATGCGGAACCTCCTTGGCAGCTGCTAATTTAGGCGTCCTGCCTCCCAGATATCTCCCTGCTCATCTGCCTCCAAGTTCCCCAGAATGTCCCTTTGGCTCTTGGCTAGGTTTGGTTAGGATCCTGGCTGTCTTCCCCTCCTCTATGGTTCTTTTGTGAAGAGGGACCCAGGAGGGCTTGCAATGAAGTTTGTAGTGGGAGGAAGGGGCGAGAGTCACCCTCAGCGGCCTGGAGACCATGGTTGTGTTTTCCAACTCACCCCTGGAGTCCCCTCGGCTCGCCCGCAGCCCTGCCTCTCCTGGCTCATCCTGTCCATTTGGAGGGTCACTGGATTGGAAATAACAGGCTGCCCGCTAGCCCTCTCTCCCCACCAGGGACACATCTGGTCCCCGCCTCTCCCCCTCCCAAAGGGACGCAGTCAGGCAGGGAGATGGAAGGGAGTGGGGAGCAGAGCAGATCAGGGAATGCAATTAAAGAGCTGGTGTCAGGGTTAGAGGCTGGGAGGTGGGGGGCAGGCTAGAGGGAGACTGGCTGGGTGGGGAGAAATGGGGGGAGCAAGTGCCCAACCTTATTAACCCCAACGCAGCAGCGTAGCCCCTGGGTCTGTGAAGTCACCTTCATATGAGCTGATGCTACCAATGGCTGAGGGGCCAGGGAAGAGAAGGGGAAGGAGTCTAGGGGTTCAGCCAGGAACCATTCTGCAGCCACAGAAGTTGGGCTTTTCTAACCAGCAGAGCCTAGCTGAGGATGGGAGAAGGAACTGTCCTGGCTTGGGGCAGCCGTCTTCCAACAGAAAGGAGAGACAAACTCTGCCCTCAGGATGCTCCCAGCTGACAGTGAACCATGGGTTCTCATATCAGGTGGCTCCCATCCAAGGGGAGAGAGTGGCTCCTGTCTGTGGGTGCCTGAGTTTGAAGGAGGAGACAGACACTATTTTTAGGGGGCTCCCAGTCTGATGAGGAGACATAGGTCTAGCATCAGGAAGTCCCCATCTGTCGGGGTTGGGGTGTCGTGTCCCTGGGAAGCCTCAGGCTGAAGTGCAGTAGGGACCCACACCCAGGACAGATGTTGACACACCAAGAGCTTTCCAAGCCAGTGGAGCTGTGGGCCTCAAGCATAGAGTTGGGGAAGGGCAAGGATGGAGGGACAGAGCCCACTGGGGGAGTCGGGGAGGTGAGAAAGCAGGGTGGGAAACAACCTCTCCTGAGACTCCTCCAGGACATTGGGACATAACTCTCACATGTCCCCTGGGAGACCCAAAGCCACAAACAAGTAGTGGTCTGGGGGCAAATGGCACTGACTCCCAGCCTCTCTTCACTGGCTGCTTCCCTGCAACACACACACATTCTGTCCACACCGCCAGGTTACTGTCTTTTGTGGAGTCCTGCCCACACACTGTCACTGCCCAACCCCAATGGAATCAATGGGACATGGGAGCTCCCCTGGAAGACCCAACTCCCACCCCCTACCAGGCCCACCCCATCACAGATATGCCAACACAGAAACAGGTAAAGCACCCAGTAGGTGTTATTAAATGGAAGCTATGACTTGTGGAGCACCTGCTGAGACCAGGGTTCATGATGTTTTTCCTCATAACTACCTTATAAGTGAGTATGTAGAGTCCCATTTTACAGATGTGGAAATAGAGACTCAGAGAAGGTTCCTGAGTTGGCCAAGATCAAACAGCTATTGAGTAGCCATGGCCTTGCTCCAGCCCCTAAAAGGCACTGCCACAGCAGTCAGAGGCACACCTCTGGGTGGTGCACATTTCGGTTTCCGAAAACCTGCCTAAAGCTGTGAGACCAGCTTTCTTCCTGCCTCCAAAGGGTTCCAAATGGCCAAGGCGCTGCTCGGACCTGGGCAGCTGAGCACTGCCATCTAGTGGTTACTGGGGCTCCATTCCCTTCCTCAGGGATGGGTCACGGGTTAGATGGACTTAGCAAGGGGTTGGCCAGAGACCCATGTTCTCTTCATCCCACTCATGCGGCTGACCGCCATGCTGTGCCAGGCACTGGGAGAAGGGCAGGGGCACAACCAAAGCCAGTGGGCAGAAGTCGAGGGACAAAAGGGTGTCCAGACATCCCCTCCCCACAGCCCACAGCATTCTGCTATCTGGTCCAGAAGTCAGTCTAGGGACTGGCCTGAGGCTGGAAATGATGAAGCCCTCTGACTAGGGAAGCAGGAGAGGAGGCGCCACAGAGACGGGACCCTGAGCCAGGCCAGCAGGGTAGGGTAGAGGTGGAGGCTGGGAGCTGTGCCCGCCTGGGGCAGATACGTATCATAATGTGATCTAGAGCAGAGAAAGAGGGACATACTTGGCCAAGAATAGGGCTTGGTTACATTAATGCATGTAGTGGAAAATCATGCAGCTGCTAAAATGATGATGTAGATAAATATTTATTGATATGGAAAGATGTTGTCGACATATTGTTGAGTGAAAAAAGCAAATTACAAAATAATTTGTACCACATGAGGCCACTTAAAAAAAATAAATTTCTATGTACAGAAAAAAATCTGGTCATGTTTATATCTCCAGGTGGCAGAATTATGGCTAACTAATTTTTTTGTTTTGTTAATCTGTGTTTTCTGATAGATTCTCTATGTGGACATCTTCAGATAGTAAAGGGCTGAGTGTGGGGATGGTCTGAAGATCAGATGGGGGTTGAAGAGGAAGTGAGAAGGCCTGGGCTTGTGACGGGGGCTCAGCGAGGTGGCTGAAGGGGTGAAGAGGGGACCTCATCTGCCGCTGCTAGAACAAGCCTGTGTCTCACAGACAAAGGTACAGTGACTGAGCATCCCTGACAAGCCCTTCCTGCTCTATTACATCTTTTCCCTCCAGGACCGCTTTGCGCTCATTTCAACTAGATTTCACTTGTACAAAGAGAGAAGGCCAAACACTGTGACTTGCCTGGCAAGCTGGAAGGACAGCCACTCCTAGCCACGGAGAGAGGTTGGAACAAGGGTTTGTCCTCCAGTTTTGTTCTTTCTTTAACCCCAACCCCACGTGGTCCTTCCCTAGCTCCCCAACCCGCAACAGGATCAAGACACTGGACATCCCTCCTCAAGATTCCCCCCTCCCCATGATACTGCTCAGGTCCAGGGTCAGAATTAGGGACTCTCGTCTCTCTCCCTGCCTGAGACTCATGGGGAAATCTTGGCAAGCAGCCCATAACACACCCAAATGAAGAGCATCTCTCGGGGTGTTGGAGGAGGGGGCATTGCCTGGAGAGGAACTCAGGGGATGAGCTGGCTCTGAGGGCTGGGGAGGGGGGCAAGGAGCCAGGCCTTGTCTGCAGAGCTGGAGACCTGGCAGTGCTGGGCTACCCCCCACAGCCTTCCCCTGGTGCCCACGGAATGACTCACCTTGGCACAGAGACAACGGTCAGAGGTGGGCACAGAGCCTGCTCCCCACTGCACCCCAACCCCCCTCAGATGCTTTCCGAGAAGCTCTTTGTGCAAGGGACTTGGGCTGCACCCTGCCTAACAGGCTGGCATCTTGGGATAAAAACAGCACAGCCCCCTGGGGGCTGCCCTCACAGTGCGACACCCTCACCGGTGGTGGAGAACAAGGCTCCATTCAGCAAGTGCCCGGGAAAAGGGCTCAGCGGCCCAGGCATGGGCAGTGGGCAGGGGTGGGGGCAGGGAGAGGAAGGCTGCCACTTCCCAGAAGTCCAGGGACACAGACGGGTGAGGGGCCCAGGCAGGATGCTGACCCTGCAGGACCAGATAGAAAGGGTGAGTGGATCTGAAATCTCAAGGAGCAACAGGGCTCAGGCCCCAGGCTCCCAGTTTGGATCCACTGGCTCCTAGGTTCCCAAACTTACCCCTCCCCAGAGACCTTTCCCAGCTTCTCAGCCTGGTATGTGGGAACTCGAAGGAAATAAATCTCCAGCATGAGAGTGAGGTGAGGGGTGGCCAGGGAAACAGGGTGTTACAGGAACAAAGATGGAAGTCAGGACAGCCAGCTCATTCGTAACTGCTTTGTGGAGCTGTCAAGGCCTGGGCTCTGGGTGGGGGTGCAAGGAGGCTGAGCAAGGAAGGGGTGAGCACAGTGGGGCTGAGGCCAGGGATTAAGAGTGGCCCAAGGAGAGGACCAGGGAGGGCAGCACCGGCCCCCTCTTTCCTATCAAGGGCCCCATGTTCCTTCCATCATCCCCTCCACTGCTAGATAGAGGCCTTTATTGACCCTTCAGACAAAGGGCTGGTTCTAATTACAGCCCACAGCCCCACAACTCCAGGGAACAGAGAGAAAGCAGGAATGCTGGATGCCTGTATTCAGAGGGGAGGTCTCTGGGAATCTGTTGGGAATGAGGCTGGAAGGAAACTGTAACATAGGCTGTTCCTTGAGGGCTCAGAACAGACTTGTTCTTCGCGAATTCCCAGCATCTAGCAGGCTCTCAAAGGAGAATGCTGAGTGAGGGAAGGCCTGGGTATGGGATCTAAGAGTTAGAAGGCAGGTCAGAGGTCATCTGGTCCAGCCCTTCCTTGACCCACCTTCCTAGAGAAAGGGTCTCCTTGCCCAGTGGTCAGAGCCCCAGACTTAGCATCTGCCCCAGGCACTGCCTACTAGTACCTCTGTCTGTAGCCAGGCCGGGGCTGGCGTGCCCAGGAGGCCCTGCCTCTGGGCACAGTGACCTCGATGGGGTGAGAGGAGCTCTCCCCATGGCTGGGCCACAGCCCAGCCCCACCTCCTCAGACTATGCCAGGGGGCGTTGCCGGGGGCAGCCTGGGCCATGCCAGGCCGGCCCACTCCTCCATAAAGCCTGCACATCCCAGGAGCGGGCAGAGCCGGGCCACAATGGAGAGGAGACGGGTCACCTCATCTGCTCGCCGCTCCTATGTCTCCTCCTCAGAGATGGTAGTGGGGGGCCGCCGCCTGGGTCCTGGCACCCGCCTGTCCCTAGCTCGAATGCCACCTCCACTGCCGGCCCGGGTGGACTTCTCCCTGGGCGGGGCACTCAACGCCGGCTTCAAGGAGACCCGGGCCAGCGAGCGAGCAGAAATGATGGAGCTCAATGACCGCTTTGCCAGCTACATTGAGAAGGTGCGCTTCCTGGAACAGCAGAACAAGGCGCTGGCTGCCGAGCTGAACCAGCTGCGGGCCAAGGAGCCCACCAAGCTGGCCGACGTCTACCAGGCAGAGCTGCGCGAGCTGCGGCTGCGGCTGGATCAACTCACTGCCAACAGCGCCCGGCTCGAGGTGGAGAGGGACAATCTGGCACAGGACCTGGGCACCCTGAGGCAGAAGTGAGGAGGGGGTTGTGGAGGGGCCTTCGTGAAAAGGGAGGACTGAGCCCCCAAGAGGGATCACCTGCAGGCCTGCAGGGTCTCAAGCAGGGGCTTGGCCTCCCTGCCCATGGGTTTCTCCGTCTCTGGGAGGGGAGGACTGTCTTTGCTTCCAAAGGTGGTGGGGGGCCTGGGAGGAGGCCCCAGAGTCTCAGGGATCTAACTCTCAAAGACCTTCTGCCTGGGAGCCGGGTACTCTCACCTGGGGAAATCTGTGCAGGAGAGTCAGGGACCCCAGCAGGCAGGGTCTCTGGTTTTTCATTCACTGTGGGGCCTTGTGACTGTGGGCGGGGTGCGCACCTATTCTGAGCCCGGGTGTGTACAGAGAAGGAATTGGAAGGGAAAATTGTGCACTAGGAGGACTGGGCTCAGAGGGGAAAGGAAGTAGGGGATAGAGCAGGCAGGCTGTAGCCTGGCTTCAGAACACAGGTGACTCTGCCTGTTGCCAGCTTATGACCCCGGTTAAGGCACTTACACTTGCTCAGCTGTGAAGTAGAGATCTTCATAAAACTCTTTTCCATAGGTCAGAGGAACCCCAGGGCAAGGTCTCTGCTGAGTTGGCAGGGCATGTGTGGGTGCCCTCAAGTGTGGCAGGATGTGTGTGTGCATATGTGTGCGTGCAGCAGTGAGTATACGTTGGTGGAAGCGCCTGTGTGAGCAGAAGCAGGTGCACCAACCCTGATGAGGCACCTTAGGTAATGAGTTAAAGCAAAAGCCCTTGCCTGCTCACCCTCCTGGCCAAGGCTCTGTCTAGGATCCTCCGGCCCTGCGCTCCCCCTGCCACTCCACTGGTTCTGGGTTGTCGGGCAGGGGGTCCCTCTGGCAGCCACCTCTAGGGAGATTAGGGTAGGTGTCCAAAAGTCCTCAGAAGAACCTGGACCCAGGAATGTGTCCCCTTACCCCAGGCTCCAGGATGAAACCAACCTGAGGCTGGAGGCCGAGAACAACCTGGCTGCCTATCGACAGGTCAGGGCGGTGGGGAGGGGCCGGGGAGTGGGGAAGGGGTTGATGGCAGCCCACCCAAACACAGCTCTGAAGTCCAGCCCTCCAGAGCAATGTGCTGCTCCCCTCTGCCACAAAAGGAGGGATCAGATAAGACTAGGAAGTGGGGTCAGAGTGGCCCTCTGCCCCCTCTCTACTCCAGGAGGCAGATGAAGCCACCCTATCCCGTCTGGATCTCGAGAGGAAGACTGAGTCTCTGGAGGAGGAAATCCGGTTCTTGAGGAAGATCCATGAGGAGGTAAGGCTGGGGCAGATGGAAGAAAGGCCAACACAGAGATTGGAATTGAGGGAAAGAGACAGAGAGACTGAGACTGAGAGATATTCAGAGATGGAGAGATATTCAGAGCCAGAGAGAAAGAAACAGATTGAAGAGAAAGAAAGAAAATGAGAGAGAGTGTCAGGGAGAAACTAGGGGAGACAGATAGAGACAGGTAAGAAAGCATCCTTAGCCCCTGGTAAAATGCACACAAGACGCACACTCCACTTACTGGGAATTACAACAGACCTTATTGCCCCATATTTCTCTTCACTACAGCCCATGAGATAGGAACCCTTCCTGCGTTATCTCCTTTTCACAGAGGAGGACACTGAAGCCCAGAGAGGTTAAAGAACTTGCTAAGGTCACATAGTTAGTCTCTGACTCCAACCCCTCTGCCATCTGTCTCCATTTAAATGAGAGCCATTCAATACAAAAAGACCCCACTGAGCTGTGACTTCAGATTTATGGATTCAGAATCTATGACCTCATGGAAACTGGGAACCCGCAGGCACACCCACAACACAGGGACTGTCCCTCTCCCATGAGAACAAAGATACAATTTCAGTGCTCCTGCCTTCTGGACCTGGGGGGAGGACACCATGAAGCCCCCAAACTACCCTCTGCCTCCTCTAGCCTGGGCCATGCCACTTCCTCCAACTAGGAATGCCCCATTTCCCTTAGTCAATGTCTGTGTCTGAGGGGCAGGCAGAAGAGGGCATGATGTTATGGGGAAACCCCAGTTGCAGCCTGGTCCCTGAGCCTTGGAATCCCTTCTCTTACCCTGGCCAGGAGGTGCGGGAGCTCCAGGAGCAGCTGGCTCAGCAGCAGGTTCATGTGGAGATGGATGTGGCCAAGCCCGATCTCACAGCAGCCCTGAGAGAGATCCGCACGCAGTACGAGGCAGTGGCTTCCAGCAACATGCATGAGGCAGAGGAGTGGTACCGGTCCAAGGTAGCCCTAACTATGGGCCACTCTGCCTGCTCCAGGCAGCTCTGCTGGCTCCATACAAAAGAACTGGGGGAGGGGAGTGGAGGAAGCTGGGCGAGGATCCCCTCTGAGTGACTGACTTTCACCAGAAAACTGAAATGACTTGCCCAGGGTCACACAGGCACTATTACTTCCAATAAGTACTTATTAGTAGGAATATTATTGCTACTATTACTGTTAGCCAACACTGTTGTGTATTAGGCCCTGTGCTTTGCATAGATTATCTTACTATGACGTAGGTATTGTTCTTTGATAGATGATTGAAATGAAGTCCAGAGAGGTTAACTAATTTGCCCAGAGTCACACTGCTCCTATGCAGTAGAGCTGAATTTCCAATCCCAGCTATCTCATTTGGGAGCCTACATTCTTGATGCCTCTGCCATCTATGTCCTAGGTCATTGAGTATCTACTGCATGCCAGGCACTTCCTAGGATACAGAGACATGTCTGACCAGGGAGAAGTGATGCCACCCAAATATGATGTCTATGGAGAACACTGTAGGGCAGAGTTTATATGCGGTGTGGTGGCAGGGAGGATATCATAGAAGGCAGGGCACTGGGCCAGGCAGGACTGGCAGACTGTGAACATAAAGAGAAGAGGCAAGGGGCATTCAGAGTGCAGGACAGAGCCTGAATAGAGGCCAAAAAGCACAGAGAGTTGGAGGCCCAGAGATCCTGGCCCAGAGCATGGAGCTGAGGAGTGTAAATGGCAGAAGCTAGTGATGGTTCTGAGTAGGTCAAGGTGTGATGGAGCTGTTAAGGCTTGACTGCAAGCTAGGGGATGGAGGGCTATTGGAACCCAGGCCTCTGCTCACCAGAAGCCCCTGTGTATGGTGGGGGAGGACAGAGTTCAGTCCTGTAGATGAAGCTGCCAGGGCTGGAGACTCTGGATTCTGTGGCAAACACTGTTCATTCATTCCCTGCCCAGGCACTGTGCTAGGTGCTGGAGACATAGCAGTGGCTTCTGTGTCCCCTATCCGTGGGCCATAGTCGCTGGGAATAATCCTACCCGGGGCCAATGGTCTGGGGTGAGCTGGACAACGCCGGAGTCCCCCCCTCTCCCTCCCTGATTTCCCGTGCCTTCCCATGGGCTCACACAGCTCCGGCGATACGCAGTCCCAGCCCGCCCCTCAGCATAAGGCCCTCTCCCTATCCAGTTTGCGGACCTGACTGACGCCGCTGCCCGCAACGCGGAGCTGCTCCGCCAGGCCAAGCACGAAGCCAACGACTATCGGCGCCAGCTGCAGGCCTTGACCTGCGACCTGGAGTCCTTGCGCGGCACGGTGAGTGCGGGCACGGGGACGGGGTTGGAGAGCTGAGGCTGCCGAACCGGAGGAGGAGACCTGCAACCAACCGTAGGTGCCGGAGAAAGGCCAGGGGCTGGGACCAGGGCGGGGGGCGGGGCTCTGAAAAGTCACTCAGAAGCGACGGGGGCGGGGCAGGAGTGGGGCCTCCAGACTGGCCGGCTCCACCCACAGAACGAGTCCCTGGAGAGGCAGATGCGGGAGCAGGAGGAGCGTCACGTGCGAGAGGCGGTGAATTACCAGGAGGCGCTGGCCCGGCTGGAGGAAGAGGGGCAGAGTCTCAAGGACGAGATGGCCCGCCACCTGCAGGAGTACCAGGACCTGCTGAATGTCAAACTGGCCCTGGACATCGAGATCGCCACCTACAGGAAGCTGCTGGAGGGCGAGGAGAACCGGTGAGGCCTCTCCCTAGAGTCGCCTTGCTCCCTTCAGGGACTGTCTTATTCAGCCCTGTGTCCAGCCCCCTCCTATCCAAGTGACCAATGCAGCACTTGCCTAACACACAATTGGTATTCAGTAAATGTCTGAGGAATGAATGAGTGGATTCAGTTCAACTGATGTGGATTAGGTCCCAGGGTGAGGACTTGGGTCACCTCCCAAACTAAGAGGCTCACCAACAAAGACTGGACTTTTTTTCCCCTGTCGAGTCTCTTCTGCCTCCTGGGAACTCTCTTTGCCACTCCTGCCTCTCCACCCCCATCCCTACTCCCTCCCCAACATCCTAGGAGCATCCACTTCCCTTTGATTAGAGATGTTCCCCTCACAGATAACTCCAGAGAGTGTGTTGGCTGCTGGGGAAGCTAAGACGTGGGGTTGGCCTTTCTTGCCAAGGAAAAGGGTTTCAGGCTGTCATGATGACCCTAGATCAGGACTTGGCCTGGGGTTGTCCTCGGGCAGCCTGGTCACCTCTCTCCCTCTGCTGTCTTTCAGCATCACCATTCCTGTGCAGACCTTCTCCAACCTGCAGATCCGAGGTCAGTAGAGCAGGGCCTGTGGGCAGAGTGTTGGATTCCTGCCCTTTCCCCCCAGCCTGTCAGTTGTGGTTCTGGCCTGGGGCCAAGGACCAGGGCAAAGGGGTCCGGGGCTCTCCTTGGGGGCCTTCATGACTTACCACAGAACTTCTAGGCAGAACACACCACCCCAGGGCATGCAGGTGAGGCCTGTGGCCACTCCTGTCCTGCTCTGCCCTGTGTCCCACCCCCGACCCCTGCTCCCCGTTCCACTGTAGATCTGGGTGAGGGTCTTAACCTCTGTCCTGTCCGCAGATCCCTGAGCAAGCTCTACCCATCCGAGTGTTTGATGTTTGTGTTTTCTTAACTGCTTGTCACTACAGGGGGCAAAAGCACCAAAGAAGGGGAAGGTCACAAGGTCACAAGACATCTCAAAAGCCTCACAATACAAGTTATACCAATACAGGCTCACCAGATTGTAAACGGAGCCCCGCCGGCTCTCGGTTAGCTGCCTGCCTCTTAGACATTGTGCTTTTCTCAGCTTGACAGGGGGCGAGCCTCACCAAGCCCATTTTCCCCATCCTCTTGGGCTCCCCCCTCCTAGGTTTCCCTAAAGGGCCAAGCCTGTGTCATTTCCCCAGCAACCTCAGCGCCCAGCCCTAGACCTGGCACAGGGTAAATGTAGCTTAAGGTAGCAGAGCTGGCTGGTGTTCAAGGTGGTGAGTCCTCGGGTGCTCAGATGGGATGCTCTGGGGCCTCTGAGCAAACACCAGCCTCTGCCTCCGCTCTTCCCCATCACTGGGAGGGTTCCTAGGGTCTCACTGTGCCCGGTGGCCAGGCTCTCTGCTTGATTCTTCTTTCCCTGAGACTCCCTTGTTCAGCTCAGTGCTGATTCAGCCCAGAGGATTATTTCCTCTTGGAGTGAATAAAGTTTTATGTTCCCTGCTCTTAATTTTATATATTAGTGAGTGTGACATGTTGTATTTTTCTCTCTGAGGAGGGGAAAATCTAAATTACTTCTTACTCATATGTGGCCCTCAAATGATTCTTAGCTAAGGAAAAAAATTCTGGGCTAGAAATTTAGGAACACTAGCTATGCATGTGTCAGGGCTTAGTTCAGCATCAGAAGGCAGACCAGGTAGAGGCAACACTGCCAACTGCCAGACAGTAAAGGGTCACTAGGGCCCGGAGAAGTGGCAGAGAGAAGTAGGAATGGGGAAAGGACCCACATGTACTGAGCACTAATATGTGCCAGTCGCTTAACACACACTATCACAGTGAACTGACTCCTCACTCTCACCTCGGGAGGTAGACACCAGCATCTCCATTTTGCAGATGGGGAAACTGAGGCTGGAAGGAGTAAATTAACTTGCCCACAGTCGTGTGGCTGAGTTGGGAATCGAGCTCTGACCTGCCTGACTTCAGAGCCCATGTGTTCGTTCCTTGGCAGGGCACTGGGTTGTCAGGAAGCCAGGCAAGGGCTTGCAGAGGGACTAAAAGGCAGCCTGGCCAGCAAAGTGAGCAGAGCACTGGACGGAGCAGCCAGGACTTGCCTGGCATGGTGAAGACTTAGGAGGTCACCAGCCCCTTTGGAAAAACTAGGCCCTCTCTGCTGTGTTGGATAAGCTTTTGGACTCGTGATTAGGGGTTTTATGGGGAAAACGGGGGTGGGAGAGGATGTCTAGTGCCCTGAGAGCTCACGGAGGCCTCCTCTCTTCACACCTGCAGAAACCAGCCTGGACACCAAGTCCGTGTCAGAAGGCCACCTCAAGAGGAACATTGTGGTGAAGACCGTGGAGATGAGGGATGGAGAGGTGAGGAGGGCAGACCTGAGATTCTGGTCCCTTCAGGCTCAGGAAGAAAGCCTGGACTGGCACATAGAAGGGCCCCAATAACTCACAAGGGCTCCCTGGGGAGGCTCTGGAAGAGGGAAAGAACCCAAATGTAATTTACTACCCCAGCCCCTCCACTGGCAGTTTTAAGAGGAGCCTGGGTGCCTAGGTCACTGGATGGGGTCCTGATTCCGGCTTTCTCCCTTTCTCACCCCCAACACCAGGCCTGGGGGAGAGAGAAAGAAAATTATAGTTAGCAGCTTTCACTCCCAACTTTCAACTTCAGCTTAGTGAAAGGAACTTGCCAGAAGAATGGGAAGAGGGGACTAGGCATGGCCCCCTCCCCATCCCACCAGCAACAGTACTCGCTAATCTTTTGTCATCAGCTCACCACGTGCCACGCACAGTGCTAGGTGCTTACCAGTGTTACTTCATCTTCCTCTCTGACTGCTGCATGGGCGTCTTCTGGCTACTACCCTAGAAAAGATGACCCAGGAAGGCTGGGGACTTGTCCGAGGTCACATAGCCTAGCAGCAGTAGACCTGGAATCTGTGTGAGCTCCTAACTGCGGCGGCTTCTCTGTCCCCTGCAGGTCATTAAGGAGTCCAAGCAGGAGCACAAGGACGTGATGTGAGGCAGGACCCACCCGGTCACAGTATGAGGAGCCTGCAGCAGGAGTCGGGGTAGTTGCCCCTCCTCTACTAGCTGTGTTCCCCAGGCTTGAGTTCCCCCCCCCCGCAGCTGCTCCTCTTCCCCCTCCATCTCTATACCAGCTTGTTGCCCTAGGCTCCATCAGCATTAAGTCAGCCAGACAGCACCCATCCCGTACCCAGCAAGTCCAACTAACAGGGCACTCACCCCGAAGGGGCGGCTGGGAGGGGCATGGCCAGCAGCTTGGGTTAGAATTGGGAGGGAAGAGAGAAGTTGGGGAGGGCAGGGAGAGCTAATAAATCACCCTCCATCTCCCGGATCCCTGTTGTCATGGCAACTGTTGCCAGAGCCTGAGGTGTCTGGGGGTATCTGGGAACTGGGCCTTTGAGTTTCCTCGGGCTGCTAGAGGAAAACCAAGACTCTGAGACAGGAAGGGGAAGTCCCCACGGCGGCCCTGGCCAGAGGCTTACTCTTCTAGACTAACCCTGACCAGTCTGCGGGTGGGTGGGGCTATCCTGCCACCTGGAATAGTCACCAGACAGAATTCCTGGCCTGCCCAAATCGAAGAGGAGCCTCCTGAGTGATGGTTCAAGTGTCTCAGCCCCACTGAGCAGCCATGTAGGCAGGCTGTGGGCCCATGGGAGCTTGGTTCTCAGCACTTGGGCGAACTATAGTGTAAGTGGTGAGGGAAGGGGTGCTGGGGAGGAGTAGAGGGGGGCCTGGCCCCTAGGTGTGGGTACAGAGAGGTCAAGCCCAGGAGGACTCCCCCCATACAGGCTGGAGGTGGGGCAGGTAGAGATGGTGGAGAAGGTAGTTGGGATGATGCTAGACATCAGAGTGGGGGGCTGTGCGTGAGCAGTTACATTTGGCCTCTGGATCGTGGGAATCAAGAAAGTGTCTCATCCTCTTAAAGATGCTAAAGCAGGAAAGGAAGAGGCTGCTGTCCACGGGGGCAAGGCCCACTTTGTCCCAGTTCTAAAGGCCCCTTCCTTGCTGTGTAATCCCTGTCCACCCAGGCCTCTCAGCCCCTGCAGCTGCCGCCTCCCGACCCCAGCAAATACTGCTGGCTGAGCCTCTGCTGCACACCTGACCCTCTCCTTTCCACAGTGCCTGCTGCTCTTCCCTAAGCCAAGGCCCCTGTGGGCCCCTCTTAGTCAAATACCAAACACACTCCCATGTTTTAGGTAGCATCCTATTTTATAATTGGATGAGAGGCACATGCAGAGTGAAGACACTGGTTTGTGTTCCTGCAGCCTGGAGGCAGGACAGTTTGGGGCAGGGCACTTGTTCTGCTGTCCACCGAAAGACTGGTGGGTGCGAGATCATTGGTGCCCACAAGTGGGGCTCAGAGGGCCCCCTATAGGGTCCCCCTCTCCCCTTTGGGGCTAGAGGGAGGGAGAAGTAGGAGTCCCTCACTCTTTCCAAGACTGGGTGTCCTTCCCCCACTCCCTCCTGCCACCCACTCTGCTAATCTTCAGGGCACTGCTGCTGCCTATAGTCAGTCACTGACATAAATAAAGACAATTGCTGTGGCCTTCCCCAGAGTGGACTCTGATCTGTTTGGTAGAGGCTGGGGCTGCGGGAAGAGGGCAGAAAGCAGCCTTGGACAAGACATGACTTGCTTCTTATCACTGATCATCTTGGAACCCCAGGCTCCTTCAGCAGCAGCCACATGATAAATCCCACCTCCAACTCTGCTTGGCCCTGCAGCCCCGGTGCCCCTCCCCCTGCCTTTGGTTCCTGCCTCTCTTCTCACCCCCAGCCCCCAGGCTGGGTGCAGCGTCTTAGGAAAAGCCTCAATTCAATCTCCACTTTCCTCACCCATTCCCCCTGTTCTAGTTTCTGCCTTTATTCCCAAACCTACTGTTTCTACCTGCCAGTCCCAGGACAAGGCTGGGGAGGAAGGCAAAGAGGATATATACTAGGTACCCTGACTCTTCTTCCTCTCTCTGCTACCCCCAATTCAACCATCGTTCACTTGGCAATCTTCGAGGACAAGAAAATAAAGGACCTCAAACACTGTTCAACACCAAATAGGCCATTTGATAAACATTAAGTTCACTTCTCCCTTCTCTGAGTGTAAAATCAGAAGACATGTACATCCTAGCTACTTCCATCCCGGACTCAGTCCCCCATCTCCCACCTGCCTCAGACTTCCCCATTTCTCATATCCTGTCCCAGACTCACTCATGAAAAAGGAGAGCAGGTTATAGCTGACAACCTTGTCCACATGCCCTTGCCACATGTCCCAGCCGAAGATGCTCACCCAGAGGCATCTGGTATCTTTTAACAAACACATTTAAGCACAACTGGGCAAGAGAGAGCCTAGAGGGAGAAGTTGGGACAACAGCGGAATAAGTAACAGCAGCAACGACAGAGGTGAATGGTGACAAAGATGAATGTGATGAGCAAGTAACCTATCAGGGTGAGCACCACGGCGGCGCGAGTCTCGGGGTCAGAAACTGAGACGGGGTAGCGGCCTCGAGATGTCACGCCCAGTCGGAACCCAGCAATGCGCACCCCTTGCCGCCAGCAGTAGTAGATGCCCCGGTCTCCCAGCTGGGTGAAGCGGATGTGGAGATGGTTGCCATGGTCAATGAACACCCTCATGGACCGGTTGACGCCCTTCAGGTACTGCGTGCGGTAGAGGTACTGGTGGTCCTTGTCCCAGGCCACGGCATGCTCTGGCCGGGCCCCCGGACAGGAGATGATGAGTCCGTGGCCCAGCCTCTGCTGGTGGAACTGAATGGGCACCTGGGGCACCCAGGGCCGGCTGCCCACTTTGGACACATAGTTGATAATGGCCATCACGCCCTCCTGGATCTTCTTCTTCTTCTCGCAGGGGACCACGCAGCTCTGAACGAGCAGCTCAGGGGTGTGGTCACTGGCCTTGGCCCGAAGCTTTCTCGGCACAGCCTGCGAACCACAGGACACCACGTCACTTAGTGTCTTGCGGTAGCGTGGGGAGAGGTCTGGGCTCTGCAGGTAGCACAGGCCAATGCGCCACTGCTCCCCACGCACCCCACAGCGGTCGCATGGAGTCCACTCCCAGAAGGTGGTGAAGACATGGAGGCTCCCGTGGTATTCATCGGCAAAGGGCTCCTGGCCTTGGTCCTTGAAGGTGGCCACCATTCCCTCACTGCTCTGGATGTCCACGTCGTAGGCATAAAAGTAGTCCCCCTTGCGGGTGCCGCAGAAATACAAGCCTGAGTCCTCGGGCTGGGCCCGGAAGACCAGCAGGCTGAACATGCGGATGCTGAAGCGGACCAGCATGTCGCTGCCCACGCGCACCTGGGCTGCTTCCGTCAGCACCCGCCCATCGAAGT
Organism: Vicugna pacos; assembly: GCF_048564905.1. Taxonomy (NCBI): domain Eukaryota; kingdom Metazoa; phylum Chordata; class Mammalia; order Artiodactyla; family Camelidae; genus Vicugna; species Vicugna pacos. Next base: position 45,799,026 of record NC_133002.1, read on the forward strand.
CTGTCAGCACTTTGGTGTGGCTGCTTCCGAGGTGCTTCTGATAGTACCAGACAACAGCAGACACCTCCTCAGGCTTGCAGTGGCAGGGAAGCTCAAAGCTCATGTCGGCCAGGTAGGCTGCATTGTCAAACATCAGGAAAGCTGGGCAGGGGGTCCTCTGAAAAATATTCTCCTTCTCCACGATTTCAAAGGCCTGGAGACTCCTCCACACCCACAGGAACACGGTGGTGTGGGCCAGGTTCATGGCCGTGCAAGGGAAGGGTCTGAGGGAGTGGGGCTAAATCAAGGCACTAAAGGCCTATGGGGCTTCTAGAAATCACTGCTGGGAGGAGGCATCTATATGAAGGAAGGATTAAGCAGCCAAGAAAAGAAGTCGCAATTTGCAGAGGAAGCTGCCACAGACAAGGCAATTTATTCCCACTTGATGTACGAGATGCCCTTCTAATGTTCCAAACATGATCTTGAGGGAAAACCATTCTAGAACCTGGCCCTCTCTTCCCTTTCTAGAACACTGACACTCACCCAAGAATGGGTCAGGGGAATCTGGAATGAGAAGGGTTCAGGTGGTGGGACAGGGAAATCTCTGCCTCTCTGCTCCAGGCTCTGTCCTTCCTGCCTGGTGGAAAGGCCTTCCCCTTTGGTTAACTCAGCAGTTGAAGGAAAAACTCCCACCTGCACACAGGGCCATCTGAAGAAGGCTGGGAGACTGACCAGACCTGAGCTGACGGCTTGGGGCTTTCAGGCCCAACCTGCACTGGAACTCGGCCCCTGGGGAAAAACACTGCACATGGAATGAAGTAGCACTTGATTGTTTGCCAATTAAATGTTCATTCATTGGGTTTAGGTTATAAATACTCTTGTTAAGAGCTGAGGAGATCAGAACTTGTTGACTATGGAAGGTTAACGATTTTACTTTTTCCTTTTTTTTGACTGAAGTCTGTAACTGGTGTCGCCAGCATTTGGTTGGGTACACACCCATCTCTCAGAGCCATGGGCTAGAGGACTGGCTGACTCTGAGGGTGGGAAGCAAAACTCTTTCAACTTCTTGGGCCCTTGACCATCCTGTGGACCTACATAGTTCAGAATATAGAGCCCCCGCAAGAAGTTGGAGGAGAGGGGGAGATTCAGTGCCTGCTTTTGCTGTGAAAATTCCAAGTCTTGAAGGGAATCAGGTGTGGGCTTCTCATTACTGCCCTGCAGAGCCCCCAGAACAACCACCGAAAAAATGCCACCAATGACCACTAGGGAGCTCTGCAGGTAACTAGTCCCCTCAGTCCACCTGGTACAACCTAAGCAGCTCTTGGAGGAGACTCTCCACCTCCTGGAGCCCACCAGGCTGCTCCTCCAGATCCCGCTCCTCTGAGATGGGGGCACCCATGGCCTGTAGTTTCTGAAACAAGGCTCTGCAGCTCTCTCTCTCTGCATGGCTCATCAGGCTCAGGTTCAGGTTGAAGCGTCCGGTGCTGGCCAGGCTGCGCAGGATCCCCAGCACCACCCACCGGTCAGCTGGTCTCACGTGATCGGCCAGTGCCACCAGCATCTCCCCGAGAAGTCCAAACCCCACATCCACCTGGAAGAGGTGGCGCAGCTTTGGACCCCCGAGCTGCAGCAGGGCCTGGTAGCGCTCTGGCCCACTCGACAGGTATCGCCGCCAGTCACGGTAGAACTCAGCCGAGGTCTCAGGCTGGGGGAACGTTTTCTCCTGGATCACAAAGGGAGCAAAGGGGAGTCCAGAGCGCTTCCATCTGTTCTGTGACAGTGACAGTGAGGGGAGCCTGTGGGTTTTTTCATCTAAGCTCTGGTACCATTCTCTGAGCCTTGGGAAGGCTGTGTCCCTGTGGGCCTCATTTTCAGACAAGGCAACTGGATGGGATGGGGAGGGAGGGTCCCAAGGAACGCAGGCTATGATTTGAGATTCTCAGTTGTACCAGGATTTTCCTGCCAATGAATGTGGACAGAGAATTGTTCTGCGAGAGTTAAGTCAGAGTTTGCTCTGAGTAGGGCTTGAAGGATGATTTGAAACCTCAGGGGGAGAGACAGGAACTCAATATGAGTATTAAGGATCTGACATGCTGGATCTCCCTCCTAACACTGCCAGAGGATCATGTACTCTATACTATAGAACCTGGAGGCAGAGCAACCCAAATCTGATCTGGGAATGCAAGCCAGAGGACTGACTGCAAGGGGTCTGCCTAGCCCACCTTTCTGACTTGTACTGCCCAGTTTCAGCCCCACCACCCACTGCTTGCTCTTCTTTCTGAGACTAGAGGCAGAAACCTGCCTCTGTTGGCCTAACATGAGAAATAAGGAAAATGTAAGGAGACAGGATTGGAGGTTCATGGCAGAGAATCCTGCTGGGCCCCACCTACCCGGGAAATTTCAGTGGTTTCGTCCTGGGAGGGCCTTCCCTGAGTAGTGTGACAGTTCCAGGGCACAGTCCTCTTTCCTCCTATCTTGTCCTTCCGCTCCAGTGGCTTCAGATGTGATGCAAGGACAATACCCCTGTGGGCAAAGGACAGAGATTAGGGGATGGACCTAATGCTGTCTGTAGGTATGAGATGGCTGGACTTTCATGGCACAGGCTGAATCTGTTGGCAGGCCAATATGACAATAATAATAAAAACAGCAGCATCAATGGCTGACAGCTTTTGAACACTTCCCACATGCCAGACGTGCTCAGAATCTTATATGTGATAACTCATTTAATCACAACAATGGTTACTCTCTTTTATAGATGAGGAATAGAGGCTCAGAGAGGTTAAATAACTTGTACAAGATCACACAAGTAGCAGAGGGTAGGGCCAAGACAGAGCCCAGGATTGTCTGACTCCAAAGCACATGCTCTTATCCACTATAGTCCACCATAACAGGAGAGCCTGAGAAAAATGGCATTAAGCCAACCTGAACTCCTCATAGGAAGCCACCCTCTGTTCCACTGCCCGTAACTTGGCGGCATTCTCCCGTTTGTACTTCTCATCAGCAGTGATTGCAGCCTGTAGCTCTTTTTCCAAAGCCTTGAAGTCAATGATGTCATTCCTTTCCATAGTCTGTGCCTGGGAAGGAAAAAGGAATGAATGTCAGCAGAGGGTCAGTATCAGGGACAGGGTAGGGGGTGCATCTGGATTCTTTGCCAGCCCTCAAAATGATCCCAAAGCACTCTAGGTATCTTGTCACTTATTTTGGGGGGCTGTTAAAAAATCTAGTTCCCTATTTTACAGAGGGGAGCTGAGTTGCACAATAAGGGCTTAAGATTTGTTGTCACTGAAAATAGAATAGTCTCAACTTTCAATCTGGATCCCTATCTTAATTTTGTTCTCTGCCTGTAAAATTATATTTTTAATTGAAGTATAATTGACATATAATGTTATATTAGTTTCAGGTGTACAACATAGTGATTTGACAGTTATATACATTATGAAATGATCACCATGATGTCTGGTTATCATCTGCCACCATTTATAGTTATTACAATATTATTGACTGTATTCCCTATCCTGCATATTACATTCCCATGGCTTATTTATTTTATAACTGGAAATTTGTGCTTCTTAGTTGTCTGACTCTATTTTGCCCATCCCACTACTCCCTTCCCCTCTGGCAACCACCAGTTCTCTGTATTTATGAATGTTTCTGGTTTGCTTGTTCATTTGTTGATTTTTAAATTCCACATTTAAGTGAAATCGTATGGTATGATTCATAATACCATAATACCTATCTGACTCATAATACCTTGTAATATCCCATAATATCTTAACATAATACCCTCTAGGTCCACCCATGTTGTTGCAAATGGCCATTTTTCATTCTTTTTTATTCTGCCTCTAAAAATGTTTTAATACTTGTGCTTTGGCTGAGGAAGCATTTGGATTTCAGAATTCAGTATCTTCATGCTTCCACATGGGCTCACTCTTTAGTGAGTTGTGGTAGAGGCCCTCACACAGAAGCAGAACAATTGTAACCTACTCTTTTTATATATATAAGAGAAGATATTAGTGATCTTTTAAAAAAAAAATCTTAATGGAGGCACTGGGGATTGAACCCAGGACCTTGTGCATGCCAAGCATGCACTCTACCACTGAGCTATACTCCACTCCCTCCATTGTAACCTACTCTTTTAGAACCCAGGGATAAAATTTCACCCATTGTTAAATGTCTTTAACCAGGAACCAGATGCAATGATTGAGCAGGAAATCAAGTAGATGTGGCAGAGAAAGCGGCTCAATGATCCCCGTTGCCATATCCCTCTGTTCAGCTCAGGGCTGGAGCACAGGTCCCTAGGCACTTGGGCAACGTCTTTAGTTTTGCCATGGTACTTCTGCAGCTTCCGCAATATCTGAGGCTGATTGACACGTTCTGTAGGGAGATCACCTATAAGGGTTCTAGTCTTGGCTCTGACATTTACTTGCTGTGAGACCCCTTTGACCTCAGATTCCTAGTGTATTGAGCTAGATTATGTGGCGAAGTCATCATCAACAGCCCTAGGGCAGGGAAGCAGGTAGTCTACAACCAACCCCGGAGCCCTCCCCTTCCACCCAGCTGAACAAGAAAGAGAATGGGCTGGCCAGGAACTGAACTCAGGTATCCCGGCTCCTGTCCAGTTCTGAGTCCTCCCCAGTCAGTAAATAAATAGAACACCTAACCCTGCCGCCCCCTGACCTTCACCCCAACAGCCCCGGCCTTGGTTTCCTTCCTTTCTTTACAGCTGCCCAGATATTGCCAGACCAGGATCGCTCAGCGTAGACCACGCCCAGCCGCTGTGTGGTTGCCCAGCAACTGCTCCAACAGGCTGCCCACGTGTTCGGCCCGAAGGCCCCCGTCAGGGTGGCCCCTATGCGCCTGATCAGATTCACGCCTCCTCAAGCCTCACTTTCTTTGGAGTAGCCCACCCCTTGGCTGGGAGACCCACAACCCTGCCTTGCAAGTTTATGTGACCGCGGCCGGCATTCCTCCGAGCTGGTCCTCAGGCAGAGGGCTGTCCTCCGGGGCAGAAACGCGACCGCGACGTCTGCGGGGTCCTTCAGGACGACAGTCGCAGACGGTGCAGCGGCGTGGGGCGGAAGCACCGTCTCCCGTGGCGAATTCGGAGTTTTTGGCTGAGCAGGCGGGAGGTGAGCCGATGCGGGATAAGCGCGTGGGAACGTTGCTTCGGTGGGATGGGAAACTGAGTAATGTCAAATTTAGAAGAGATGTTAATGCTATCTGCCCCTTTCACTTTACAGATGGGTAAATTTTGGCGTGGAACGGGAAAGGGAATGAACTCCCCCCCGCCCCGACCCATACACACAGATTCTGGGGTTCCCTCCGTACTGTCCATTCATAAAACCCCTTCCCTGGGCAGGAGTCGTTCTCTCACTATCCATTCTCTCACTGAGAGAACATCCGTTCTCTCACTTCTTTTTCCATCTTTGCCGCCTTCACGCCTTCTCAACAAAGCTCCCTTCGTCCTTTGTATTCCTTAGAGAGCCTGCGTTTTAGTAGGAAGCTGCAGTGAAGTTTGGTACTGAAATTCACTAGTTTTATGCAACCGTGGACAAATTAGCTTCTCTGTGCCTTGTTGGAGTCGTTCATTTATTCATCCAATAAATACTTACTGAGGTTCTGTTTTGTGCCAGGCACCGTTCTAAGTGAAAAAAGCAAAGCCCTTGCTTAAACTGTAGTTGGAGTGATAATAATTAAACAATGAAAATGGGGGTTGGGGAGTGTAGGTATAAGGGGGCTTTCTGAGAGTGACAAGGAAAAGATTCTCAGAGATGGTTACATTTTAGGAGACTTCAGTGAAATGGAGGAGCAGGGTATACATGTCCAAAGGAAGAGCATTTCAGAAGAGAATAGTAAGTGCAAAGGCCCTGAAGCAGAAATGAGAGATGTTTCACGAATAGCCTTCTATAAAACTATATGCAGTCATTTCATGGGTATCTTGGGGGAATGAAATGAGCACAGATGTGATAGCTCTTTGAAAGTAAAAAGCATCTCCACTTGTATGAAAGTTTGCATAATAATTTACATCTACTTATAGTGCTCTTATTCTCTTTTACCCACAATCAGCATTCAACGGGGGGGGGGGCATTGAGGGAGGTGGAGGGATTAGCCTAGTGCAAGAAATATCAGTATCCCAAAATTAAATATTCTGTTCTGTTAACATTTGTTTAGTTCCCACCTATGTCTTGGCCCTTGACAGGTGGGCACAAAGAACACAGGGTTCCTGTATTTAAGAAAGGCCAAAATATAATGCCAGCTAACATTTATTGAGCTTGAAACTGTGATAAATTCTTTACACATATTGTATTGTTTAATTCTCATAACCCTTTGTGTAGTGGGAATTAATCATTTTATTTTCCAATTGAAACAGACTTGGAGAGGTGAGTAACTTACCTGAAGTGACATAGTTATTAATTGACAAAGTTTGAAGTCAAACCTAGGTCTTCCAGTTTCAGAGCCCTGACCATGAACCCACACTCTGGTCTGTTTTTTATTACTTACAAGCTGTAGCGTTGTTGGTGAGGGTAATTAGTATAGTTAACTACCATTCAGAATAGGATTAAATGCTGATAAAGACACAGAAGGCTGTAGCAGCATCGGAGAGTGAGAAATTGAGGCTCTAGGAATGCTTGAAGACAGTGGCATTTGAACTGTTACTTGGAATAGAATTTAAATAGTTGAAGTGGAGGTAGCCCACAAAATACTTACTAACTACAAAGAGAAAACAAGTAACTTTACAATAGAAAGGCCTGGTAGACACTACCATAACCGAGTGATTAAATCAACATCAGCAACGATGGGGCCAATTAAAATCATGTGCCACCTGATAGGAGATGGGCTGTGAAGAACACAACATCACTTCTGTGATAGTCTTGCCAATAATGTATAACCTAAATCTAATCATGAGGAAACATCGGGCAAACCCAAATTACAGATCATTCTACACATTTACTAGGCTTTTATCTTCAAAAGTGTTGAGTCATAAAAATCAAGGAAAGACCAAGGAACTGTTTGAGACTGAAAGACACTGAAAGACAGTTGCAGTACTCATCTCTGCTATTAGTGTGAAAGCAGCTCAGACAATATAAAAGGATAAGCATGGCTGTGTTCCAATAAAACTTTTTATAGACACCAAAATTTGAATTTCATGTAACTAATTTTCATGTATCATGAAATACTATTCTTTTAATTTTTTCCAACAATTTAAACATGAAAAACATCTTGCCTTCAGGCTGTATGAAAACAGTTGGCAGGCCAGATCTGAGCTCAGACCAGTGTGCCAACTCCTGCTCTGAACTATTAGACATTGTGTCAGCAACTTATTCTCAGATAAATTAGGAAAAAAATTTATTTGTACTATTTTTTCAAATTTCTTGTATTATTATAAAATTAAAATACTTTTAGTGTTAAAAAAAAGAAATAGGAGAAGAGTATTTAAACAGACAATGAGTAGAAAAGAGAGGAGAGGAAAGTACAGGGATTTAGGGGAACAGGCTGGTTGATGTAACTGGAAAGGAGATTGTGTGAAGGGATATGGTCTAGGATGGGCCACGTCATGGAGGCCTTGATTACCTTGCCAGCATCTAATTTCTCTTCTTGAATTTTAGCATCATGGATACTGACTTGTATGATGAGTTTGGGAATTATATTGGACCAGAGCTTGATTCTGATGAAGATGATGATGAATTGGGCAGAGAGACCAAAGATCTTGATGAGGTAAAACAAATTTATTACTTTGTTCATCTCACTCTTTTTTGAAGAAGCAATATAGTACTGAATCCTTTGTGCTCCCATAATACCCTGTGTGTATCTCTAACATTGCCCTTTTTATAATATGACTTACTCGGGTCTCATACTGCGCCTAAGAAAGCTTGGCTACTGAAGTTCCAAAGGAGAATGTAAGATAGTTTCATTGGTTGGGTGGTTTTATAATCTGAGCTCTAGTTCACCTGGTAGTAGTTCTTCTTCTATTTGCCTGAGGTGCCTTTTGACAATCATGAATAATTCCAACTTTAAAAAAAAAAAAGATAGTCAACTTTTTCAGGTGCCAGTGCCCTGGAAATTCCCTCGTAAGCTCAGGTTTTAAAAGATGCATAAAAGCAATAGGAAGAGGTGGTGCAGATTCCTATGACTCCTCTTCAGGAGAGCTGTGGAGGATGAAGTCCAGAATGGCTTGAGGCTTACAAAAGACACCAAAAGTGGCTTTTGTAAGATGAAAATGTTTAAAACAAGATGTAGATAGAACAAGAAGTAGATAGGCCACATGCTCATCAGTGGAGGCTTGATATTAATGGGACAGCAGGAAATTGGAACAAAAGTCCTAGCTGCCATTTGTCTTCTCCATCAGGAAGAATGTCCTTTAAACTAGAAAAAAATAGAATAAACACTGGGAAAAGAAAATTGAAGCCATATAGGTGAGGCAAAAAGGGAGTATCTTGTAGCTTTAGATGCGTTCAGGTCTCCGGGTCCAGATGAGTTATATCCTGGATAGGGTGGTGGGGGTGACCTTACAGAGGTAAGCTGAGAACCACTGTGGTCATTTTTAAGAAAATGACAAGTGGCCATGGTGCTAGAAAGTGAATCAGGCAACTTGTCCAACTTTTCAAAGATAGAGCAAAAAAGCACTGCGTTCAGAAACCGCAGACTAGTGAGTGTGATGTGCATCCATGGGAAAAATTATGGAAGGAATTTTAGAATAGATGACTGTTGAACACTTAGGAAGCTATTATGAGTTTTATAAAAATAAATTTCTCTTGATTTGATTACTAGATTGAGATATAGGTCTTAGATATGCTGTGGGCATTATGTGTCTTGATTTGGGCAAGGCACTTGAAGACTTTTTTAATAAAACCTTTTTATAAAATATTTTAAAGGGATTATTTTTCATTATACAAGTAATTCATGAATACATTTTCATTCAAACCAGATAGAAAGTCTTCGTTTTTCTCATTTCATTTCACTCTCCTTCCCAAAGTTACCAATATAATTCATGATGTTCTTGTGAAAAGAAGATGGGCTGAGACAACACAATTAGGAGAGATCCCAGCAACTGAACCATGGGGCACAAAGAGTATTGGTTACTGGATCACTGCCAGAGCTTTTGGGACATGCCCCAGGCATCTGTGCTTGGTCCCACCCTTTTCAACCTTTTTTATCAATGACTTCGGTGAAGATAGAGAAGAGAGGTTTATAAAATGTACACATGACATAAACTAATAAATTGGGTAAGGGAATCTAAATTCAAAGTGATCCCAACAAACTTGAATTCCAGGCTAAATAAAGTCCAAGAATTCATCCATTATGTATTTATAGAGCACTTACTGTTTGTGAGGAATCATGATGCAGAGAGAGCCAAGGCACTATCCGTGCCCTCCGGGAACCTGTTGCTTGCCAGAGGAGATCAAGTGCAAAAGTGTTTATAACATGAAACAGGGAAGGAGAGGCACCATTTAAGTGATACTAACTTACATCCCTAGTAATAATATATAGGGAGAAAGCATCCCTGGATGGAATGACCAAGAAAGATACCTGAGGAACTGACAATCAGAGTGGACCTGAAGAATGGGTAGGCATCCGTAGAGGCAGAAAATAGAATGATTATTAATTGACCAGGTTGGGGCAGAAATTGGGATAATGGCTAAAGAGAACAGGGTTTTTTTGGGGGGCGGTGATAAAAATGATCTAAAATTGATTGTAGTGATGGTTGCACAACTCAGTATACTGAAAACCACTGAATTGTGCATTTAAAACACATGAATTGTATGAAATGCGACTTATATCTCACTAAAGCTATTAACAACAACAAAAACAAAAGAAAACAAAAGGAATGGTTAAGCAATGTGTGAATGTTTTCATCTCAATTCAGAGGGTTGTTAATCATAACGCTAGTCCGAGCTCCTCAGTAGTAGTGCTCATGCAAGGCTCTGCCCTTGTTTAATTAACTCACTAATTATTATTTATTTCGTCCTCACACCTTTTACCATAGTAATTCTAATGTGTGTATGCTTTTTGTTTGTATGAGTTGCAAAATATGTAGAGTTGTATTGTGTGTGTATTTTTAATTTAAGCAAATGGTATCATGTTAATCTGCATCATTCTGTTTCTTATTTTTGCCTAACTCATGGTGAGTGATGCATTTTAGGTTCCATCTCTGTTGCTGTGTGTACATCTAGTTTGTGGTATCTGGTTGCTATTCAGTTTTCCCTGGTGTGCATCACCCAGGTTACCTACCACCAACCTCCCCTCACCCCAAGTGATACTGCAGTGAATATTCTCAGATATATCCCTTTATGCACCGTGTGACGTTTCTCTGGGTTATATTCCAAAAGCAGAGTTGCTGATCATAGGCTCGTGTATATACTTAATGTGTTTATACTGTCAGATTACTCTTCAGCATGACTGCACTATTCCTGCTCATGCTCCTTCCAGCAGGATGAGAGTTCCTATAACCTCCTAGTCCACAGAGGATGCATAGATTTTTTAAAACTTTTTTATTGAGGTATGTAACAGTAAGGAGATCATAGAATTTTAATAATGGAGACAGAGAAGATGGAAGGACATTCGAGAAAGGAATGGAGTGAGCAGGGGCCCAAAAGTTGTGTGTTAAGAGAAAATGATTTCTCCTCCTGATTGCTGGAGTGCAGTCCCTGGAGGACAGCTGTGGGTGTGAAGTGGAGGTGAAGGGGCCAGACTATAGAAATCCTTGAGTGGATAGCTGGGAGTAAGGGATGGCATGATCAAAGCAAGATGCTGGGACCCTTCCTTCAGTGAAGGGAGGGTAGGGAGGCTTGGAGACCAGCCAGAAGTTCATCACAGTGGAAGGATGTAGAGTTGGGCCATTGTTTGAGTAAAGGGAGCTGAGATGCAGACGAACACTGGTTATTAACAGACAAAAGGAAATGATAAAAGGATGCTTACTTAGTCTTATTTTAGACTTGTCGAGTTTGAGCTGCTGTCAGGACACTCAGGTAGAGATAATTACAGGTGGAAATTATTACATAAAACCCTACAATTGGACTCAAAATGCATTCAGCAGTATAGAGCCGGAGGAAGCTGGCTTGATAGCTGTCTTGGATCCACCAGCAGTAGGAGATGGATGGCTGCCAAAAGAGCTAATATAATCTTAGGCCGCATTAATGGAAGTAGAGTGTAAAGATGGTGGGAGGTAGCCAGTCAGCTCACCACTGGAAAGTTTGTGTTCTTCTTAAGAAAGAAGTTGACATGCTGGAATTTGGGTGAAGTTTGAAAAAGCAAGCCTCCACCACATCTCCCCACCTCCCTGAGTCTGTACCACATACCTTCCCTCCTGTTCTTATGGGTGATTTGTTCATATTTTCTGCTAGAAACTAGATCCCATCTCTTCTCATTTACTCAAGATGTTCACCCCAGCAGTTCTCTCTGTGTCCCATGTCGTCATTTTCCCCTCTACTAGATCATCCCCATCAGCATACAGACTGCTGTTTTTCCATCATAAAATCCTCTCTTGACCCCATGTCCCCCTTTAGTTACTTCCCATTTCCCTATTTCCCAGTGCAGCACATCTCAAAAGAGTTGTTACTTGCTGCCTCCAGATCTTCTCCTCCCATTTCTCTCAACCCGCTTCTGTCCTTTTGCCTCTCCCATTCCACAGAGACTGCTCTTGTCAAGGTCCTCAGTGACCTCTGTCCCAGACCCAGTCTTTATCTTTCTTGACCTGTCTGTAGCACCTGACCCAGCTGATCACTCCCTCCTTAAAATACTCTCTTCCCTTGGGTTTCCTTCTCTTCTCTGACCAGTCCTTTTCAGTCTTTCCTGCTAGTTCCTCCTCATCACCCTGACCTCTAATTGTCAACACGCCCCAAGGCTCCATTCCTGATACCTGTTCTCTGTCTATAGGCACTCTCTTGGTCTCATCCAGTATATCAAATGCCATCTATTCACTGAAATTTGTATCTCCAACCTGGACCTTTTTTTTAAACCTCAGATTTATATATCCAACTTCCTACATGGTATCTCAAACTTAACATACCTAAGGCTAAGCACAGAGCTTCCCATCCCCGTCCTCTTCTCCTGCCTCCAACCTGCTCTTACAGTCTTCATTGTCTCAGTAACGACAATGCCGTTCCTCAGGTGCTGAGGTCAAAAACCTTGCCTCTTTTTTTCAACCCTACTTTGAATTCATCAGAATACATTTTTGACTCTACTTTCAAAATCTATGTGGAATCCAGCCTCTTCTTACCACCTTCACATCTACTTCTCTGGTGCAAGTCACTATCACTGCCATCTCTTCCCTGAATCACTGCAGTAACCTCCTAGGTAATCTCCCTCCTTCTGGTATGTTCTTGGTGTGGGAACCAGAGTGTTTATTTTAAAACAAAAACCTGATCATATTACTCCTCTGCTCAGAACTGCTGAGACAGGGCTTCTTAACCTCACTACCATTGACATTTGAGGCCAGATAATTCTTTGTTGTGGGGGCTGTCCTATGCCTTGTAGGATGTTTAGCAGCATCTCTGGCTTCTACCCATCAGGTCCTGCACACGCGTACGCTGTTTTGACAACCAAGAATGTCTTCAGACATTGCCAAATTTCCCTGGGAGGCAAAGTTGCCCCTGTTAAGAACCATTGCCATAGAATGAAGTTAAATTACTTAGAACAATCCAGAAGATCCTACATGATCACCCTGTATGTGACCTCAGCTTGTACTCTTCTCCCCGTTATTTACTGTACTCTCACCATACTGGCTTCCTTGCTAATCCTCAAAGTTGCCAGCCTGTCCTTGGCTCAGGGCCTTTGCACATTTGCCCACCCAGCCAACTGGAATGCTCCCCCCACCACGTGTAGAGCTTACTCTCCCATCACATTTTTGCTCAGATGGGATCACCTCTCTTTTTTCATTGCTATTGTACCAAGACCTAGAACAGTGCCTAGCACATACTAAGTGCTTAGTATTTTTTGAGCAAATGAATAAACCAGGATGTTTTGGAACAATAGCTGCTTTTAATTATTTGAAAGATGTTTTAGCAGTAGAGGGCATAGCTTTGTTCAATATTGCTTATGACCGTGGATTAATATATAAAGAGGTAAGTTTGAAGTCATTTACAAAGACTCACTTTCCAACAGGGAAATGGGCTGTCTTGTGAGTGCTGTGTTACTGGAAGTATTCATTAGGGCAGACATATGTTGAAAGAATTCATTCATTTGACGGGGTCTGCTGTATGCCAGGCACTGTGCTGTGCACTGAGGACACCAAGATAAATAGCTCTTAAAGACCTCACATCAGGGGGAGGATATAACTCAAGGGTAGAGCACATGCTTAGCATGCATGAGGTCCTGGGTTCCATTCCCAGTACCTCTGGTAAACAAACTAAACAAACAAACCCAACAGACACCTCACATCTAACAGGATTCTCAGTGTATGAGGAGTTTTAGGGCAGTGTCCAGAAGCATGCCTGGCAGGGTAGGTGTCTGTTGAATGAATGACTGTTAGGCCATATGACCTCTCGTCCAACTCCAAAATGTGTTATGCTCTCATGTGCTACTCCTGCGAGTGTGCTGACGAGGCATTTCCAAGGGTGGAAATACACATCAAAGCCTTTGGGGTGCATATACATCCTCTGGCCCCGCAGTTTTACTTCTGGGATTTATCCTAAAGAAATAATGAGAGATACTTACAGAGATGGGTGTACAAAAAGTACCCATTGCAGTGATGTTTATAGTGCTAGAAATTAGAAACACCTCTGTGTTAGAGAATAGGGAATTGGTTAAATAAATTGTGGTACGTGGTAGACCATAGTCATCCAAAAATATAAGGTATAAATATATGTGCTGTCAATTTTATTCTTTGCTTGTCTGTGTTCTTATTACCTGTGTATTAGAAAAATGCAGGTTACAGTTATTTAACCGTTTTATTGAAGTATAAGTCACATACCATGCAATTCGCTCATTTAACATGTACATTTTACTGGCTTTTAGTATATTCACAGTTCTGCAACCATCATCACAGTCAGTTGTGGAATATTTTTGTCATCCCAGAAAGCAACCCCTTACCCCTTAGCCATTGCCCCCCATCCCTTCCAGCCTTAGGCAACCACTAGTCCACTTTCTGTCTCTAAAAATTTGCCTATTCTGGACATTTCATATAAACAGAATTGTACAGTGTGTGGTCTTTTGTGTCTGGTTTCTTTTACCTAGCATAAAGCTTTTTAGGTTCATCCATGCTGCAGCATGAAAAAGTATTTCATTTCTTTTTATTACAAAATAATATTCCAGTGTATGGATGTACCACATTTTATCTATTCATTCATTAGTTGATTGACATTTGGGTTGTTTCTACCTTTTGACTACTGTGAGTAATGCTACTAGCGAACATTTGTTTAAGTTGTGTGAACATAAGCTGTTGTTTGTCTTGGGTATATACATAAGAGCAGAATTTCTGGGTCGTATGGTAACTTTGTGTTTGACATTTTGAGGACCTACCAAACTGTTTTCCAAAGCAGCTGCACCGTTTTACATTCCCACCAGCAGGGTATGACAGTTCCAGTTTCTCCACGTCCTTGCCAGCCCCTGCTATTTATCTGTCACAGAGGTATTTTTCAAAAACAATACTGTCACTAAGTGAAAATTTTAAAGGTATGGACTTGTTCCCAGTTTCTCCCTCTGCTTTCTGCCCTTGGAGGAAATTTTTTTTTTCCTTAAAAGTGTGTGTTGTGATAAGCCATTTGTTTTCTTCAATCTCCGTCAACTTATGACCCATATTTAGAAAAGGGCCGGTTTGAATCAGGAGAGCCATCCATAGCCAGGGCTACACTGTTCTCTTTGTGAAAGATCACACAAGACTAGAAGCTGCCCCACTGACTTTTTAGCGTGGAACTCAAGGAGCTGTCAAGTCATTGCTTTTAACTTGTGTACTGTAGTCAGTCATTGAGGAGGAAAAGTGCACCCCTCTTACAGCCTCCTTCCCCTCTCTTGCTTTTAGATGGATGATGATGACGACGATGATGACGTAGGAGATCATGACGAAGACCACCCTGGGATGGAGGTGGTGCTGCATGAGGACAAAAAGTACTACCCGACAGCCGAGGAGGTGTACGGGCCTGAAGTGGAGACCATTGTTCAGGAGGAGGACACCCAGCCTCTCACAGGTGAGCCTGGAGGCCTCAGGTTGTGAGAGGTGAAATTGAAACCAGAAAACTTTATTTCATAGCCATGACTAGTCTTGAAAGTTCAGTGAATGAACTGATGAGTTTTTCGCTCAGGTACTAATTTTGGATTGAGATTCAATAAACCCTGTTTTATATTCAGTAAAACTTGTACTTGTTACCAAACAAATAACAGTTATTTCTTTCTTTATCTGATATCCGTTTAGGTGCTTAAAGACTCTTTAAGTTCTCCCTCCGGTCTATGTTTTCCCATCTGAATAACACTAGCTCCTTTAACCAATCCTCACAGTGCTTGTTTTCCAGTCCTTTAATAATTTTCATTGGTCTTCTGGAAAGTAGTTGCATTTCATAAATACAAGGAGAGGTTTTTGTAATGACGCTGACCTCATCCTGTATCCAGTCTTCTCCCTTCCTTCCACAAAAGGATGTCCAAACTCCTCAGTCCACAGTTCAAGACCCTTCACTGTCTTGTGCCAAAGAGCATTTCCAAAATTTTCTCAACATGAGTGGTCCTTGAGAAGAACAGAAATTGATGTCATGTAGCATACATTCTGAAAGCTCAGTCTAATGGAATAGGGCTCTGTGTTTTTATATTCTGTGCCCACCTGCACATCACTACTATTTTTTTTCTCTTAGAACCCATCATTAAGCCAGTGAAAACCAAGAAATTCACTCTGATGGAGCAGACATTACCTGTTACGGTGTATGAAATGGAGTAAGTTATAAGGTCTTGCAGCCTCTCTGCACAAATAGTGTGGGTTTATTTTTTCATGGAGGTAAGAGGTGGTTTGTGGTTGCAATAGCCAGTGAATTATTATGAAAGCAAAATCTCTCCCTACATTTGCCTAAAGTTTCCTTCAATTTATATGTGGCTGCTGGGATATTTAGGCTCAAGCTTAACTTTCTTCTTGGCTCTCATCCAGATCTCAGCTGGTTTTTCTTCTTCCAAGCCTTTAATTTGGTATTGGAAGCCAGCCTTTGAGACAGAACTGGGTATTGTGTTGGGGCTACCAGAACCTGTTTTCACTCAGTAAGATTGCTAAGTGTTTTGGGACCATAACATCTTTTTATTTTGAAAAGGAGGCACAAGTAGGTAGATATGTGTAGATTAATTTAGACTCTTCATACTGCAAACTGTTTTTGAAAATATTTTCATTAATGAAATGCACTTATAAGACCCTCAGATATTGAGGTGCTTGTGACCCATTTTTAGATAATGAAACTTCTTTTTTGTTTAAACATATTGACATCTTGTATGTCTGAAAAACTGAGGTCCCTTCTGAAATGGTCAGCTCACCTGCCATCCTTCATACATTTTTAAAAATGCCCTTTCAGTTGTCTTCAGAACTTGCTTCATATTCCTTTGTGTTCTCAATGGTGATTTTTAAAAATCTCCAGTTTTTGAAAACTGGGGTTGATTTTTTTGAAGAGCCAAAAGTTATCTGAAGGCTATTTGCCATAAGTAATGCAGCTGATAAGCAAGAAAGGTGGTGTTGGTTTTGATAGAGGTGAAACTCCTGCTCTACATCATTAATGAGATGGGGTTTTCTTGAAAGCCTTCGTAACTAGCTCTGGTGGCAGTTTCAAAAGAGAAGCTCCCAAAGTGATTTGACATCCCTTTGGCATCAGTGGAATAAATGTGTAACATCTAGCCTGAATGTTTTGAATGGGACAGTACTCTTGTATGTGTGCTCTGGTACTTGGCTTTGTTTTTCTTCTTGTTTGCTTTTTGAATTTCATTATTTTCCTGTTAAAATCTCCGTGACATTTCACATTGTGCCACCTCATGGATAAGTGTGTCACATTCCCAAAACCAGAACTGGGTAGATGTAGAAATTCACGTCTGCCTCTGAGCATTCTCCAGTTGGTCTGAAAGTTGTTCCTGGCCGAAAATACCTAAAACACCTTTGTACCACTCCCTCATCTGAAAATTTTGCCAAAGTCCCTTTTCTCTTTTCCTCTCCTTTCAGTTTCTTGGCAGATCTGATGGATAACTCGGAGCTCATCAGGAATGTGACCCTTTGTGGCCACCTCCACCATGGCAAGGTGAGAGAACTTTTGGCTTCTTGGAACAGGGTTACTCTTGGTTCCTGCCCATTTTTTCAGCCCTCAGGGTCACAGGATAGGATCTTAGGCCATAAGACTGGACCTCCTGACTCCAGGGCTGGCGGGGTGCGGGGAGCCTCTGTGCCTATTTTGAAACCGGGCTGTGAAATTCTATAGCTTTTCCCGAGCAGTGGATGGAAAGCTAAGCCACTTGCATGCCTGAGCCTTGTGTCTACATCTGGACAGAAGACGGGCAGTTGAGCCTTACCTTGATTTTATAAGTTTTCATTTCCTGGGGGATGCTTGTCCAAGAAAGATTTCATCTTTCATTTGAAAGTAATCCTGTGGCTTCATTGTTCATTCTTTGCTGTCCCATAATCCTCCCTGCTTTCCTCTTCCTTTCCTTATCCCTAAATTATGTGGTGTATTGGGAACTGGGGGAAGGGTAGAATAGATTGTCCTCCATCACTGGCAGAATTTAACCTTCTCTTCCCTTTCAGACATGTTTTGTAGATTGTTTAATAGAGCAGACTCATCCAGAAATCCGAAAGCGCTATGACCAAGATGTAAGTAGAAATTCTTTTGAGGGTTTAGGATGAACCATTTGAAATATACAGGGGTATCTCTCTCCTTCCCTCTCCTTCTTTCCACCTTCCCACTCTCATTATAAATAATGATGTCTACAACATGTTACTTCATTGTTGTAATTTCTATTAATAATAATAATAATAATAAATAATTTCAGCTTTCTTAGGAACACAGAGAATGTTAACCTGCAGTATTTTGGGATGCTCTTTTCTTCACTTGGGATCCCTCCTCTGTTCTGATATATCTTTATAGCCTATTCTTTCCTGTCACAGTATTAATAGCTACTCTATAAATATGATACAATTGGACCTTGTTGTTTTCATGATAAATTTAAATGCCTGTGAATGAGGCCAAGTGTGGCTACAAGTCTCAGTGCAATAAATTTTCAGTCTCCACCAGATTGACTGTTTTGACATGCAGGGGGTTCCATGAAGGCTGGATGTGTCTCCCTTTACTGCTGTTAAGAATTTGGTGCATTAGTTATAATTTAGCTCTTCAGCTATACCTGGCCTCTAGTGACTTCCCCCACTCCCCTAAACACATCCAGGAGCATCTGGTCTCATTGTCAGGCATTTCTGTAGGGACGCTCTGTTGTCTTCCATCTATTCTCCTCTTGAGGCAGAAACTCTCAAGTTGGGGAGTAGTGAGGAAAAGTGATTGATGGTTTTTGTGTGGGAGAGGAGTCTGAATTCAGGTGGTAACAACAGTTCTTTTTTTTTTTTCCCAGCTGTGCTACACTGACATCCTCTTCACAGAGCAAGAGGTAAGTGTGCCTTTGGAAATCCAGCTGTCCACACCAGGCCCTGCAGTAGTAGTTTTGTAGGGAATGTAAGGGAGCCTTTATGATAAAATTCTGGTCCATATCTCACCCTTCTCTCTCATTCCCACCCCTCACTTCTATATCTCCCTGCTTCTCCCAGTCATCCCATGACCTATAACTTGAAAGAGAAATGGGTATGCAAACTGTAGGGTAAAAGAGGGGAACCTCCTATTCTTGACTGGATTTAATTTAGCTTGATAGGATAAATAGTAAGAAGTGATATATACGTTTATGCTGTGAGTTATGCAGAAGCTCAAATGACATCATCCTTAAAATCTATAGGATGACTTCATCCGTATGTTGATCTTTCTGGGAGAAGCTTCTCTTTGGGAATGGGTTCATCTGTCTTTCTGCTTCTTTTTCTGTATAAAGAAGTGAGCATACATCTCTGTCTTTCCCGTTCCAACTGGTTGGTTTTTCTTTCCATCTGGATCTTTATCCTTCCCCTCTCACCCCTCTTCCTTCCCCCTCGCTTTTATTTCTGTCTCTCTTAAAAGACCACATAGACTATGAATATATAAGTATGATTAGCCAAAGGAGCTTTGAACAGTGCTGGCATATGTTAAACAATCAACAAATGTTGGTTTTTTTTTTTTCCATTTATTCATTCACTTCTTTTTTAACGGAGGTACTGGAGATTAAACCCAGGACTTGTGTATGCTAAGCATGCGCTCTGTCACTGAGCTATACCCACTTCCCTGCTATTTGTTTGCTTATTTTTTTGATGGGAAATTTTTAATACTTATTTCCTGTTACAGCTATTATAATACTTGAAAAAACCCTAAGATGCCCCAGATTTCTTTTTTTTTTTACTTTTATGATGCTTAATTGTTTTTGTTTACAGTGTATGAGAAGGATAAGATTTTAGGACCCTGGGTTCTCTATTAAGGTTTAATACTGCTTTGCTTGGTCATTTATCTCTTATTTTTACTTTTTTGTATTTGAACCAACTCACCCCTCACCAATGCTGATTAACACCGAGATAGTTTGTCTTCAAGGTCATTCTTCAAGGTTAGTGGCCTATATAAAAATCATACCCCCTACATGGGGAGACATCAGGGTAATTTACTAGCAACTGGAAAGCCCAAGAGCAGAGCGAACCCCACTTGCAAAGAAAGAAACCTTGATCATTCTCTCTCTCTGTGTGACTTTCAGAGAGGCGTTGGCATCAAAAGTACTCCTGTGACGGTGGTTTTGCCAGATACCAAAGGAAAATCTTACCTCTTCAATATCATGGACACTCCAGGTAGGACATTCCTTGACCTTTTACCATCAGAACCTTGTCTTATTTGTTTCCTGTGCTCCCACTCTTTCCAGAGCATCCAGAACCGAACAAAGCCTTATGTCTTTGTTTTTACCTTCCCTTCACCTTCATTGAGATAGTTTTCATTTTTAACTGTCTCTTTTGCTTCTAACTAGTTAATTAGTAATCACTGTGCTCCAGGCCTCCTATTTCATTCCTTTCTTGACTCTGCTCTAGAATATTTAAATTTCGGGAAACTCATTCATTTCAACTTGTGTCAGTCTCATTCTAGACACTGGGGTAACAGAGGTGAGTCAGATATGGTCCTGGCCTCAGGCGCTCTCGGTCTTTTGAAGGAGACTGTAGGGGTGCACACCCATAGCTGGGGGACCTGCAGGTTACCATGGAAACAGCACACTTTGCCCTGTGCCCTTTCCCTTTGGAAAGGACCAGCTCAGGGCAGAGTTGTAAATAGGAAAATGTGAGTTTTGACAGATAGGCCTTCTTTTCCCCATCAGGTGCCAGATACCTTCATACCTCTCAGCCCCTGACCCCCCACCCGCACCCACCAGCAGCACCTTGCCAGGAACTGGCTCCCGTGCTCCAGGCCTTCCTATGCCCTTTTTCCTGCCTCCAAATTGTCTTCTGTCCCACAGAACTCTGCTCACTGCTGATTAGACTAAGCTAGTGTGTGCGTGTGAGTACTTTATGCCCTCCTTGGTAAAACGCTTCCTTCTCTTTATGTTTGAGAGCCTCCTGTATAAAAGCATAGTCCAAGGGTGTGACTCTAATGTGGAATTTTATACACTTTAGGGAGCTGTGGAGAGAAGAGAAAGGGAATATTTGTGGGTTCACATGCTTTGTGGTGTCCTTCAGACCACATACAATTTAATTTTGCCTCATCCTGACACCTCGCAAGTGATGGCTTACTTGGTATTTGCCTTTCAGGACACGTGAATTTTTCTGATGAGGTCACAGCTGGCTTGCGCATCTCAGATGGAGTGGTCCTTTTCATCGATGCTGCTGAGGGCGTGAGTCTGCCTCTATTCTCTTAGGAACCCCCTCTGTATTACGTTTGCCCCACACAACTCCCAGAGCTCTGAATGCGCTGGGAGGTAGAGATCATGAGAGTCTGTGCGATTAAGGCTCACATTTGCTCTAAAATTAGGGCAGTAAAGGAAGGTCAAAATTAGTTCTCATTGAGTCCCCACTCCCTGCCCAGTGATGCTCAAAATGGTAGAACCCATTGTCATTGGGGAAACACAAAAATGGCAAATGTAAATAAGAGGGAGGGAGGAAAATTTAGTCAAATAAATAGATTTTAAATGTTAATAAGTTTGTCTAACCTTAAGAGAGATTGGAGTTAAAAGCCTCAGGGTGTTTTTTATATTTCTAAATAGGAATAGTGGGTAATTCGGCTAACCTTGTTCATGTTGTTGGTGAGATAGCCAGCAGAGGGAGCTAGAGTTTCCTTTTTAAAAATTGACTTCATTTTGGAATGATTTCAAAGTTATTGAAAATTTACAGTAGTACAAAGAGCTCACCCTCGTTTGCTTTGTAATTCTCTCTCTGTACATGTACATATACATTCACACCTGTGTGTTTTCCCCATAAACCATTTGAAAAGAAAATATTTCAGAACGTATATCCTAACAGAAAAGACATTCACTTATAGCCACAGAACACTCAGCAAAATCGTGGAATTGTTTGGAATTGCTACAATGTTTGGTACAGATCTTTTTCTCCAGACCTTAGTCTCACTAATTGTCTCAATAATGTCCTTTATAGAATTTTTTCCCCTAACCCTGGATGATGCCTAGCTTTAATTTTCATGTCTCTTTAGTCTTTTTTAATTGGAACTGTTCTTTTACCTTTTTTCATCTTTTATGACATTGGCGTTTTTGAAGAGTATAAACCATGTATTTGGGGGGGTAATTAGGGGGTTTTAAATTTATTTTTAATGGAGGTACTGGGGATTGAACCTGGGACCTTGTGAATGCTAGGCATGTGCTCTACCACTGAGCTACAAGCCCGCCATAAGCCATGTATTTTATAGACTCTATCTTTAAGTTAGGGTTTGTCTGATGTTTCCTCATGATTAGGTTCAGGTTATTTTGGGCAGGAATATTGCAGAAGTACAGTTATGTTCTTATTAATCCATCCCATCAGGAGGTCCTTGATGTCACCTGTCCCATTATTGGTGATGATCACTTGGTGGGTCTGCCAGGCTTCTCTAGTGTCAAGTTACTATTTTCCCCCTTTGTAGTAAATAATTTGTGGGGAGACACCTTGAGCCTCTACATACATGCTATTCCACATCAAACTACCAGTTTTATCATCCATTGATCATTCTTAGCTTATTTATATAATAGTTGCAAATGGTGATTTTTTAACTTATTATTCCTTCTGTGTTTATTGGTTGGACTTCTGTTGTAAGGAAGAGCTCCTTTTGCTTATTTATTATCAATATCATTACAGGGATATTTGTTTTACTCAGTGGGTTATAATCCATTACTATCTTTGTATCTCTGGATACTCTAGTTATTCCAGATTTGGTCAGTGAGAACTCCTTCAGGCTGGTCCCTGTATCCTTTTGGCATGCCCCATCTTTTTTTGAGTATTTCTTTCTTCTAAGCACAGAAAGATGTTCTAGACTCGTCATGTACTTTTCTTGCGCCAACCCTGGAATCAACCATTTCTCCAAGGAGCTCTGGCTCCTTATAGTGAGGACTGATACTTAGAAACAAAGGTCACTGTACGTTCATTGCTACTGGGGTACATTGCTTCTAGGACTTTTCACTGAGCACAGATAACATACACCCATATATATCTGTTATTATTTCTATGTGTGTACATCAAAAATCATTAACACAGTAAAAAAAAAAAAAGGAAAAACCATTAGTTTATCCTAATACCTACAATTCCGTGTCAGCACCATGGCTTCTTCCTAAGCCTTCCTCCGTTCCTTCTCTAGCACTGGCTCCCAACATCATCAAGGTGTTTATTCATTTCTCAGTCCTGCAAGGTGACCTCTTAAAGTTCCTGAATCTGCCGTTGGGAAGAGACCCTCTACTTCCACTCAACAGTCTGTTGTTTCCCCAGGCCCTCTTTTCCTCATACTTCATACTTTAAAATAGTACCTTCTTTGGCTCTGCTTCAGACTTTTCTGCCCTCTTTGCTCCTGTCACCACCTTCTGAGTCTTGTGTCCCTCAGGTGATGCTGAACACAGAGCGGCTGATCAAGCATGCCGTGCAAGAGAGGCTGGCGGTCACCGTGTGCATCAACAAGATTGACCGACTGATCCTGGAGCTGAAGCTGCCTCCCACTGATGCTTATTACAAGCTGCGTCACATTGTAGATGAGGTCAACGGATTAATAAGGTAGAGGGACCCTGGGAGTGGATTTCCTGTCCTCAGGCACTCTGGTTTTTATAAATCTTAACCTGGAGCACCTCTGGGGGCAACCCTGATTTCTTGGCATATGTTCATGAGCTTGCTGGATGCGGCTTGAGGCGTATTCCGTGGCTGTACAGGGATTGACTCCCCAGCCTTGGCCTCATCAGCTCTGTTCCTCAGTCAGATGTACAGCTCCCCGCACATCTTCAAATAGCATTGTGGTCAACACCTTAAGCTCTAGAGTCAGTCACATCTTCACCCATACCAGCCTTGTAAAATTGGGTAAATTACTTAAGCTTGTAGAGCCTCAGTTTCTGCTTCTATGAAAAGGGAATATAATAATATTTGCCTAATGAGATAATGATAAACTTCTCTTAAAGAGGGGCGTGGGGGTGGGAGAGCGCTAAATCCTGATCTGCCAAAATAAGAAGTCAAGAAGTCACATCTCAACCGCTAAACAAGAAATAGCAACATAAACATATTTAGAAATATGGAGGTAAATGTTCTAGAAGCAGCTTTAAAAGAGTTGAAAGCAGTTGCCTCGGGGAACATAACTTGGGAGTGAGGCAGGGAGCTGCTCTTTATAAGCCAATACTTGTACTTCTAACTTCAGCAGTTCCGTAAAACAGGGTGTCAGGAAGGCTAGGGTTATGGATTTGATCCCTGTGTACAGCTGGCTTTCTTATAAATACTGGTGAACTTGGGCGGCTGTGGCTTCTGCATGGCTTTTAAGACTGAACATTTTAACCTGAATTTGTAAAATAAAGCCAAACAAGACAGAGTAGGGCAGTGAGCGTGGGGGAGCAAGGTTACCTTTTTTTTTATTTTGCTTTCGTTCATTCATTTACTCACATTCGTGTTTATGTCTGTCTGTATTTGTGAAGTTGAGATTTCTCAAAAAGGTACTCCTATCTTACCACATTAGATTCATTTCCTGTGTTCCAAGGTCTTTGTCTCTGTCCTCCAAGTTTCCCCTTGTCTGTCTGGTGCAGTTAACTTCTCCAAGATCGTGCAGAATGTTTCCAGCTCTGGGAAATCATCTTGTTGCTGGGAGTTAGGGAACAGCTCCATCACGTCACTTTTTGGACCAGGCTGTTGGCAAGGCTGAGTGTATTACGCAAGCCCCTTCTGAGGGTGAGGGCTGGAGAGAGGCTGTGATACTGAGTCCCTGTCTTCACCCTTGGTGTGGTGGCAGCGTTATTGCCCAGCCGGGCTCCACACTCACAACTGTCTCTGTTTCAGCATGTATTCCACTGACGAGAACCTGATCCTTTCCCCACTCCTGGGCAACGTCTGCTTCTCCAGCTCCCAGTACAGCATCTGCTTCACGCTGGGCTCCTTTGCCAAGATCTATGCCGACACCTTTGGTAAGCTCTGGCTGGCAGTCGGTCTCGCCAGCTTCCCTAGAGGCACATGTGCCTCTCCTGCTGAACGGTTTAGAAATTGGCTTCATGCCAGAGTCTCCTGCCTGAGGCAGCATTTTTATCAACTGTTATTGTCACATCTGGGACTCTGGCCCTTAGGCTCTTTCCTCAGGCCAAATGGTTTTAAACAATAGAAGGACAAAGGTGACTGGGAAGAAATGGGTGAAGAGGGAGCTCGTATTAGGAATAAGAGTCTCTCTTGGAGTAAGATAGATTTTGTCAAAAATGAAGTATCCATGCCCACAAAGCCATTCAGGCCTCTTCCTCAAAGATGGAATCTCCTTCCCCAGCAGTGCTTCTGGCTGTCCTTCCAGCCATATCCAGGCACGTAGAAATTTTGTAGGCCCACCTGAGCACTTACATTGTATTCGCAGTCCACTGGGACGCCCAGCAGAACAATTTTATAGACCTCTGAAACCTCAACACCGGAGCCCTGGGACCAGCTTCCCAACTCTAAAGAGGTTCCCCCGCTCTCCACCTCTGTGCCTCCCCGATTCCCTTGAATTCCAGTAGGAGCCTTGTCCTGGATGTCACGTGTGTCATGTGTGTCAGATACTGCGCTTCCTCACCAGGGTCATTATCGCTCCTGTCTTTGGAGCTGAGGAGACAGGCTTGGTGAGAGGTCTTGCAGTTGGTAGGCACTGGAGCTCCAGTGTTTCTGTTCACGCCAGTCCATTGTCCTGCCTCACTCTCATTGTGGAAATGTTCGCTGTGGTGAAAAACTGGACCAATTTAAATTTGGTCCTTTTTTTTTTTAATGTGTATATTTACTGCATCCTTATTTAGGAAAGTGGAAAATACAGTAAAAGCTAGTCAAGAAAACAAAATTCGCCCATAACCTGATTACCATACCCACTGTAAATATTTTGGTATCGTTTTCTTTCTCTGTTTAGTGTTTTACATAAATGAGATCATATTATACATATGCTATGTAATAGCATAAGATAAATATTCACTCAGCATTAGGTCACAAGAATTTGCCTATTTTATTAAAATTTATTTATAAAAATGAATTTCTGTAACTGCCCATTGGTCTACCATATAGATATACTATAACTTAACTACTTTCTCATCATTAGACATGTATTTTGATTGTTTGCAGATGGCTCTTTTGTTTATAAATGGATAGATGGACAGTAATGAAAGTCACATGAACAGGGTTCCAGGTTATGTTTCTGAGTATTCTTTGTATCAGCATATGAAGCAAAATCCAAGATTATTTCTGTAATTATAATGGATTGATGATTCAGTTTCCCACTGAAAATGGCCTTGAGCCTCAGGAGAAAATATTATTCATCTTTTGAACCCACTGTAAGTTTATGAAGAAGCTGTGGGCCCAACGTCATTCTGACAAGCCATGTGTGGACTTCCTCAAAGTCAGCCCTAGAAGGAATATCAGAGATCATTGAGTCCTTCCCCATTGTTTTACACATGGGAAAGCTATGCTTAGGGACAGAAGTTATTGATGAGTTTTAGACTAGAATCCACGTTGGTCCTTTTTCATCACATCATCCTGCCAAAATTGAGTCCATATCCTCTTACTAGGAATACAAGGCATGATGAATAATCTCTGACTCTAGGAACTTGGTCCAGTAGGTAGGCAGAATCCCTCAGTGATGAGTGGCGGTGTCAGGTGGTGTGGGCTGAGTGCCGGGGGGCTGCTGAAGGCAGGTAGAGCAGGGGGAATGCAGAGGGGGATTAGCTTCACAAACCTAGGCATCAGGGAAGGCTGCATAAAGAAGATGGGGCTCGGACAGTGGAGAGTAGGGAGCGAGGAGTTCCAAACTCACTGGGCTGGGAGAGGAGGCACGGAGGCAGGTGGTGTTGGCCTGTGGCCTCTTCAGTAACAGTGGACTCTTTGACCAGGGAGAAGAGTTCAAGTAAACGTACTGGCAGGCTGGATTGGGAACACATGGAGAATGGTTTGGAATGTGAGGTTAAGGAATTTAGACTTTATCCTGTAGTCAGTTAGACTTACTTAGACATTTTAGCCAATGTTCAGATACAAGATTTTGAATATTAGCTCAGTGCTACCGGTGAGACTGAAAAGGGGGAGGTGAGCTGGAGAGGTGGTCACTCGTTCTTTGAATAAGTATGTATTAACCTTCTGTCATGTGCTAGGTCTAGTTCCTGGGAGTGCTCAAACAGCCCAGCCCAGTGATTATAATACAACATATGCTAGGTGCAGTAATAGAGGTGTGTGACAGACACGGTGGTCACAGAGGAGGCAGTGTTTCAGTAACTAATTATGTGGGAAAGACGGGAAGAATTTGTTAATTAAAGTGGGGAAGAAAGATTTTGAGCTTTGTTGATGTGTCAATGGTAGCCACACTGAAAGAGATAGAAAATTCTGAGGGCCTGTGTCTGAAGGGAAAAGGTGATGAATTTCCTATGTGCCTGCGCGAGTGAGAGACAGGCATAAAAGCGTCTGGGTAGAAGTGTCCACGTGATAGTTGGTGATGTCAGGGATCTGGCTGAATGTTACAGGAGCTCTTGACTCAGAAGATCTTGAATTTTAAAAGCCACAATTGCTTGGTTTAGTCTGATGAGAATTAGCAGTGGTAGTCAAGCTAAAAATATGGATTGGTGAGAGATGATGCAAAGGTTGGCTTTGGTGTTTTCTCTCCAGAAGACTGGCTGTCTGTCTTCTAGGGGTTTAGGGCTAGTCAGACCCTCAGCGTGGTGCTGCAGCTGGGAGGTTGCCCACACTGGCAGCAGAGTAGAGCTTCTGTGGATCAGGAAAGAGTGAGGGAACTATTAGGCTCCACTGCCAGAAGGGACAGGGTTTAAGTGCAGACAGAGGACAGCATATAGGCAGATGAGCCTGCTCCATGAAAGGAAAGAGTGTAAACTGTATCCTTGTCCATAGCTTAGTAGTATGCTTGCTGGATGGAGGTGGAGCTGCCTAGGTGCTCATTTTGGCTCTAGCTCCTTGTCAGCTTTCAGCCAGTCCTGTCCTTTGTGCCTCAGAATCCTTGTCTGCCTTCCTGGGTAGAGGGAAATGTCTGGACCTTGGAAAGGAAAGTGCTGGAATTCCTCAGAAACCACTTGTGGCACCCTGAAACAGAATTTTGAACACTTGGTCGTAGATTATAATTGCATGGCTTTTCTTATAGGTGATATTAACTACCAGGAATTTGCTAAAAGACTCTGGGGTGACATCTACTTCAACCCCAAGACGTAAGTAGAGTGTGGGAAGTGACCCCCTAAAGGAGTGATCCGTTTTCCCAGTAGGTGAGGACAAACAAAGTTCCTGAGATTAAAACCTGATTTTTTATTAGACGTGAACTACCATCTCTCCTCTTCTCAGTGAGCTGGCTTCATGAGCTCTAACTGGGCGAGAGGCTGTTTCCCTGGAGGTCCCCACAGCTCAGCTGATACATGCATGAGAGTCATAACCTCTGCCCTCTCAGGAATCTCTCTTTGAAAATTTTATGATCATTCCTTTCCCTCGGCTTTACTCAGATTCGAAACTTAAGAAATACACCCTTGGGGTTAGTGGTACTGCCTTCTCCCTCCTGAATCACCAAGAACTCTTCATCTCTTTAGGCGAAAGTTCACAAAAAAGGCCCCAACCAGCAGCTCCCAGAGGAGCTTTGTGGAGTTTATCTTGGAGCCCCTTTATAAGATCCTCGCTCAGGTGAGTGTGTCAGGCCACCTGGCTCAGGTCTGCCCTTCAAGCACAGGGTGGAAAAGCTAACGAACTCAGATTGCCCCCTATGCCTGAACGTGCTCGGTTTTGTATTACTGAGTATGAGGAAGGTTGGTCACCAGTCTTCTGGATCTAGAACACTACAGTCGTCTACGTGCTGTTGAGATCAGAGTGAAGGGGAAAGATAGGAAAAGAAAGGCACAGGGAAAAGAAAGGCACAGCCTGGAGAAATTTTCTACAAAGATGTTGAGTATTCAAAAGAATGTGATACTTGAGAAATAATAGTTTCGGTTATGGGGATTTAACTTACAGATATAATTGTTTCATATGAAAATTCTCCAATTTTTATTTTTATATATGTAAGTACATTTAAGACATACGTATGTTTGTCATAGTATTGTTTATAACAGCAAGAAAAGGGGAAACAACTGGAAATAGGTTGAATGTTCATCAGTGAGAATCTGATTAAATGAATTATGGTGCATCCCATAAAATGAAGTATTTTGCTGCCATTAAAAGAATGGCTGTATGAGCTTGATTTTAATCAAGCTATTAAACTATTCTGGGTATGTATGTATGTAATATTTGTCAGATTGAAAAAAGACGCATCAGACAGTGGTAAAGATATAGTTAAACATGTGGGATGTTCCAAAGAAAAGAATATAAAGTTGCATTTGTGTGAATTTGTGCTACCTAAAAGGCAGAGCTAAAAGGGTAATGATATGGTCCCGGGATTTTCATGCAGATTTTTCTCCCAAGACAGTTATACTGTGTTATGTGTTTATGCAGGTGTTTAATAACCACTATGCACAGCGGACATATATACATGCACAAAATGTGTGTGGCCATGCCAACTGCCAAAATAGTAAAACAGCAAAAGACAAAGTAACATGATTAAAATTTATTGCCAATGGAAAATACTTCTTATCTTGTGTCAGACCAGAATGGATTAATAAAAGAAATTTATAGAATCTGTCTCAGTAGAGACCTTGAGTGTGCTGGGGATGATTTAGCTTGGCCCCGTCCTGACAGCAAATGGACTGCTTGGCGACATTTTTGGTTCCTTCCAGTGCAATGATCCTCTAAATCTAAGAAATCTCTAAATGGAGAAGGAAGGGTAAGACATTTCCTGAATGGGATGAGATGCTGCTTTTCAGACACGAGGGGGCAGCACTGAACAGCAGTCCATCTGAGAGGGCCAGGTTTATTGATTGGTGTGGGCACTTAACCAAGCCTGCTACTTAAAAGGTTGGTTTGAAGCATAGGCACCAAAGATTTCCCTGAAACCAAATTGATAATCCTTGTCAAGAGCTCACGCTGTAGAAAAGAACCTGGTGCAGGGACCCTTCAAATTGCCCTTTGGCCCTTCCTTGTCCTCTGCCACCACACTGGGCTGTCACTAGAGCTGACATGGTATCTGGCACTGTCACAGGTTGTGGGTGATGTAGACACCAGCCTCCCAAGGACCCTGGACGAGCTAGGCATCCACCTGACCAAGGAGGAACTGAAGCTGAACATCCGCCCCCTGCTCAGGCTGGTCTGCAAAAAGTTCTTTGGCGAGTTTACGGGTAATAAAGAGCTCGTGGCCCATACTTTTCCTTACCCTACAGTGGTGTTTAGAGAGCTGAGGCTCTTATAAATAAATGACAAGTTAGTTATATAGGACATCTGGGTTTTCTCCTTGCTGCTTTAGTTAGTGAATGGTACCGAGAACTCTGTCTTGGGGGGAAGAAAGCAATTAAACTTCCCCACCAGGAGGAACATGCAAGTAAAGGGAATGGGGAAGCCAACTCTGAGGTTCTGGTATTTTTGCCAGAGGGCTCTCAGGAAAGGGAACTCATGGATATTGTGAAATAGTGGGGAAAACACCAGGCTGGGACTTGAAAGGTGAATTATAGACTCTAATTCCTCTTTCCCTGAGCTCCTCTTTCTTGCATTTTTGTTATGCACAAGGCAGGTGCATAGTAGGACGAGCCCCTACTGGTTGAGAAAAGACCTGAGTCTTGATCCTGCTGTAGCCCTGGCCCTTCCCTGGGGTGATCCTAGGCCTGCCCCTCAATCCTTCTGTGACTAATTTCTTATCTTTAAAGTAAGGGAGATGAAAAAGATGAGGGCTAAGGCCCTCTCAGCAGTGTCTTGATTCTGAGTCTGGTAGGAATTAGGTATCTGAATCCTCAAAGTGTATAATTTTAGTAATTTGTTCTAGGCCAGTCATCAGTCTGACATAGGAGATCCAACTGAAAGCAGACAGGCTAGGGACCCCAAGGTGCTAATGAAGGTTCTCTCTTGTATGGCTTTTTGGCTGTTAGAAAAACAGGATACTTATTAAACAGAAACAAAGGGGAAGAGTCAATTCGAGGACTGTTCTAAGTAGATCTAGAAAGAAGAGAAGAGGTACTTACTTAGTTTTGTGTAAGTGCTCAGTAAGTGCTTATATTCAATAAAAGGTTACAGACTGATACAGATACTTTAAGATTTTTGTCAGCTGAGTTCCAAGGAACCACTGAGACCTGCTTCTTGATCTTCCGTGGCCTCAGTGTGACTCCAAGTCTTTTAGAAGCATACACCCAGGAAGCAGGGTATCACTTCCCCCTAGAATCATAGGGCCATAGCTTTTAGAGTTGAAAATTTGTCCCCTCACTGTTAGCTTTCTAAGCGTCATGAGTGGATCGGAATGCCCTGCCCACTTCCCCTGTGAGAGTGTATAGTGATGGCTGTCTCTTCTCCCTCCACAGGCTTTGTGGACATGTGTGTGCAGCACATCCCCTCTCCAAAGGTGGGCGCCAAGCCCAAGATTGAGCACACTTACACCGGTGGTGTGGACTCCGACCTCGGCGAGGCTATGAGCGACTGTGACCCTGATGTAAGAGAATGTGTTCCCCTAGTTCTCTGATTTTTTTCCCCTCTTGTGTGGAGATACTGTTTATTAGTGCCTTCTGTCCCATCTATGCATGGCTCTCCCCAGGAGTATAGTCAGACCTGAATTCAGAGGCTGATGTTTCCACTACTGGTGGTACGATCTTGGGAACACTATTCAGGCTTTCCGAGTCTAAGGGTCTTGGTCTATAAAGTGATGATAATAATTTGTATGTGTTGGTTATGGGAGGTAAGTAAGATTAAAAAAGTGTCATGGTAGTGTTTAGCTTGGTGCCTAACAGATTAGTGAAGATTCAACAAACGGTAGCTAATCTTGGCAATCCTGGCTTTTAAAAATTCTTTCCCAGTCATTCCTTAGACAGTCTAGTTTCTTGGCATAAACATGGAGCCAATTGAGAATTGTAAGTTATTTCTTTGGAAGAGATTTGGGGCAAGTTAGTCTTGTAATCTTGCAAGTTAACAGTGCCAGCCTGCCATCCTAAACCTGCTTCTCTTCCCCAGTGCCCTCACCCCCCCAAACCCCCCAGGAAGGAAGAGGTTTTTTTGCTATGCCTGCGACATCTGTTAACTAAGCAGGGAGTAGGCCTTGGTTCGCATTTTCCCAGAAGATCACTATGTCTTCGGGGTGTGGACTGCCTCTTCTTGCAGCTCATGTCCTTACTGACAGGGGAGGTGGAGACAGTGGTACTTCCCCGAGAACATGTGTGGTTAAGGCTGCACTCTGTCTCCACCTCCAGGGTCCCCTGATGTGCCACACGACCAAGATGTACAGCACAGATGATGGAGTTCAGTTTCATGCCTTTGGCAGAGTGCTAAGTGGCACCATCCATGCTGGGCAGCCTGTGAAGGTGCTGGGGGAGAACTACACCCTGGAGGATGAGGAAGACTCCCAGATATGCACCGTGGGCCGCCTTTGGATCTCCGTGGCCAGGTACTGCCAAGCAGAGCCTCTCAGGGTACACCTGGGCCTCCACACTGGAACTGCCCCAAGAAGCTGGAAGGGTGGTCCTCCTTGGAAACACGGTAGCTGCCTGGCTCCCTACAGTGTGGGTAGGGTGACCCTCCCTCAGCAGATCTATTGACTTCTAATCCTTACTGTTTAAGGTTGTAGGGTCAAAGGGCAGTTCTTGTTGGGATAATGCCAAGAGCCATGCCTTTGTGTTTTGGATGGTTTGTGTGAATTTTTGTAGCAGGATTTCTGTGTTTACTCATCTTAATTCTCTCTTCCGCTTCTGTGTTCCCTTTTTTTGGAGGGTGGGATAATTAGGTTTATTTTTGTATTGATTTATTAATGGAGGGACTGGGAATTGAACCCAGGACCTCATACATGCTAGGCACGTGCTCTACCATTAAGCTATATCCTTCCCCCACCACCGCTTCTGTGTTTCTTAAGTCATAACCTTTTTGTTTCTTCCCAAAAGAGATTGTTTCCAAACCTGTTCTTTGACCAGGATAGAAGACTTTTCTGGATCTCTTGTAGCATCTTGGTCTGCAGAGTCAAACTTAGCTTGGGCCTCTGGGCTGCTTGTCAGTTCATGAGTTGGGCATCTTAGCTCGAAAGCAGAACTGAAGCAGCCCTGTTTCTGGGATGGCTGCTCCATCTTACTGATGGCCCCTTTTTGTGCCTCCAGATTCACCCTGTTCCCTAGAAGGCAGAAGAAAATTAAAGAGCTGAGAGAGTTACAGTGTCTTCTGTGGTGCTTTTGGCATCTCCTTACATTCTACCCCTTGGGCAGTGACTTGCTTACCACCAACATCCAAGTGGAATTAGATTTGCCTGTTTTGTCTTCATATAATACCTTGCATTTTTATATGGCACACATCAGTTTGTAACCACACATATGTGTAGTTGTATGATTGATTGTTTATTGCATCTCTCCCCTGCTAGAGTGTATCTGTTTTGCTCACCCTGCTCCAGGCTCATTGCTCAGCACAGAGCAAGTGCTCAGTAAATTTTTATGGAATAAATACTTTGCCCAGTTCCATTGCTGCTTCTTGGATTTTGCTCCAGGTACCACATTGAGGTGAACCGTGTTCCTGCTGGCAACTGGGTTCTGATCGAAGGCGTTGACCAACCAATTGTGAAGACAGCGACCATAACTGAACCCCGAGGCAATGAGGAGGTAGAGTTTCTGAAGAGGCAACTGGATTGGTTTCAGCTAGAGGATCACAGGGAACCACAGCACACAAGAGCAACAAGCAGGAGAACTTGCAGGGGGTGAACCCGGAGTCACTATTGCTTCCTGGTTCCAGGCCTCAGCATAGGCTCAGCCTTCTAGATCTGACCCTGTTGGATTCACCCTGTTCTTGGCTCAGATGCTAGGAACTAGAAGGGACTCCTTTCCCTCCTCTCTTTATTCTACTAAAATACACGGGAATAAATGGCCTCTCAGGTTGTCTCCAGGCAGCTCCTTGGCTCCAGGTTGGGGGGGTGGTCTTCTCCCCAACAGGTCCTAGCTTCTCTCTGACCCCTACACCTTCTGTGCCTGCTCAGTCCAGGTGTCCTTACTCCTCTGCATTTTGGGTCTCAGGCTCAGATATTCCGGCCCTTGAAGTTCAACACCACATCTGTTATCAAGATTGCCGTGGAGCCAGTCAACCCCTCAGAGCTGCCCAAGATGCTGGACGGCCTGCGCAAGGTCAACAAGAGCTACCCATCCCTCACCACCAAGGTATGCCCGAGGCCGCAGCAACTGCCAAGACCCTCGTGCCCCAGCAGAGGGGTCCATGCTGCCTGCAGCTTCTTGTCCATCAGGCAGCTCTGATCCGCTGATTCTGGCAGCCTACACAGAAGCTAATCCGTGTCTATGACTGTCACTTGAAGGCAGGATGAGACCCCTGTGTGTGTGTGCGCACGCGCGCCCCTATACATCTTCCACAAGTGTCTTTAGGCAGGAGGGAGATGTTTCATGAAAAGTACACTTCGGATTGATTTTCCAGGAAACGTAGAGGAAAAAGTGAATCACTCTGAGCCTGCCAGCATACCTCTCTGAGGATTTGGCTGGGGCTAAAGAGTCAGCTTATGTCTACAGAGAGAACAGGATTTTTTCTAACTGGCTAAGATGAGAATTAACTCCGTGACCTCACACCCACTAGTACTGTGCTGAGTGGTCCAGGTATCTTGAGGACTGACTCGTACTTCACTGCTCCCCAGTTATTCTTCCTGAAGAGCCTGGAACCAACATTGAGCAGTGGCTCTTCTGATAGTGGGTTCAGGCACCTCCCTCTGGGTTCTAGCCTTGATTCTGTTTCTGTCTTCTGTTAGTGGCACAAGATAGTCCAAGCTGTGACCACTAGAGTTGTTGTGTTTCAGGTGGAAGAATCTGGCGAGCACGTGATTTTGGGTACTGGGGAGCTCTACCTGGACTGTGTGATGCACGATTTGCGGAAGATGTACTCAGAGATAGACATCAAGGTAAAGCAGCTGCTCCTTTCTTTGGCACCTCCTTGACCAGGAGCTTGGCTCTTGACACTAGACTGATTGTACAAGTAACCAAACCCTTGATTCCTCAGCAAGGCCCAAGGGGAGAGGGGTGCACTGGGGAGAAGATCTGTGTGGGAAAAGCATGATCTGTTGCTCCCTCTGTGGGAAAGTATTTGAGATCTGATCTGCCCTCTTTGGTGGGGGTTATTCTCATTGTCGTGCGTTCAAAGTCAAGGCTCCCAAGCTGGAGTTTTTCTTAGTCTTTTGTTAAGAAAGTAGTTGCATTTAACCCATCTGTGGTGACTGGGGCTCAGAGTGAATGGTTTCTAGGAGAGAGTGGGGACTGGCTCTTCTGGATTCATTGGTAGGTCGTGATTTAGCTTAATTAAACTGCCCGTTGCACAGCCTCGGTCTTCCAGTTGATACACACATTTTCTCCAAGGCCCTATGGTGGTGGGAATGAGTGCCCTCCAGTCCCTCTCTGAGACTCTTCTGGTGTGTCCAGGACCGGTGCTATAGAAGACAGTGCGCTTCCCAGTAGCAGGCCACGTAGGGGCTTCTGGGAGGAGCTGTGCTGCCCGGACATCATGGTTGAGAATGGAACAGGGGCTCACCAGTCAGTCTCTAGAGACAGCGGGCAGACCCACCGTGGCTCAGTGGATGGTGGTGGGACGGCTGTACAGGTGTTGAAAGATAACCTTGAGGGACTATGATACAGGCCCTACTTTGATCCTCCACTAGCTCTTGGCTCAGGAACGTAAATTGTGCTCTACGCTAGGTCCTCCAGGCTTCCTAGTGACGGTCTGGACTTTGGCCTGAGCCTGTTACCGTCCTTGTCACTAATGCTGAGCCGATTAAGACAGGAGTTCTCAAAGGGGTGGTGTCAGGGGAACCTTGGGATTCCCTTTGGCAGAAGGCTGTCCCTCCAGCTGTTAGACCTTGCCTGACAGTTTATTTTGTTTCTCAGGTGGCTGATCCCGTTGTCACTTTCTGTGAGACAGTGGTGGAAACATCCTCCCTCAAGTGCTTTGCTGAAACACCCAATAAGAAGTAAGCAGTGGGGGTCATAGTGACCCTGGGACTCACAGGGGCACTTCCCCTCCCCCCAGCTCTATCCCAGTCACAAGAGCTGTGGAAATAGAGACCTTTGAGTCTTGGGATGTGGGTGCTTAGGATACTTGAGCTTTGCCCCAGCCCTTTCATCCCTTATACCTTTGGACACGATGCTATGGAATTCTTTGTCTTAGTTACTCCCAGGGTGAGTTTTGTAATTGCTGGTTCTCCTCTCTGTATAACATGACCATCTTAAAATTTTCCCTAGCAGCAACTCTCCTGTTCACTGTGTTTAATACATTAACACTGGTTTAAAGCTTTTTAAAAAATTGCCAAACCTTACTTTTTTAAGGAGTAGTAGATTCAATTGAAAGAAGGCAGAAGATGAGATCTTTTTCCTCTTCTCTGCCTCTGTGGCTTTTACTGATGTCCCTGCCTTAGCTCTTCCCTTTTTCACCCTTTTCTTAGGAATGTTCCGCTTGCTAGTCCTGCTGACTCTCCTCATTACCCATGTCCTTTCTGACTAGGAACAAGATCACCATGATTGCTGAGCCTCTCGAGAAGGGCCTCGCCGAGGACATAGAGAACGAGGTGGTCCAAATCACATGGAACAGGTGAGAACGTGGCTCTGATTCCAGGACTAAAGGCCGACGTTGCTCCACAGCTTACCTGCTGGGTCTCTCTAATCCTCTGGGAAGAAATTGTGTCTCCCTCTCTTGTCCTGGGCGCAGTGTGGGTGTCCAAGGTGACTGTCGTATGGAAAGGCAGAATTCATGGAGCCAGTAATCACAGAACTGTCTGACACTGCCATTTTCTCGTCCTTCCCCCAGGAAGAAACTGGGAGAGTTCTTTCAGACCAAGTATGACTGGGATCTGCTGGCTGCCCGTTCCATCTGGGCTTTTGGCCCTGATGCCACTGGCCCCAACATCCTGGTGGATGATACCCTGCCCTCTGAGGTACAGCAGAACTGATGGGAGCCATGTGGTGGTCTCTTAGCTCCTGAGTGGAAGAAATTACAAAGTGCTCTTCTTCTCCTGAAAGTATTTTGTATCTTCTGGTAAAGAAGAGTATCTTTTTACTGGTCTACCTACCTTCTTCTCCTTATAAACTCTTTGGCTATAGCCAGGGTCACTGCTAAGGGGCTCTCATGTTTTGTGCAGGTGGACAAGGCTCTTCTCGGCTCAGTGAAGGACAGCATCGTTCAAGGTTTCCAGTGGGGAACCAGGGAGGGGCCCCTTTGTGATGAGTGTAAGTCCACAGTGCCTCTGTCTTCTCGCCCCAGTCCTCTGGTGTCCTTGCATCTGGGGGTATGAAGTGGGGTGGGCTCATCTTTGGGACCTGCCAGGAGAAGCAGCTTGGGGCACACAGGGCCAACCCATGTCCTGGGCCAGCTTCCTCTCTTGTCCTTCCCTGTCCTCATGCTGCTGCTTGTTGGTACATCCTAGAAATGGAAATCATTTCTAGATTAACATTTGCTCCTCATTCCTAGAGTGTGTTTGAGGAAGGATGTCAAGAGGAGAATGGGATTGGAGTGGTTTATAGACCAGGATTGGACTTAGTAGGGACAAATGTGCAATTTCTAGGACTTACTCTACATCCAAAAGTAATTAAATATCTGCAAGGGAAACATACGCACTTCTAGGGATACTTTATGAAGTCTGAGCATGACCTGAAGCCAACACTGAGAATGTACGCTTACCTTCTGATCTCCACCTGCGCTATTAGGATGCACGTCTGCAGGGTGATTCTGTACCACTTTTCGT
The DNA here is from genome assembly GCF_048564905.1 of Vicugna pacos. Taxonomy (NCBI): domain Eukaryota; kingdom Metazoa; phylum Chordata; class Mammalia; order Artiodactyla; family Camelidae; genus Vicugna; species Vicugna pacos. The sequence continues at coordinate 45,836,432 of NC_133002.1, forward strand.
GGCCATAGGACAGCTACAGTGCTGCAGGAGGCTCCTTGCTGCTTTGCCCGTGCGCCCTTGACTAGCAGAACCACTCCTCAGTCAGTTCCCCCTTCTCCTTTTCAGTGATTCGAAATGTCAAGTTTAAGATCCTGGATGCTGTGGTTGCCCAGGAGCCCCTGCACCGGGGTGGGGGCCAAATCATCCCCACAGCAAGGAGAGTTGTCTATTCTGCCTTCCTCATGGTAAGTGAGTGGGGCTGTCCTGCCACTGGCATTAAGTGGGGCTTTGAGACGACTGTCCCCTAGCCTTCCCTTTATCCAAGTGCTCGGTCCTCAGCCTTCCCCAAGCTAAGGAACCCTTCTTGTTCTGTTGCAGGCCACGCCTCGTCTGATGGAGCCCTACTACTTTGTAGAGGTCCAGGCCCCTGCAGATTGTGTCTCTGCTGTCTACACCGTCCTGGCCAGGCGCAGGTGAGCAGCCCCAGTGTGTTAGGGAGAGTGCGGCGAGCAGCAGCGGAGCAAGAAGTAACTTACTGCTGTGGGGAAAGAGGCGTTGGCCTCCCCCAGCCACTCCGTTCCTGAAACCTAGTGAGCCGGTTTGTAGAAGGAAGTGGGAAAAGAATGAGGCAATCCCCAGAATTAATGCAAATTAAAACTTGGAGACTCCTTCTTGGGCTCCCTCCTCAGAGAGCTCCTGGGGCAAGTACAGCAGTGTGTCAAGAGTGGGAATGTCTAAAGGACCCTGTCCCATCAATGTCCCACTGTTACCCAGAGGTCGCTGCCCCTTTGACTTCCACAGAGAATTAGGCTGAGAGCCCCAGGCCTTCTCTGCCCTCTGGAGCATGCTTGTGGTTATTCTTTCTTTGATGATAAACATTTGGGGATGCATTGCTTCTTTGCTTTTGGCCTCTGTAGGACTACAGTCTTTTTGTTTTTCTGCCTCAGGGGACATGTGACTCAGGATGCACCCATTCCAGGCTCCCCTCTCTACACCATCAAAGCTTTCATCCCGGCCATTGACTCTTTTGGCTTTGAGACTGATCTGCGGACTCACACCCAGGGTCAGGCATTTTCCTTGTCTGTCTTCCATCATTGGCAGGTAAGAAAATGGTGCAGGCTGGCTAGCGTGGCCTTCCACCCCTACAGGGCCAGTCTGCTCTGACCAGCTCCCCTTCTAAGCCCCAAGTGGGATTAGAAGAGTCCTGCTTCTAGGCCTGAATGCTCTGGGAGGTCGGCCTGGACCATCCAAAACCACTTTGCCTTTCAGATTGTACCTGGTGATCCTCTGGACAAGAGCATTGTCATCCGCCCCTTGGAGCCACAGCCAGCTCCTCACCTGGCCCGGGAATTCATGATTAAAACCCGTCGTAGGAAGGTAAATGTCCCTCAGGCCCATGGCCATCCCTCCACCCCCAGGGGTCTCGGCAGAAATTGGGTCTCTCTTCATACCTTGCTTTTGGACCCTTCTCCCAAAGACTGAGAGAAGTTCACAACATAGAAGATGCAATCTGGACAGGCTTCAGGCAGCCAAACCTGGGCTCAGTCTGACTGGGAAGGGAGTGCCTTCTCCTGCCCTGTGATGATACACAAAAGGCAGGGCTCCTGAAATAGCTCAGCTGAGACTCAGCCCCGCACCAACCCCCAACTCAAGCACAGGTCAGTCTGCCTCCACAAGGGGCTCATGCTTGCATTTGCCCCCGCTCTCTGCAGGGCCTGAGTGAAGATGTGAGCATCAGCAAGTTCTTTGATGATCCTATGTTGCTGGAGCTCGCCAAGCAGGATGTTGTGCTCAATTACCCCATGTGAGTGCCAGGGTCCTGGCAGCTCCTGCTCCCTGCAGTGGGCTGCGTCCTGGACTTGAAGCTGGGACCTGGTATGACTTGGACTCCATGTTGTCAGAGAGTATCTGGGCGCTGCTGTGGCCATCCTGAACAACCCAAGAACCTCCAAGCCTCCAGCCCAGAGTCCTTCCCCAGGACGAGCATTTGGCCTCCGGCTTCTTCCTGTGGCCTCTGCCTGGCTCCATTCCCGGAGAACAGAGAGATGCTTGGGCTCAGGGAAGGAGAAGGGTATGGAAGTGCTGAACCCCAAGGGGCCCTGTCCTCAGAATTTACATGGAATTTTTTTTTTTTTACAAGTTTGACCTTACACATGGTTTATAAGTGAACAGAACATTCTGACTTCTGCCTCGCTCTGTTCCTTTCATCCCCACTCCTCAGCCCCCTTTCCTCTAGCACAGTCTAGTCCTGGCACTTGGGTTTTGGATATATGTGGTCTCCCAAGAGGCCTCACTGTCTCTGCTTCCAGCTGCAGCCCTCTTCCTGCCTGGGTCCCCAGGGAAGCGGCCTATGGGGGAAGGAACGCCTGCCTCTTAAATTCAGTGTTCCCATGAGCATTGTGGCCTCTTTACTGCCCATCCCTCACACTCTGAGCATCTTGTTCTCTCTACCATGCTGCTTCTGGGTGGGACCTGAGGGGATTTGGGAGTTGTTGGGTCTCTGGGATCAGAGGTCTACTACACCCCCTCCTCTGCCCCTGAAGAGTCTCCTTGCCCTGGAATTGGGGGCCAGAACTCTTTGATTTCCAGCCCTTTGCTCTAAGTCCTCCCACCAACCACTATCAGCTTCTTACTCTGCTCTCCCCTATGTAAAGAAGAGACTGTCAACTTGCCTCAAAACTACTTTATTAGGCTCACACCAGGGATCGGTTAAAGAGGTTCTGACTGCCCCAGGCCGTGTAAGAATCCTACTTCTCCCCGGCATCCTGCGCTGTTCTTTTGATACAGTCTCTGTACATTGTGTACACAGCCCCTGTGTGAAGGAAAAGGAAAAATGTCCCATGACATGGAACCCTCCACCCATCCTCTGGCTCTCCCAGGTGTCCCAGAGAGGAGGAACAGCTGTGGAATCCCAAAGTCCCGGGGGTCCGATGCTGGTCGTTCCCCTGAGTGTCCGGCTTCCCTGCTCATCTTTCCACCCTGCGTCTCAACAGCTGCTACAAACACCTGGCTACACAGCCTGAGGAAACAACCCATTTGCCAGTTCACAAAGCACTTTAACGTATATTGTCTGTCTGAGGAAGCTCACAGCAGTCTGTGAGGTAGGCAGGCAGGGGTGGGTATCGTCATGTTGCACATGGGGAAGCTGAGTCTCAGAGGAAGGGATTTGTCCTCTGTCACACAGGTAGTAAGTAACTGCCTTTTGCTCCAGAGAGGAAGAGAAAATCGGCATACATTCTGCTGTGTGGTTCTTCTCACCTCTAGAAAAACTCACAAAACAAACTATACACCATCCCCTGGGACACAGGAGATTAAACAGGGAACCCTGGAAATGTCTCTATGTGAGGGCTTTACCAAAGGCCAGATGTGGCGCCTAGTATAGGGAATAGGGACCGAACTCATGGTCCTTTAACTGACTCACAGCCAGATTCTGCCTAATCAGTTTCGCCTTCATTTTCCCATGACCCCGCCAGCTACTCACCCAGCATGATTGCACCCACAGCACAGGCCTGTGCCGCCACTCGGGTGTGAATCAGGTGTATGGACATCTTGGTGGAACCACGAGCCTTCAGCCGGTAAATCCTATATGCTGCCACCATCAGACAGCCTCCTAAGCCTGTGTGGGCAGAGAACGTGACCCTTGGTCCTTAGTCACCAAGCACAACATTCCTGGTGAGACACCTCACTAGACAGGCTATACATCTGGATAAACAGTTGCCTTCTTGCTGCTGCTTTGGGGTGGGGGTGGGGGCGGTGCAGGGGCAGTGGGGTGGGTGGGGGCTATCATCAGAATATTGAATTGTTTCTTCTCAATAGCATTTACAAAGTGGCTGCCTACCTCCAGTGACTCCCGTCCTCCACGTACAATAACCCATTGTCATGACACTCCCACTCCCCTTAGCTCTGCTCCGGCCCTTCAACCATTGCTGGCTCCCACGTCTGTTCTCCCCTCCCAGACTGCTCCTGCTCATCCTGACACTGGTGTTGGTATCACATACACTTGAATGTTGCCACCTCCATCCATCCAGAGTCCCTCATTTCATTGTCAGGATGTGTCCCTTTGTCCCTTGGCACCTTTGCTGTTGGTTCACTTCTAGCTGTTGATTATTCACCAGGTAGGACCACTTGAGTTCTGTGCTTTATTCTTTGAAGGACTAGGAGATATGTTCTCTCTCAGAGATGGCCCTCTCCTCGGCCCCCATTCCTTCCTTTCCCACTCACCTATAGGTACCAGCGGAGACTCCCTGGTCTTCCTCAGGAATTTCTCAGACACGCTGTCCTCGCCCTCAGGTGGTGCCCACCAGCCTTTGTTTGCAGACATGATTCTGCCCCCAGATGTTAGCAGCTGGGGCTCCTAGGCTTCAGCCCAGTCCTAGAAGGAGGCACTCCACAATAAGAACTCCAGTTCTCCTCAGCCTGGGGTGGGAAGGTGGAAATTGCCTGGTAAGACCCTCTCTTACCATGCCCAACACAGCTGCTACTTGAAAAGATGCCCAGGTATCCTGTCTCGGATGGCTGGACCACTAGTGCCGTTTCTCTATCTCTTCTTCCTAACATCTGCTACATCTCCCAGCTCATTCTGACTTCACTGTCTTCTCTGCTTCCCCTCTTTCATCTGTGTCCCTATCAGTGTGATCCTTGGGCCAAGAAAAGCAGCTGGAAAACTCCAGAGGAGGGTGGGAGGAACAAGCCTTGAGCCTTGGGTCCCCCACTGGCCTTGAGTCTGTGATGGTTGTTCCTGAGGGAGCTGCAGAGCAGGATCTGACCCCAGGCAGTCAGAGCCACCCCAGACAGTATCACAGCACTGGTTACCAAGTCACCAGAGCCAGAGATTAGACGTCGATATGTGTATAATTTAACATAGATTATGGACATTAATACCAACGCAACAAATTTTGGTCCCTGAGCTGCTCCCCCGTCTCCAGGTCCATCTCTTGCTAGATTCTTTACAGTTGCCAACCCCTGCCTCATCCCTGGGCTGGGCACTCCTGTTACTCTACTTGCTAACCCCTGTAAATGCCTGCTGATCACAAACTAGATGGAGTCCCAGAGTTCTAGTCCTTAGACCAGGGGTTCTGCCTGCCAGGTGCCTTCTAACCACAAATTCCCTGCTGGAGGCCACTTCTCTTCCTAGTTGCCCATCCTTTCTCCTGAAGGAGCAAGGACTGTTGGCCCCACGGGTCTGCAGCATGCCAGTGCTTACCCTAGGAGGTGGCTAGAAAGCGGAGTGCACGCAGCTGGGCCAGAGCTCAGTGTCTGCTGTTTTGAACCAGCCAAGAGCTGACGATGGAGCTGCCACTGTGGGGTCAGGGAAGCTGTGACGGGCTTTATGGAGACTTTGAAGTCAGAAATGGAGAGGGGAGGAGATAGGACAGGGCATCAGTCTTAACCCCCCATCTGCTGAGTTCCAAGCTGGAACTCCAAGCCCTGGAAAGTAACGAAAGACCAGATGGAGGGGAGCCCATACCTCGATTCAGTCTTTTAATTCCCATGAACATAAATGGCTGGATCAGAGACAGACTCGATGTGGAGAATTGAGATGGGGATACAGAGGCAATAGTGGGTCGAGAGCCTGGTTTCTCCCCCATGCAATACTGCCTCAAGTACTCTTAAGAACAATGTGAGATATAAATGAAATGCCTTAATTGTGAGAGGCAGGCTTTCTGGTCTTGGTCTTGATCCCCCCAAGGAGATTTGTCCAGGAGTTTGAAACAAGTGGGACTTCCTTATATCTCCAGAGCTCTTCATACTGCCTGCGGGGTGATGATGCTCATTCTGGTTCCAGAGATGACAGTGATCAGGATTAGCACGTTTTCTAGTTTAGGTATTTGCAATTCAGACCTTTCAGCTGTTCTACGCAGTAAGTAGCAGCTTGTTCATAGACCAGGAACTGAGCTTCTGAGAGACTCAGTGAATTATCCCCTGGTGCACAGCTAGTAAATGGCAGTGTCCTGATCTGAACTTAGGTCCTGCTGGCTCCAAAGTTTGTACTTCTAGCCTGCTTCCCAGGGGGCTAGCCAAGCTGAAACCCTCTCCAGGTTGATGCTGGAATTTAGGAATGCTCATCAATCGTGGCACCCTTGATTAGGAGAAGGAAAAGAATGTGTTTTCTTACTAAGAAATGAAGAAAGATCAGGATGCACTATGGTGAGCCCCACTCCATCCCAGGCCTTTGTTCCTTCCCTAGATTACTCTCAGCCCATGTGTCTACCCTAAAGGGGCCTTTTGCACTGGAAATTTGTCCAGCAGCTGTTGTCTCTCTTTTCTCTCCCCAGCACTCTGTGCTCTAGGGAGAGACCCAGGGTCACAGCAGCTCCCCAGGGCCTCTGCATATCCCCAGCGTCCATGGGAACTCTCCTCCCAGTCATTCACACACTCTCCTGTGCTGCCTCTCCTGGTCCGACAGATGGTCTAGGCCAGAAGTCAAGGGAGGGAAATGCCTGGATGAGACAGGGCAAGAGTCAGGATCAACTCCAGGCCCTTTGGAGAACAGGGGCCAAGCTAAGGAGAGTGAAGTTCAACTTCTCCCCGTTGAGATTATATAGATGCTCCCACAGCATCTCAGCCCAGAACTGAGAAAATAATAGTTGCTGTGATTTACTGAGCACCTGTGGGGCTAGAAATGTGCTGATTGCTTTAAGTAGATTATTTTATTTAATCTTCACAACTCTATGAGGTAGGTACTATTATTCCTATTTCACAGATGAGAAACTGAGGCTTGAATTAAATGTCTTGCTCAAGGCCACAGTAAGTGACAGAGGAAAAAGGACCAAACTTCTAACCATTCCTAAAATGAAATCTCACGACTCTGGACTAATGGGAGAATGACTGTAAAGTGGAGGGAAAGTCTTGACATAGAAGAAAATAGATTGCTTTCTATTTCTAAAACCTCTGAGAACACACAGTAACTAAAACTTCAAGGAACAGATTCTGTGGAGTCCTGCTTTAGTAAACAGATAAGATAAAATTACAACATTTTTGTTAATATGCCAAGTCTTTAATAATTACTTTGATTTAAGCCATTCTACGTTACTAATGTGCTTAGTAAACCTCTTTCTTCCAGATCGGTTCAGACTAATAGAAATTCTCATTTAGAGGGGTCTAATTGAATGATACAGGTAGACTTAATGGATCCGAAGTGCAGGCCCAAGTCAGACGTGGGTCAACTGCTTGACTGACCACTCTCTAAATAATTGTTCTTATGCCACTCAACCTCTTGAGTCTGTGTCATCATCTGTAAAATGGAGGTAGCATCTACCCTTAGGATGGTTGTAAGATGACTGTTAGAATTCCCCTGCATGCTCTGCCTGCCAAGAGAGCCCTCTTCCTCCAGAATAAGCAAGTGACAGAGAAGGGGTAATAGGCTAGGGGAGAAGTGGAAAGTCCCTGACAACGGATGGAAGGTTCCCATATTCTGGGTGGTCCAGAATTCAGCACAGTCTTTCTTCTCCCTCACCAACCTGCCTCCCTCTTGTTGGAGGGGATTTTCTGCCCTAACTGGAAGCTTCAAGCTCTAGATTCACTCCTCACTATGTAGGGGGAAGGGGTTGGCTGGGGGAGGGAGACTTGGACTTAAGACTGTACCAGATCTAAGGCACAGCTGTGCTATATATAGCCCAAGGGAGCTGAGTGACAAGACAGGGGAAGCGAGGGATGTGCAGCTCTTGCCTTGAGCTAGGGAGTGCTGTGAGTGAGGGGATGATGATGAATGAAGTGGACAAGGAACAGAGGATGCTCTGAGCTGGGATTGGAATAGGAAGAACCCAGGCTGAAAGGCTGGGGTAATCACAGGGGAGAAAACAGTCCATATATTAGTATCTGGAGGATGGGAGGGGCAAAGAGGGGATAGGCAGGGGCAGTGGAAGTTTCCAGATAACATAGCTAGGCTAAGGCAGCCTCTAGAAGGTGCCTGGGGTGGGGAGGGTTGGACATCCCCTCTCCTTCTAAAAAGAGGCACTGGGTTCCAAGGACCTTGCAGCATTTATCCAAGGACAGCCACAAGAGCCACAGGCCTGGGCCAGGAAAGTGCATTCAGTACCCACTAATCATTCTCAAGAGACTATTCACATATTTTAAAAGATTCTACGAGGGTGTGGATAATGGTGACTGGAAGGCTGAATCAGACTGTAGTGATGATGACATAGAAGCATGTCTTGTGAAGGAATAATTCTGCGCAGAAGGCACCAGTACGACCCCTGTACTAAAAATTGGATGCTCAGACTTGAGATGTTTTGCTAAAGTTCTTGTGTTGGGTGCTTTTGAATGCCCAAATTACCCAAAGCACATTATGAGATGGGACTGATGTCTTGCAAGCCTACAAGATTTAGGCATTTTACATATTTAATCCTCATGACAGCCCCAACTGGTAGATATCATTGTCCCCATTTTACAGATAAGGAAACTAAGGCTGAGAGAGGTTAAGTAACAGTCATATCACACAGCAGGTAAATGGCTGAGCTATCCAACCAATACTGATAACCACTATGGACCACTTTATAATGAAAAATTAACATATAACAATTAATGTACATTTCATCACATTCTCACACTATCTTAGAAATACAAGAAAATGAATGCAAACAGCTGGGTATAGCAGACTTCTGAACCAAGAGCTTCCGAACTTTCCAGGACTGCACACCCACCCCGCTGCCTCTCACCAAGGCAGGGTTGGTCCTAAGCCAGCACACTGCGTTCTGGACATGTCCAAAATTCCTTGCTTGTGGATGGTATCAGAGAAATTCTAATCATTTTTCATGTCTTTCTCCCCACCCCCAACTCCTGCACATACATACTTCACCTTCACTTACCCTTCATCTGCAAGTAAATTGACCTTAATTTAAAATCCAGCATTAATACACAAGAAACTGCTAGCCAGGCTCTGGGAAACACTGCTGGGGAGTCATCTTACTGTTCCTACTGTACTGCTTGTATTACCTATTCAAAAATTTTTTGACCAAAAAAAATCTGCTTCCTTGTGGCAGGGAGGAGCAGTATAATGTGTCTCACAGGTTAACTGAAACGGAGATTATGGCGGGGGCGGGGGGGGCTATGCTATTAACACCCTCTTCCCAATCGCACAAGTAATTGAGAGCTTCTTACCCGGCCAGTCTGGGGCAGGCAGGGCTTCCTGTTGCCAACAGGGAGCTTCACCAAATCCTACCTCTCTGGGCCTCTAATCCCATCCCCCAGAACAGAAGAATCTGCTCTGAGTTTACCAGTCAAGTGGGGACCCTGGAAAGTGTGTAATGGAAATAGTGACACACTGCAGCCTTCAACTTGACCCTACAGTTCCCAAACCACAGAGCCCCAGGGTGACTCTCAAGTTCTCAGACTGGGTTTTGATCCTTTCCTGCCTGGGCCCCATGTGAATAAAAAGTGATGTGGTTCTCACAGCACCGGGTTCTACCACTCCCTGCCAGAGGCTGGAAACCAGACCCGTTTCCCTGTTTGAAACTTGGGGCTTTTTTTCTTTCCCTGTGGTAGCCTTTTTTACATTAGCAATGGAGAGCTTTCCTTCATTCATTCACTCTGCATATACTTGCTAAGCACCTACTATGTGCTGGGCTCTGCTCCAGGAGGTGGAACACAGTGGCCTTGCCTTCAGGGAGCTCAGGTTCTAGTCCTGGTTTGCTCCACGGACCCTGGAAATGCCTGGACATACCTGTGGCTTAGGTTTCTGGCCTGTTTCCCCACCTTTAACTGGATTAAAGGATGTCACTAGCTGGCAAGGTTAATGAGGAGGGAAAGAAGAGTCCTGATTAGGAGACAGAGCCTTCGGCTATATTTCTGTTTTAGTTTTTTGGGTTTTTTTTAAACTATCTTCAGGAAAAGCAACTTGTCTTCCGTAGGTCTCATTTCCACCTTTAAAAGTTTGCCCTACCAGGAGAGACTCGGGCTGCAGGCTTGATAGTAAGGTAACAAATATAGTAAATGTGTTGTTCCCAATCTCCACGAAGCATGGGCAATGCTAAAAGATGGGAAGCCTTCCCTGATAGGTTCATCCATGAACTTATAGGAAAATGATACCTAATGAACATTAGATTATATATATTATTTATATATATATAATATGCAATACATATTTGTTTATATATTACATATATATAACCAAATGTTTTAAAAATTTTTATTGAAGTCTTAACACGCCACAGAAAAGTACACTATCAAAAGAGAACAACTCAAATGTGGCAACTGAACACACCTGTGTATGGTGTATTCAGCATCCAGATCAAGAACAGAACATGACCAGCCCCCCAGGAGCCCCTTCTTGCTCCCTTCCAGTAACTATTTTTACACTAGGATAACCACTATCCTTACTTCAAAGATTAGTTTTGCCTGGTTTTGAACTTTATATAAAGGGGAAGTTTTGTGAGATTCATCTATCTTGTTGTGTGTAATTGTAGATTGTTCATTCTCATTGCTGTATAATGTACCGTTGTATGAATATGACATTTTATGTATCCTTGCTATGGATGATGGACATTTTGGGTGGCTTCAAGTTTTGGGGTTATTACAAATCATGCTGCTATGAAAACTCTCGTACAAGTATTTTGTTCATGTTTCTGTGGAATTTCCATGGAACTGCAGATTATAGTGTATTCATAGGTTCAGCTTTAGTAGATATTGCCAGTTTTCCAAAGTGATTTATACCAGTTTACACTTGAGCTAGCAATATATGAGATTTTAATATCGTAATCAGTATGTACAACGATGTTGTCCCCTGTGTTATCTTAGTTAACATGTTCTTTATTCATATTTTCGCATACTTACAATGTCTTCACATTTGTTTTAAATACATTTGTAGAGAGGTAATGTGATCATGGAGAGGGGACGGGGCTGGGGCACAGGTGGAAGATAACCGAAATACAGACACCAAGCAGGTCATGGAAATGATTCAAGCAGATGAGTGGAGACAGTGCCTGCCCTGGGTAGACAGATGTTACTCAGAAGAAGCTGCCATGTGAAAACAGAAGCGCAAAGTGGCAAAAATTGTGACTTTTTAGAGAGACACCAAAAGGACAGATTTTTAAAACTTGGCAACTAATTCATAATTTTGGAAAACACCGTAATTGCCAAACAAAACATCTGTCAGTGAGTCAGATGCCCAGCCCTCAAGTTTCCAACCTCTTGACATTGTAAGGGCCTGGCTTCCTGTGTGTGGGGATTTGACCTGTAGCAAGTCACCTCACTAGTTAAGAGTTTATTTCCTCTGTGGTCAAAAAAGTAAAATAAAACCTATCCTTCTATTTAGTGATGATCAATAAGATAATTCAGGAGCACTTTACAAAGCATCCTCCCATCTCCTTGGTATGCCTTCTGTTGTTATGCATGGACTTCCTCTACTTAAAACATTTGAGGAGTTTTCTTATTCCTATGAGGCAGTTCAAGCTGGAAATTCCTATGCACACAAGTCTTTAGAAAGTCCTTTGAAAATGGGATCCTGCTGGGATGCAAGGGGTTAAGAGGAAATGGCCTATTAGGGTCTTGCTAATCCGACTGGTCCAGGACCTCAAAAGTATCTTGAAGTACACTAAAAGCCAGGACGCCGAAAAACTAGGATGGTTAATCCGACGGGGGGCAGTAGGATCCTCGAGTAATTGTAGAGCAGAACCTAGAACAGGGAATCAGCATCCCGTGTTACACAGGGCTCATGCTTTGGCATAGAAGACAACTCCGGGGCTCGTAGGACCAACCCAGGATGCCCAGGTAAGGCGTGTCCTCACGGTGCCATTAGTAACCTGCTCGAAGTGAGGCACTGCTCGCTGGGAACTCTTGTCCCGAGAATCAAGTTGATGGAACGAAGTGTCGGAGAGGCGAAGTCTCCGCCCACCGGAGGTGCAGACTCCACGCGGGTGGGTCGCTCCCACACGCACCTAGCGTCTGCTGCGTCCGGGACCATCCCGGAGAGCGCAGACCCGACCCGGAAAGTTGGACGCTCGCGCGGCCGCCCGGGCGCTCCGGGACGCCGGCTCCCACCCGAGCGCCACGTGCCGCGCGCCCTCGGCTCCCAGGCCGCCGTGGGACGCCCCCGCCCCCACCGCGGCGCGCAGTGCGCAGGCGCCTCCCCGTGGCTCCAGGCGGCGGGAGCTGGAGCGGGAGCGGGAGGCGGCGGCGGGAGCGGCTTCGGCCTCGGCTGGAGACTGAGGCGAAGGCGGCGGCGGCGAAAGAGGAAGCGGTGGAGAGACGACGGTGGCGGCGAAGGCGATGGCGACGCGGGGCACATGAGGCGGCGGCCGGCAGGACGGGCCGAGGCCCGGCGGAGGAGTCGGCTCCGGGGGACCCCGCCGGCCGGTGAGGGACGGCCGCTGGGCGGGCTGAGGAGCAGCGGGCCAGGGGCGGGGCCCGAGGGGGGCGGGAGAACTTGTGGGGGACCAGAAAGGGGCAGGGGGAGTCGAGGGGGCGGTGGAGAGTGCGGCAGGGGCTGGTGGGGGAGAGGGAGGGGACGCCACCGAGGACTTCCCGCCGAGCCCGGAGGGCGTCGCGACCCGCGGCCAGCCGCTGCTCCCGGCGCGCCCTCCCTCTTTGTCCCCAGGCGCGCGGTTCCCAAATTGGGAGGGAAAACGGCTCCGGGGTGGGCCCGGGCCGCGGCGGCCGCGCCGGGTGGGCGGGGACCCCAGAGGACCTGGGCGCGCACTTCGGCGGTGCTCGCAACTCCTCGGGCGGTTAGGGGCGCAGGGCCGCGCCGGGGCGCTTCGCGGGCTGGTCTTTGTTTTCCGGATGCTCGGCCCCTGACATCTCTCCCGGCGGCGTGTGGTTCGTCCGGCTCTTTCCACTAACATCGCTGTCAGGACTCCTGGCTTGGTGAATGTTTGGGAGATTTAGTTCGTGGGCTGGAAGCGTGGGGGTGGGGGAGATGGGGTAGTTACCTCCCAATTAACATGTTTTCTTTACTTTAAATGATTCTTTTCCACTTAGTGAAACTTTGGACGATTAGTGTGTTGTTTGTTGTTGTTTTTCCTTCCGTCTCCGGATTCAAAATAGGGAGTAGGCGCTAACGCTGTGATTGTGGCCAGTTGTGTGTTGGCGGCTGCGTTTGGAGCTTTGAGTTGAAAAGATTTACGTGATTGTGGTTTAGAATTGGGTGTGTTTTTGTTGTTTGTTTTTGTTTTTGTCTGCAGCTGTTTCTCATTTTGGGATTACTTTTTCTTTGGGAAATGGGCGCGTTTGGTTTTACCATTTGAAGGAACTTTTGTTCATTGAAAATCTGCAGTGGTGCAGATTTCATTGTGCTCGCGCTTTATTTTGTTAGTATCAAGACTACTTTGTGATATCTAGTAAATAAGTTTAGAGTAAGTTCTGGGTAAGCTTTATCTTGTGTGCCTGGCTAGTCTAAAATTGTAGGTTCGTGTTGTGTATACGTTCCAGTGAGTATATATGTGAAAGCACTGAAAAACCAAACTGTGTAAATGAAAGGGATTTTAATTCCCTGAAAAACGGATTATGAAGTATCTCGAGTACATTAATATCTGTAGAAAAAGAGTTTAATAATGTAAATTAGGAATCAAATCCTTTACCCCTTAAGGAGGGCTTACGTATTCAGAACAGAATGCAGAAAAATAAACGTAAATCCAGAGCTTCTGACAAGAAATTTTGTGAATTGTGAGTACGCTTGCTGGGTTTTTTTTTGTTGTTGTTGTTATTGTTTTTTGGATTTTAGCAGAGTTTTGTGTATTGCAGTTGCTTTGGATTTCTTAAGTACTATGTAATGGCAGAATTAAAGAAACATGAACTAACTCTTCTGGGTAAAAGGTAAAAAGCTCTGGGAGGCAAATTTTTTTCTTAGTTTTCATCAGATCTTTGTGAGCAGAGTGTTGTAGGCAAAGGACATTTTGAAGAAAACACATAGAAGTTATATGAAAGTTCTTTTATTATTTGTCCTGATTTGTAATGGTTTGATACTATTTATTAATAGTCTTAAACTGTTGAGCACTTTATCAAAGCATTTCAAACATCCCTTTCAAGAGTCAAAGCTCTTAGCTTTTTAGGTTGTGTGAGTTTTGAATTGGGTTTTCTACTTGTGCTAGTAGCCACAGTTCTCTTAAAAAGGAGCAAAGGACTCGGTAAGTTTCTATTCAGTTCATTAAGGTAGACTTGAGTTTCCACCTTTTAATTGAAGAGATTTACATATCTTCAGCATAACAATGTTACTTATAAATGCTGCTGTCCCTTAATAATTTTCATCCTTGTTTCATATGTGTATAGATTAACCAGTGAAAGGATTCATGGTCATCTCAGATTAGTTACACTCTCCCTCATCCCCAGCTCCAGGCTTACCATTAATTGGGATCCTAGAATACAAAATATATAATTAAAATTCAGAGCATTATTCTCTTAATAAATAGTTTATTCCATGACTAATTCACTGCAAAGTGATGATTTCCAAAAAAACTGGGTTTTTTTTTAAGTTCGTATTTCAAAATGAATGAGGTGTGCTGTTTTTTATTTTGTTTTTAATATGAATCTAGATAGTTAAGTGCAGCTGGAAGTATAATTACTTATTTTTGAACTCGTGCTTTTCTTGTGGCACATAAACGTGTGGCTCCTATCTAAAATATCTAGTAAGAGTTTAGACAAGGAAAGGATGGGATTACTGTTTAGGGTTTTTTGGTTTTTGGGGTTTGTTTTTTGTTTTTTGCTTTTGTAGACCATTTCTGTGAGAATACATGTAAAAAGATAGGTTTTAGCTTATATCATTAACCTGAAAATTAGACATAGAAAACAATTCTGGACTGTTAATATCAGTTAAGTGTCAACAATTATTTTTCAAGCATACTACTGCAATCAGTGAGTTTAATTTATGTGGAAGTAAGGACCTGATCTCTGTTAAGTCTGAGCATTGCTGTTTTTTGCAGCTCTCAAGAATGAATGAGTGGACAGTCAATACTGGCTGGCATACAATAGTACATTCTTGAGTTTTGCAAACACTGCAGTGGCAGGCAGACTTGGGTTTATCATTGAGAACTGTGGAACATGTTGCCCAAAAGGTTTTTTTATTCCCCCTCTAAGGCAAGGATGAAATCTTTATTTCTGTGGAATGAGTAGGACTCAGTTAAAGTCTATTCTATGAGGCTATATTGCTATAGCACCAGCACAATTTGTACAAATGGTTCTGGTGCCCATTCATTCAGTGGACTTTTTTTTTTTTTTTTCAATTAGGTACTTATATTAAGCACTTAACTAGATGCTGAAGATTCAAAGATGAATATTATGTGGGTTTTGCTCTCAAAATACTTGTAGTTCAACATGCTGAAAAGGTTTAGCAATCAGGAAATTTTCTAAAATCTTTGAAACAAAAGGATTTCAGGGTAAGTTTTTTTTTTCCTCTATAGAAATGGACTAAACTCCACACATCCCTATTATCATCTAACCTCTAAACTATATTCAAGTCTCATAGTTATAAAAATTTTTGTCTGCATCTTTGAAGGATTTATTAGTTTTGATGGAATTTATTGTTACTTAACTGAGTTACAGCATTCCTTTTGGGAATGTTCAAAGTAAAGTGGATTTGGACTCTTGTCTATTTTTAGGGAATTCCCTTTGACTCATTCTTGGACCTCAGATTACTAATTGCCTATCTAGAGTAGATGTTTATTTGGATTCAAAAATTTCCTTCCTGAAATAGTCTCTTCTCTTGGGTTCTGATTTTTCCTCCTTGCTTTCTGGCTATTCCTTCAGATCTCCAACATCAACCAGATCTTTTTTTTTTTTTTTTGCTGAGTTTTTTAATGCAGATTAAAAGTCAATACACTAAATTCTTTTTTTTTTTTTTTTGATGGGGGAGGTAATTAGGTTTACTTATTTATCTGTTGTTAGAGAAGGTACTGGGGATTGAACCCAGGACCTCATGCGTGCTAAGCATGCACTCTACCACTTGAGCTATACCCTCCCCCTAATACACTAAATTCTTTAGCTTTTTCATATACAGACTCCTCACCAGTGCCTCAGTTCTCCAGTAAGTTCAAACTGTTCTTATTTTATACACCCACTGGAACCCAGGAACCAGACCTTTAATTGATGGTCTTTCTCAAGTCTTGGTTCTTAGTCTTCCTCCCCTCTTACTCTAATCGTATCTATTCTGTGGCTTCAGTTACCATATATATTTTTTGAATACTCCCAATTTTTTATCTGTAGTTCAGACTCCTTTTCTGATCCAAGCTGTCTACTCAATCAAACTTAAATACTCAGATACTTTGAATTGAATTGCCCAGACTGAGCTCTTGATCTTGGCTCCAAACCTAGACCTTCTTCACTGTACCCTGTTTCGTAAAGTGGCTCTATCAACAACTTACTGAGGCCAGATTCTTGCAGTTTCTCTTCACCTCTAGATTCCCCATCCTAGTCTAGGCTGCCTTTTCCTAAGACAGTTATTATGGTCAATTCTAAATTGTCTTTCCTTGTTCACTTTTTTTTTTTTCAATTAAAAATTCTTTTTCTTTCAGTGAGGAGGTAATTTAGGTTTATTTATTTATTTCTAGAGGAGGTACTGGGAATTGAACCCAGGACCTCGTGCATGCCAATCATGTGCTCTACCACTTGAGCTATACCCTCCCCACCTCCTCATTCACTCTTGATTAAAAAAAAAAGTAAGAAATAAAATATTACCAGTACAGTTGAAGTCTTCTGTGTTTCCCTACCTGATTGTATCCCCCACCCCGACCTCCTTTATAGGCCTCTTTACCAAAGGCAATCACCAACTTGAATTTATTATTCCCTTGCATTTCTTCATACTTTTACATATGTGTATACCCCCTAAGTAGTATACACTCATGTACTCTTCTCACAGTGGCTAGAATTCTTTTTTTTTTTAACATTTTTTATTGATTTATAATCATTTTGCAATGTTGTGTCAAATTCCAGTGTTCAGCACAATTTTTCAGTCATTCATGGACATATACACACTCATTGTCACATTTTTTTCTCTGTGAGTTATTATAACATTTTGTGTATATTTCCCTATGCTATACAGTGTAATCTTGTTTATCTATTCTACAATTTTGAAGTCCCAGTCTATCCCTTCCCACCCTCCACCCCCCTGGTAACCACAAGTCTGTATTCTCTGTCTGTGAGTCTATTTCTGTCCTGTATTTACACTTTGTTTTTGTTTGTTTTTGTTTTTGTTTTTGTTTTTTAGATTCCACATATGAGTGATCTCATATGGTATTTTTCTTTCTCTTTCTGGCTTACTTCACTTAGAATGACATTCTCCAGGAGCATCCATGTTGCTGCAAATGGCATGTTGTCGGTTTTTATGGCTGAGTAGTATTCCATTGTATAAATATACCACATCTTCTTTATCCAGTCACCTGTTAATGGACATTTAGGCTGTTTCCATGTTTTGGCTATTGTAAATAGTGCTGCTATGAACATTGGGGTGCAGGTGTCATCCTGAAGTAGATTTCCTTCTGGATACAAGCCCAGGAGTGGGATTCCTGGGTCATATGGTAAGTCTATTCCTAGTCTTTTGAGGAATCTCCACACTGGTTTCCATAGTGGCTGCACCAAACTGCATTCCCACCAGCAGTGTAGGAGGGTTCCCCTTTCTCCACAGCCTCTCCAGCATTTGTCATTTGTGGATTTTTGAATGACGGCCGTTCTGACTGGTGTGAGGTGATACCTCATTGTAATTTTGATTTGCATTTCTCTGATAATTAGTGATATTGAGCATTTTTTCATGTGCTTTTTGATCATTTGTATGTCTTCCTTGGAGAATTGCTTGTTTAGGTCTTCTGCCCATTTTTGGATTGGGTTGTTTATTTTTTTCTTATTGAGTCGTATGAGCTGCTTATATATTCTGGAGATCAAGCCTTTATCGGTTTCACTTGCAAAAATTTTCTCCCATTCCGTAGGTTTTCTTCTTGTTTTACTTTTGGTTTCCTTTGCTGTGCAGAAGCTTGTAAGTTTCATTAGGTCCCATTTGTTTATTCTTGCTTTTATTTCTTCTAGGAGAAAATTTTTGAAATGTATGTCAGATAATGTTTTGCCTATGTTTTCCTCTAGGAGGTTTATTGTATCTTGTCTTATGTTTAAGTCTTTAATCCATTTTGAGTTGATTTTTGTATATGGTGTAAGGGTGTGTTCTAGCTTCATTGTTTTACATGCTGCTGTCCAGTTTTCCCAACACCATTGCTGAAGAGACTGTCTTTATTCCATTGTATATTCTTGCCTCCTTTGTCGAAGATGAGTTGACCAAAAGTTTGTGGGTTCATTTCTGGGCTCTCAGAATTGTCTTTATAAAACAAATTTGATCAAGTCACTTATCTGAAAACTTGTTTCCCCTTTATAGCTTTCAGTCTTTATTTAACAAGGTATGAAAAAGAAAAAGAAACAAGTGAGCAAAAACAACAAAAAACCAGGGTATGATCTGTCCTTGCGTACTTCTCCAGCATCATTTCTTTTGACTTGCTTTCTTGTTATGTATGATCTAGTCCTACTGATCCCCCCCCACCCCTATTCCCTGAAGGTTCAAAGCTCCCGCAGTGGCCTTTATACATGTTGTTGCTAATCCCTCTGCCTGGAGGGCAGCTCTTCATTCTTCAGAACATGCTTAAATATCACTTCTGTAGAAAAACCTTCTCTGATTCTCCTAGATTAGATTAGGGACCCCTATAATATACTCCTGTAGCACCCTGTAGTTCTCTTTTGTAGGACAGATCACAATTTTAATTAATTTAATTACTTAATAATACCTGTTTCACCATTAGACTATACTTTCTATTCCATAAAATCAGAAGTAATGTCTGTCTTGGAGCCTAGTATCCTAGCACTAGCTCATGGTTCATTTATGTATTCAACAATCATTTGAACATTTACTAATTTCTTTTTTATTTGTAGTTTCTGATTGTAATGATGTAACTTCTGACAAAGCTTTTGTCTAACTCAAAGCCTTATTGTATGTTTTTTGCATTTTTGGTCTTATATGCCAGTACAGTGCTAGGTCATTAGTTAATAATGATGTAAACTTACTAATAGCCATGGCCTGGTCAATTTTTTTAATAGACCAAAAATACAATGATCACCTATAGTGTAGTATACATGGTGGGGACTTTTGCCTCCCAGGAAGATAATCACAGCTAGGCTTAGGCAGACTATTCGATGGAATAAAGAAATTGAAGATTAGGTTTTTTTCTTTGACATACTGTACCTAGTTAAAATTTTAATTTCTTCCCATTTACTGGGCCAAGAGTCAGTATAATTAATGTCCCAAGAAACTTGGACATGTTATCCAGTTATACATTAAGGCTGACATTGATAGTTTTGTACTTGAGTATTTCACTTCATTGATTTAAACATTTTTTAAAAATAGGTAATGAATTACATAGTTCAAAATTGAAAAGTACGAAAGGATATACAGTGAAAAGTAAGTCTCCCTTTTTTCTCTTCTCGCTTAGTCACTTCCTTTATTTTCTGCTGAAGCAATTACTGTTTGCTTTTGAGTTCTTCTAGAGATACATTCAGCATTCCCCCAAACACATACATAAATGGTAGCATACTCTACGTACTGTTCTATAGCCTGCATTTTTCACTAATACATCTTTGTTTCGTATCATTATAGATAGAGCTGATTTTTTTTTGACCACTAGATGTGCTGTAATTTGTTTACACATGCTCTAACTGATAGGCTTTTAAATTGTTTCCAGCCTGTTATCAACAGTGCTGCTGTAAATATTCTTGTACATTATTTTGTCTAAGCATTTTGTTAGTAAATGTTGAGAATTGGAATTGCTGGGTCAAAAGGTATGTGAATTTTCAATCTTGATGAATATTTCCATGTTGTGTCTTAATATAAACTTACGAGTTTACCCCACTGCTTCCAGTAAAGCACAAAGAAAGCCTCTTTCCATCTACCCTTCCTTGTCAGTGATCTGTTAGCAATTTTTAAATTTTTTCCAATTGGAGAAATGAAAAGTAGTATATTGATATAGTTTTAATTTGTAAATCTTTAATTAAAAGTGATATTGAATATCTTTTCATGTTGTATTATTAAAAGCCATTTCTATTTCTATTTTTGAGAATTGTGTTCATATCCATTGCACTCTTCTATTGAGTGTTTTTTTAATTAATGATCTGTTGGAATTCTTTGTGTTAGAGAAATTAACCTTAATTAATTAGTTAGCAAATAATGTTAGGCATTTAGTGTATCTTTTGAGTAGTTTACAGTATTTTCTTGCTTTCAGAAATCATATTTTATATAATTGAGTTTGTCATTAATTTCATTTGACCTCTAGGTTTTGTGTCGTTTTAGGAAATTTTTTCAGATAGCTAACCATGGTAGTTCAGTATCATTTGTTGAATATTCCATCTTTTTTCCATTGGTTTGAAATGTCACCTAGATGTATTTAGATCTTCTGGACTTTTTATTCTGTTCGATTATGTTGATCTGTTAATCATTTTGCCAACTCCCTCTTTAAAATTTTTGTAACTTATATATCTAGAGAAGCTTGTATGCCTCTTTCAGAAATTTCCCTGTCATTCTTACTGTTTATTTTTTCACATTAAATTTAGAATTCGTTTGTCTGGTTCCAAAGAAATCGTATTGGCACTTTTAGAAATCAGGATTGCATTAAATTTAAATTAATTTAGTATTCCTTGGTAGTATTTTCCTTGGTAGTAGTTCTTCATTTAAGTCCTGTTGTTCATTTCTTGTGAGTCGTATTCCTAAATAATTTCTTCTGTTTGTTGCTATTTTAAATGGAATCTTTTATATTAAATCACTATCAACTTTGTCAGTGACTTTCTGTAGGGTCTTAAAATTAAACACTAAATCTACATAATATAGCAAAAAGATCGTTAATTCTTGAGTTATATTCTAGGCTTTACAACTAATTACTTGTGTGATCTTAAGCAAGCCATCATGATCTTTAGTATTCTCTTCAGTAAAATAAGGGTATTAATCTCATACTATGATATCAAACAATGGGCCACTGCAGAATGGTTGGAAGATGACCCTAGAATTCATGCAAGTATTATCTGTGAACTGTAAAAGTAATGTCTTACAAATAAGTATGACCTTCTCAAATGTATATGTGGGTTATGTTATGATAAATTACAGATATACTTTAAACTTTATCAGTTTATGTGTTTTCTCCAAAGACAGATAATAAATGTATAACCAGTATTATATAGGACTCCAGGAAATCTTTTGCAATTACATAAAGGTCCTCAGACTCTAAAAGTTGGAGACTGCTAGCCTAGCCAATCTCTTAATATTTCTTTTACCACTAATAGTGTGTGAACCTATGAAACTGCGAGTGTGTTTGTGGAAGATTTCAATGATAAAGGTGCTTAATTTTTTTCCCCTAAGATAATGATTTTTTAGCTTATAATATCAGAAATGTTAATTATTGGGATCTGTTTTTAAAAGACTTGATTGACTAGCCTATCTAGATTTGTATAGAAAATGATTTAGTGAGAGAGAGAGGCCATATAGTACTTTCTGAAAGGGAAATTTTTTTTTCCTGTTTAACTCACATAGCTTGCTTTGACCTCACATTCCAGTTCAGTAGTAGATGTTCATATTATTCAGAATGAAAGCTTTATATTCATTATAGTTTGACTAGTTCAAGCAGATACACACTTCTTGGATTCACTTGGAAAAAAAGCCTTTTTTTTTTGAGTTTGGAAAAATTATTAGGGACTGGAGGAGTGTCTCAGTTCTTATTGAATTGTGTATCTGAAGCCATTGTCTCCTATCATACTTGAACTCTGAAGAGAAAAGAGGATGGGAAAATGTTTATGATTTGAGATATATCCTGGGAGGGAAATTATATGCATATAGCTTGACTAGATTTATTTTGGGTACCAGTTAATTATGATTACTAGTTCAATGACAAATTTAAAGCAACCGTAGCATTTTGAACTCCAGGTAGAATGCTCTTAGTAGTTAGAAGCTTTATGTTCTACTGCTTTTTATTTTGCCTCAGAAAACTTTTTTTTTTCTTTTTGCCTTTCGGTTTGAAATTAAATACATATCAGCGTAGTTTCTTTAGATAGGAAAATGGAGCTATCAGTGCTCAGAATGGTGCTTTTATATTTTAGGTTCCAGATTAAGATTAGCTAATCTTCAAAGCCTTAAAGTAACAGGTTATTTTGGTTTAAAAACTCCATTTTGAGCAGTATATTATTAACATTTAGTATCTTCTCTCAGGAGATACATCTTTTGGGTTTGTACAAGAATCTCCTGGGTATATTCTTACCCAAACAGAAGAATCCTTGATATGAAGTAGAATGATCAGGACGGGAAGTATGAATTTTGTAACATTTTCACATGTCAGATAAACATTTAATAGAACTCATAATGGAGACTGGAAAATTTGGGTGGCTGTTTTAATAATCATTTTCTCAAATAAAGATAACTCTTTCCAAATACTTAGTATCAGATACTCAATAACCAGCAGGTAGCAATGCCAACTATGCATTTCAAATGAATATTGAGTATGTTAATTTTCTGTGTTGCTTCTGGACCATTTTCTAGTGAGTCTCTAAAGGAATGAGAAGAGCAGCGTTATGATACTAACTGCTGTATAAGATATCATGTCAGAGTACTAGTATCTTTTTATATATACTTACAAATTAAGAGTTACTCTCTAGTCTCACCATCCTGTATTTTACTCTTGGGTGGAATTTTATATTAGTTCTGTCTTAGACCGTCTTACATCAGGGGAGTGTAGTAACTACCAAAGTTTCTATGAGATAGTTAGCTTTTCTGTGATATATTGATTACTTAATTAGATCTTTATGAATGTAAAATTATGTATGTATGCAAATATTATGAAATTTGTACCCCGACCTACTTTTGAAATTTCTCCTGAGGCTTTCTTTTTGCTTAGGAAAGCTTTGCCAACCTAATTATTACATGTTTCTTATACTGAAAAGCAAATAGAATAGAAATCGTCCATAGGACATTGTTACTGTTAGTGTTATTTCCACTTAGGCATATTATGTTATTAGGATTTTTTGTTTGTTTTTTGTCTCTTTACTACATATGAGCATTTTCCCATATAATGAAGTATTCTTTTAAAACAGATCACAAATTGTCAGGCTTTATTCAGCCAATAAGATGTATGGCTCAGTATTATTTAAATGTATTTTTCTATTAGTTGCCAACATGGCAAAAAAAAAGGAGACAGAAGTGTAAATTGATACAGCCCCCTTTGGAAAAGTCCTAATGTACTACAACTGACATGTGTACCATACAACTAGCAATTCTGGGTCTAGATATTCAACAGAAATGTACATATATTCACCAGAAGACACAATTGGTATGTTCATAGTAGCATTATTCATAATAACTCCAGACTAGAAACTGCTCAAATGTCATCAGCAGTAAAATGGATAAATTGTGATATATTCACAGAATGGCAGTATAATAAAGCAAAGAGAATGAATAGACTAGAGCTAAATACAAGATTGGTGACTCTTGAAACTGAGCGAAAGATTTCAGACACAAAAAGTGTATTCTTTATGATCTGATCCAAGAGAGACCATTCTGTGATTCCATTTATATAAAGTTCAAGGACAGGTTAAACCAGTGAGTCTTAATATGGTATGATATTGATTCCCAAGGGGCTTTTGGCAATGTCTGGAGATATCTTTGGTTATCACAACTGGAAGAGGCCAGGGTTGCTGTAAAACATCCTGCAGTGCACAAGACAGTCTCCCACAACAAAGAATTATCCAAGATCTCAATAGTGCCAGAGCTGACCTTGGGCTAAACTAATCTCTGCTGTTAGATGATGGTTTCCCTTGGGTAGGAAAGGACATCATTGTGGCTCTGGGTGGTAATGCATTGTTCTTGATTTCAGTGCTGGCTACATGGGTATGTGAAAATTCATTGAGTTGGGTACTTACATTTATGTACCTTTCTATAAATATTTTATAGTTTAGTAAAAAAAAAAATTACCAAAAAATCAAACTTGACATAAAAATCCAGGTTGAAGACTTATTTTGAAAGATATGATAATCTTATAACTCCAAGAGCTGTAGGTAGTAAGCAGTAGCTCCCATTTATTTGGTGCCTGTGTTGTCCATTTTCCTGTTTCAGTTAACTTGTATCACTGATTGGTGTCTAGATATTTAGAAAATGTCTTAAACAGCTTTATTGATGTAAAATTCACACACCATACAGTTCACCTATTTTAAATGTACAATTTAACGTTTTTTAGTGAATTCACAGGGTTATGTAGCTATCACCACAGTTTAATTTTAGAACATTTTTCATTCTCCCCCAAAAGAAAGCCCATACCTATTACCAGTCACTCCCTTTTCCTTCCTGTCCTTCTCAGGCCTAGTCAAACGCTCATCTATTTTTTGTCTCTGTGTAATTGTAGACATTTTACACATTGTGATGTATGTTATGAAACAAGATATTTCATCATAGAGGTTATATCACAAATTACGTAAAATTCTTCTGTTATTGGGCATTTATTTAGGATAAATTACTAGATATGTTATTACTGATCAAAGAACATAAACATTTTAAAGATTCTGGTAAATATTACCATAATGCCTTCTAGAAAGGTTATACCAGACAATCCTCACCAACAGTGTATGATAATGTTCTTTGCAAATTTTGTATTGTCTCTAGTAATAATAGGAATCTTGTGTGTTTATTTTTATTTTGTCTTAGACATGTTAATTTTGCTAGGCTGATTGCTTGTTCAGTTGGTTTGACTTGAGCTTAAAGTGTTTTGGACAAGTGTGCCAATATTGTCCTTTTTCACATGAAGACAGTACCACTTACGATGCATTGTGAATAAATGTATTATCCCAGGTTCCCCATACTTCTCCAGCTGGTTCCTGAAGGTTCTTGCATTCAAACAAAATGGCTTTTTGCCAGCACAAATTGACACTTCAACCCACAATGGTGTATTTTGTTTCCTTGTTAGTTGATAGAGCCAAGACTTCAAATCACTTTCTCTCCTTTATTTTATAATTTGATTTACAACAAATTTTATTTTGTGCTTCTTAAATATTGTCCATAGCCAAGAGCTCTTTTGGAAAAAAACAAGTTGTTTTCATGTTTGTGATACATAGATTACTGTTTGTAATACATAGATTAAAGCTGCCATAATGCTTTGGCTTAGAAATTGTCACTAGCTAGTTATTAAACATCTATTATCACTCATGCAGAATTAACTTCCACTTAAAACGTTCCAGTTAAACAAAACTTCATTGTGAACCCCTTAATTGATTCCTTGTCTCTCTGCACATAAAGCAGTCTCATTCAGGAGTGTGAGTCACTAGCACAATTCTTAGTGGATTGCTCAGCTCATAATCTGGGATGCCCAGATAGTTAATACTTTAGAATGGTGGTGAGTCGTTATTGAAATTTTTTAGTTTAGTCCAACCACAAACTTCCTGGGATGACTGGGAAATACCTTTTTGAAAATTTGACATTATTGTTCAATTTCACTATTGTTACTTTGCTTCTTTCCTGTCCCTAGAGTTCTGAATTCCATGTAATTTGTTAGTTGTTTTATGACTAGTAATCTGCCTGAGTTGATTTTCAACAACTGTTAATAGAAGGGTCCTTAGAAGTAATCTAATCTGATATTCTCCACTTATTTCACAAGTGAAAAAGGAGAGGTATTTATTCCTGAAGTGCCTGTTAGAATCTCTTGGCTCCTAGTTCAGTGCTTGCTGTATCTCAGTTTCGCAAAATTCAAGGTTAGAAGCACTTTTCTAGAACATTAGTTTTAGTTCATCCTGGATTTTCATTTAAAAAGCAATTAAGATTTTAAAATGTAGTCTACCTATTATAGGGTTTGGGAGCTTTAAAATTTTTTTTTTAATTAGAAGATTAAACTTGGCTCCAACCCATTTGAATTTGATTGTTACATTTGCAAAACATTTAGAATAGCACTACTTTAAATATTTTAATTTCCTGAGTATTTTAGTTTAGTGAGCATTAAAGAATTGACATGGGACAAGTTATACACTTTTTTAGCTATTGGTCTGAAATCCTTGGGAGTTTTTTTTTAACATGAATCTATGAGAGACTTTTCCAAAGATAGATATGAAAGTGGTATTTTTGGACTGACAGTGTTTTTGTGGCCAACATTATTGTAAAGAAATTGTAATGGAAAAAATGAATCAGATAAACTGGAAAGTAAAGCATTTCCCTGTAGAATCACTGTGTTATAAAATATATTTAAATTTTAACAGATGATTCCGGTTATCTTCCTCTAGTCTTCTGTTGCACAGTATATATAACTGTACATTAAATACCTCTTGAGTACAACTAGGTTTTTTTTTAGTGTTTGTAAATTTCCTAACTACTAAACTGCTAAATTGCAAGCTTCTTAATGGTGAGTAAATACTAATTGCATAAATGAATTTTAACATTTTAACCATTTTCTAAGTGCATATCTCTGTGGCATTAAGTACATTTGCATTGTTATGCAACCATTATTTGTTCTTTCATGACTGATTTTTCACTTAGCATAATGTTCAGAGTTCATCCACATTGTAGCATGTTTCAGAATTTCCTTCCTTTTAAGGCTGAACACACTGTGAGTATATACAAATTTGTTTATTTATCTGTCAGTGGACACTTGGGTTGCTTCCCCTATTTGATTATTGTGGGTGAATAATGCTGCTGTGAACATGGATGTACAGATATCTGTTTGCAGCCCTGCTTTCATTTCTTTAGGTGTATATCTGGAAGTAGAATTGTTGGATTATGTGGTAATTCTATATTTTAATATTTTGAGGAAATTATTTTCTCCAGCAGCTGCACCATTTTACATTCCCAGCGGCAATGCACAAAGATTCCAATTTCTCCGTAACTTTCAGCACTTGTTTTTTTTTTTCTTTCTTTCTTTTTTATTAATACTAGCCATTCTTAAGGGTGTGAGATGATAACTCATTGTGCATTATTTGTCTTGTTGTTTATATTTCCCTAATGATTAATGGCAGTCTAAAACTTCTTAAGTTTAAACACAGATTAGCCCAAGCCTTGTTTCTTAAAAAATATATTAAAATCATTGATGAGGGAGTGAGGAAACCAGTATTATCATACTTTTGGTAGTGGAAATATAAATAGGTACCAGCTTTTTGGAGGAGTAATTTGGTAATACATATTAAAACCTTTAGAATTTTTGGAGAGATAGTGCATAAAGAAGTTGACCTTTTCTTATTAACACACATATAGTTTTTTCACAATTCATACCTGTTAACCCAGCAATTCTTTTAGAAATTTATCCTAAATCTGTAATTGGGGATGTGTACAAAATTACTAAGTATTATAATAAATCATTGTAAACAACTTAAATTTCTAACCATTGAAGTTTTGTTAAATTCTGATCCAGTAGGCCTGGGTGGGAGTTGGTTAAGTAGGACCTAGGAATTGGCATTTTCAGCATGCACTCTGGATAATTCTGATGAAGGTGGTCTGTGGACCACATTTGAGGAGCATTTACTCATCATTACTTACGTGCTTTAATTTCAGGTTCCATGGTGTGCTAAGGCCCTCTGCAAACTGGTCTTTGACTTCCCTGTTCAGCCTTCTCTACAACTACTTCCCAAACATCCTCCATCATGTTCCAGTCTAAGAGCCTTCTTGTGCAACTTTTCACTTACACCATTTTCTCCACCTGCCTTGCCTCTACTTCCCACCCCAGCTCTGCCTGGTGAAACCATACCCATTCTTCAGAGACCCACTTGTCTTCTGCAGTAAGCTTATACTTTTTTTTCTGATTTTATTGAGGTATAATTGACAGCTTATACTTTTTAATTTATAGGAATTAGTCTCTTTCCCATCTGAATATTTTGCACATTTTGTACTTTTATATCATTCATTGTATTCTGTCCTAAAATATGATTGTATTAGTGAACATATTTTATATTTTCTACTTCCTACAAATTCATTCAGATCTTTTGTTTAATACAGCACACTTTCATTGAGGTTTTTTTGTGTCTGGGGACTCAGAATTTTCAAAAAACATGGATTTTCCCCTGAAGGAACTCATATTCCAGCCAAAGAAACCAATACCACTGAACTTGATTTAATAGAGTAAAACCTAATATAGGTGGAGTGAAAAATTATTATGGGCTTTCTGAAGAGGAGATTAAGTGAGGAGGTCGAGAAAACTTGGAGTGACTTTTGAGCTAGATCCTAAAGGATAAAAAATTTTCCAAGTAGGGAACTGTAGAAAGACCATTTAAAGTAGAGGAAGATCAATGAGCAGAGATTTAAATTTATTAAATCACTTGGTTATCTAAATGCCAAGGATACAAGAACAAAGTCCATTTTATTGGGATGACAGATAATGAACAAATTAACAAATGAAAAGTGTTTTAGGTGGTGTTGAGTGCTCTGAAGGAAAAAGGCTAGGTAAGGCTGCAGAGGGTGATAGAAGGATATTATTGTAGGTAAATGGTCAGGGAAGTCCACCGCAGCAGGTGACATCTGAAGAGAAGCATAAAATGAAGTGAAGGTGTAAAATCATGAGGATATCCATGGGAAGTGGGTTTAATGGAGGGCAACAACAAATGCATATGGGAAAATGGATAGGGTAAATTGATGTAAAATGTAAAAGATGATATTTTGAAATTTAAAGTAAAACAAATTAAGATGAACATTTTTTATATAAAGCATTTAATTTCTGAAAAATAAATATTTAAGTTTTTTTAACTTTTAAACAGTTTGCAAAAGGATTTTGTTTGAATCTTAGACTTTATTCTGTAGGGTATGGAATGCTTATAGAGGTGTTTTCTTTGGAATATATTCATATGGTTCAAAAAATAAGACAATATAAAAAGATGTGTAATCAAAATCTTGATCCTATCCCATCCTCCTTAGTCTCCTCCCCCACTTTTATTAGTTTTTTTAAACATATTTTTGCATTTCTTTATAGAAATATAAGCAAAAACAGACTGTTATTTTTCCTTCTTATATGGCATATACTACACTTACGTACCTTGCTATTTTCACTAATTAAATGTCTTGAATATCTTTCTATACAAGGAGAGCATTCCTCATTATTTTTTATAACCTCATGGTTACTCTGTTGTGCAGATAGACCATAGTACATTTAGCCATTCCCTTGAATGATTAGAGTTATATAGAAACAGCTTTATAGTTTGATCATTCCCTAAAGTGAGATTACTGGGTCAAAGGATAGATGCATTTGTAATTTTGTTAGATATTGCCAAATTGCCATCAGAAGTTGTACCACTCCCATTAGAAATATATGGGATTGTCTGTTTTTCCATACCTCTCAACTTTTGGATTTTTCCCATGTGATAGGAGAACTGTATCTCAGAGTAGTTTTTTATTGAGATATCATTTACAGACCTTACAATTCATCCTTTTAAACTGTACAATTCAGTGGTTTTAGTATATTCACAAGGTTGTGTAACTTTCACTGCTAATTCCAAACATTTCCATTATCCCCAGAAGATACCCTATACCCATAATAGTCACATCCTATTCCCTTAACCCCAGAAAACCACTAATCTGTCTGCTGATTGCCTATTCTGGACATTTCATACACATGGAATCATACAATGGGTAGCTTTTGTGTCTGACTTCTTTCGCTTAGCATTATGTTTACAAGGTTCATCCATGTTGTGCTTTTTTTTTTTTTTAGGGAAATTTGTGTTTATCTCTCTGTGGAATGTCTGTTTGTGTTCCTTGTCTGTTTTCTATTGGATTGTAGGTTGTGTTTTTTCAATAGATTTTAAAAAAACTCTTTCTATTAGAAAGATTAGTTCTTTGCTCATAAAATAGTTACCTTTTCCCCCAGTTCATTGTTTCTCACTATTGCTTAGGTGATTACTTTTTATAAACCATGGAGACACTTTATTTTTTGTACTCAAATTCATCTTTTTTTTTCCCTTCCCATATCTAGTGTTATAATGGGTATCAACTGTATTTTATCTTGATACTTTTAGACATCTTTGCCCTACTGATTTGAGGAGCCACCTCCATTGTGGCTTTTCAGCAAAGAGTAACACAGATCATTTTAGAGAGAGAATTCTAGTGAAGATGTAGGAAGCAGACTGAAGAAGAAAGAAAGTAGAGTGATATTGGTGTAAACTCTTTCAGGGTCTTTTTTTTTTTTTAAGTTTTTGTTTTTCTTCTAGGGTTTTTTAATGAATAAATTTTATTTTCACAAAATTAGGATAATTCTGTTTTGTATCCTACGTTTTTCAGTTAATACATCAGGAACATTTTCCTAAATGTTTAAATGTATTTTTATTTATTTATTTTTAACATTTTTTAATTGAGTTATAGTCATTTTACAATGTGTCAAATTCTAGTGTAGAGCACAATTTTTCAGTTATACATGAACATACATATATTTGTCACATTTTTTTTTCGCTGTGAGCTGCCACAAGATCTTGTATACATTTCCTTGTGCTATACAGTATAATCTTGTTTATCTATTCTACATATACCTGTCAGTATCTACAAATTTTGAACTCCCAGTCTATCCCTTCCCACCCCCCCTCCCTGTTTAAATTTATTTTTGAACAGATATTTATTGATAACCTACCACCATTTGCCAGGCCATGGGGTTTTAGATGCTAGGGATTAAAGAACAAAATTCTGCCCTTAGGGAGCTTATATTCTATAAATATTAAAATTGTAGAATAATTGTATATGTTATGTGAGGGTTAAGTGCTATAAAGAAAATTAAATTAAAGGGGCTAGAGAATGACAGATGTTATTTTAGAGAAAAGTGGTCTAAGGAAGGTCACTAAGGAGCTGACTTTTGAGCAAAGACTTGAATGAAGTAACAATGTCCAGCCAATATCAATGGAGAAAAATGTTCAAAGCAGTGAAAATAGCAAAGTGCAGAAATTTTGAGGTGAAAGTATGATGTAATTGGTATGATCAGAGGAACAGTGAGAATGTAGTAATTCCTGAATCACAATGAGCAAGAGAGTGGGAGATGAGATACGATAAGAGGTGCTATAGACTGAGGTAAACATTTTAGGTTTGATCCTGAGACAATTTTGAACAGAAGAGGGACATTAGCTATCTTAATTTCCGAAAGCTTTATTCTGGTTACTTTTGGAAAAGAGGTTTGTGGGGGTAAGAGCATAAGCTAGGGGACGAGTGAGAATGTTTGCTTTTACAGTGACCTTGGCTAGAGATGAAGGTGGCTTGGATCAGAGTGATAGCGGTGGAGGTGGGAAGAAGTGGTTGGACTGGATATATTTTAAAAATAGAACTGACGGGATTTGTTGATAGTTTGGCTATGGAGTAAGAAGAAGGAGTGAGGTTGCCTCGAAGGTTTTGGCCTAAAAAACTGCATGAATGGTGAAGCCATTTACTGAGTTTGGGAAAACTGAAAATAGAGTAAGAATAGCTCTTTGGAGGATGGGAGGGTTGGTTTAGAGTATGTTAAATTTCAGGTGACTATTAAGATACCCAAGAGAAGATACAGAGTAGCAGTAGAATTTCAAGTCTGAAGTTCAAGGGAGATGGAGTAAATGGGACATTATTTACAGCTTGAATTCTGGTGGAGGAGCCAGTAAAGAGCACTGAAAAGGATAGACTTATTATAATAATAATATAGGATTAAAATAAGAATATGTATTTAGAAATTTGGGAAAAGGGAAGTGAGACAGAAATTGAAAAATGAAACCAGGAAAGTATGGTATCAAGGAGGCCAAGTGAAAAAAAGAAGTATTTCAAGGAGGGAAGAGGTGATTGGTTGTATCAAACATGGCTTAAAAGGTTGAATAAGAGAATTGAGATGGAGGGTGTGTATAGTTCAATGGTCGAGTGCATGCGTAGCACGCATTAGATCCTGGGTTCAATCCCCAGTACCTCCATTAAATAAACAAACAAAGAAACCTAACTCCCCAAATAAATAAATAAATGAGAATTGACCATTGATTTTGGCAGTGTTGAAGTTATCAGTGGCAAAGGTAGTTTTGGTGGATTAGTGGTAAAGACTTCTTAGTATGTGTATGTTTCCACTGTGTGGATGTTGCCATAGTTTGTTAACCACTCATCAATTATTAGTCATTTAGGTAGTTTTCAGTTCTTTAAATTCAGATACCCAGATTCAGATGCACATGTTGTACTTGAGTATTACGAAGTAATAATTCATGACTTACTGGGTATTAGAGTTAAGAGAGTATAAAAGACTTCAAGCAGTCTGTGTTTGAGTAACATTAAGCCACTTTTTCTTGTATAATAAATATAACCTTATAACAGTATATTTCCATTTCCTCTCCCTCAACCTTACTGTTTTTTCTGTAAAAGAAGTATGTATAAAAAACATGCTGTAAATCTCATAATAAATTGCTGAATTTGCTTTAAACAGCCAACTCTTTTAAAAAATTAAGATGTCAGATGTCTTTTATATTTATGTATTCTTCATTCCTTTGTGTAGATTAAAATTTTCACTTGATGTCATTTTCCTTTTGTCTGAAAGACCTGAAAAAGTCTTTTTCATCTTATTTATTAAACAACTTTATTGAGTTATAATTGACATAACAATAAATTATACATTTTTAACGTATACAGTTTGGTGAGTTTTGACAAGTATACATCTGTACAACCGTCACTGCAGTCAAGAAAATGAACATATCTATCTTATCCAAAACTTTCTTCATATCCTTTTTGTAATTCCTTTTCATTCTTTCCTGTACCTCACCCCCAACTCATCCATAGGCAACCGCTGATCTGCTTTCTGTCATTATAGATTAGTTAGCATGTTCTAGAATTTAGTAAAAATGGAATCATACAGTGTGTACTCTTTTTTTTTCCTGACTTCTTTCATTTGGCCTAATTGAGATCATGTTATAACATATCAATAGTTTATTGCATAGTATTATTCGATTGTATGAGTATAACGCAGTTTATTTATTCATCAACCTGATGGTGGATATTTGTGTTTACAGGTTTTGGCTATGTGAGACCCTGTCACAACATTACCAGGGCGTGAAACATGTACAAATCAAATGACTTGAAAATTAGATACAGAAGTACTTTCTTCTCTATGAAGTTTCAAAACCAGAAAAAAAATAAACAAATAAATAAATTACAAATAACATTGTTATGACCATTTATGTGCAAGTCATTTTATTAGACGTCTGGCTTTTAGTTCTTGAGTAAATGCCTAGGAGAAGCATGGCTGGATCATATAGTTGGATCACATAGTTGGTATATATTTAACTTCTAAGAAACTGCCAAACTATTTTCCAAAGTGATTATACTATTTTATATTCTTACTAGTATTGTATGAGAGTACCAGTTTCTCCACATCCTCACCAACTCTAGGTTTGGTCATTCTTGTTAATTTTAGCCATGATAAATAGGGTGCTTATGGTATTTTTGTTTGTTTGCTTTCTGTTTGTTCTCTCTGCTTGTTTTCTTTTTTTCTGTTTTCTTGTAGGTTTCCTTGAACATTTTTTAGAATTGCATTTTGATTTGCCTGCAGTGTTTTTGAGCATATCTCTTTGTATAGCTTTTTCAGTGGTTGTTTTGGGTATTACATTCTATGTACATAACATATTGCCATCACTGGTGTCACGTTTTATGGATTCCAGTGAAGTACAGACACCTTACCTCCCTTTATGTCCCTTCACCCTTCCTCCCCCATTTATACCAGGGTTCACTGTCTCGTGAGGCAGCTTATTCCTTTTTTGGACAGCCTGTTGTGATGGGAATCTAGGATTTTATATATATAATCATTTCTCTCAAATAATAACAAATATGAAGCAGGTCCCATAGGAATGCATTTATTCATTTGTTTGTCAAACGTTTATTTAGCATGTAAAATGACCAGTCTTTGGGCTAAATGCGAGGGAGACAGATGAAAGATGTATCTAACATCTAGGGGCTCTCAGTACAGTTAGGTGACAAGACAAAAGGTTGTAGCAACACTGGTTAGTGATGGTAATAATGGTGCTTGCCTTGAAGGCAGGCACAGCTCTGAGCACTTCTATGTATACTATCTGTGTGTCTGCCCTTTAACAAGTATTATCATCTCGACTTGGTATCCCCTGGACTGAATTTACCAACTTCCCTAATGTCTATTCTCAGTGCCCAAAGAAGTTATCCTTCTTAATGAAATTATTTTTGTTGAAGATACATTTTTCTAGTTTTATTCTTCCCTTCTAACTGCCAAGAAACCTTGGAGTTCTTTTGGGGATTTCTTGTTTGAGGGGGGGTTGTTTTTTTAACTTTCAATTCATTCTACGTATAAGATCTTAAACTCTGAAATTTCTTCCTTTGATCTTTGTGAGTTTATTTTATTATTTAGTTTAATTCTGATCCCACAGATTGGGATAAGGTGCCCTCTTCTGTGTTCACATGGGACCTGAACATAGCTCCATCTGTAATGTAATTCTTTACTATATGTAATTCTATACTATGCTGGTGGTTAAAAGCCCAGACACTGGAGCAAGACTGACTGACTTCAGATTGTAGCTTCACCTCTTAATAACTGGTTGATCTTAGTCAGATTTTATAAACTTCCTGGACCTCATTTCTTCATCTTTAAAATGAACCTAGTGATAAAATCTACCTCCTGAGATGATCCAAATAATAACTTTAAATTTAATCTTCAAAGATCCTGTGAGTTTTATTTTATAGAAAAATGTAGTAAACTTTGCCTTGATCCTTTTAGGATATAGCTGATAGAAAATTCTTCAAATATAAAAGAATTTGGGAGGGAATTATATAATTTATTACTATGTTGATACCAAGTAATTTAAAAAATTCTATTTTCTAGTATAAGGCAAGGTAGATTTGTAAGTTTAATTATTTGGAAAATAGACTAAAAATAGCACATTTGATTTTCTGTCTAGTAAATGTTATATAAGCAAACATGATTTTCTTCAGTATGTGTTAGGGGGATGCGTGGTTTGAGAGGGAATCTTTTTGAATTATGGGCTACCATGAATTTTGTAGTATTTTTAATTTAAAAAGCCATCCTAGAAAGAATAACTTTTCCACCTTTTAATTTATTCAAGAAATTGACTGATATGACTATATAAAATTTGAAGGAAAACAAAGTGAGGTGTTTATATTAAATGTCAAATGGTTAATGTCTGTACTATATTAAGAATACATTCTGCAGATAAATGGGCAAAAGGGATAGAAATAATCCAAAAGGGGAGGAGCACAGGGGAATAATCCTGCTGTATTAAAAACATGCTAATTGACATAATTTTGAAATACCATTTTGCATCTAGTAAAGTAGCATAACAGAGCGCTGATGAGGTTGAGATAAAATTGTACTCATTCATTGCCAGGCATTGTAAATTCTAGCACTTTTTAAAGAAAATCAGATGACAATACACAGCAAGAATCATCAGATTCACATTTCTTGTGTCTGCTTCCTAGAACTGTTCTATAGGTAAATTCAGCCAAAGCATAAAGGACATATTCAAGAAGGTATTAAGTGTCAAAATACCTATAAACCAGTTGGGGCTTTCCTAGTTAGCAAAAAACATTTAGGTGTTTGGCATCTGACCTCTTAACCACCACTCATCACATACTCCTATGTCCATTTTCCATTCGTAGGTGGAATATGGAAATTTTTTTTCTTTCATGAGAGCCATTCACAGGTTAATCACAAGCTCTCACTCCCAACTTTATAACCAAGTCTGTTTGCTGAAACAGGGAAGTCTGAGAAGAATATATCCTGTGCCTTAGGCTCCTGGTAGCAGAGCAAAAAAATGGTTCCAGACAAAAGGAATTTTAGTGGAGCAAGAACGCAGTGAGACCACACTTGGCAGTGACACATTTCTGCTTAGAAATGTCAATTCCAGAACCCACCATTCTACTCATTCAGTTTTTTTTTTCCCCTCTGTCACCCTCCCTCTTCTCCTCTTCACATACCCTTCCCCTGTTGGAGTAGTGTACTCTGATTATTTAAGCCGTTCTCTTAATGCTTACAAGGAGAGGAAGGGGATTTGGAAAGAGAAGAGTATCAAAGAAAAACCTACTGACAGCTCAGTAGATCAAAACAGTGGTGAGGCTGCCATTTGGTTTAGGAAGCCCATGGTTATTTTAGAAAGAAAATTGCCCGTCACCCATTTTATGAGATGATATAGTTACATTACTATACACATCATTTATATACTCAAAGTGTGGGTATAGGGTGCTGTGGCATTTTTGAATGCCCATGGAAAACCAAGGCTCTAAGGGTTCAGCATTGTCTAGGCCTACAGCTTAACCATTATGCAGTGTGTACTTCTGGATGGGTTTAAATGGCTGCTTTATAATTGAACATAAGCATTGAAGGGCTTATCACCAATTCTTCCTCCCCTGTCAGAAAGTTAGATTATTGTATAAGATGCTGAACTGTTGAGAAATTCTTTCATAGTAATAATTGAGATATCCATTTGTCTTTGGTGTGGTTGGAGGTAGAGAGGATGAATTTTCTAACTAACAATTGCAGTTTCATGATTTTGGGTTATTGGAACGTATAGAATTTCAGGCTTCAGGAGAAATGCTTTAGATGTGGCGTTTGGGGAAAATCTGAGTCTGGACTTATGGATGTGAATCATTATGGAGTTCTGTGTTGGAAGCCTGGCTTACGTAACCATTTAAAGATTGCATGTTACTAACTTTGTTGTTGTTGTTGTTGTTTTTGTTGTTATTAACTTCTTGTGCTGTGATTTTATACCTTATGTGTTCAGTGAGAGAAGTGGTGAGCTCCCAGTTGGACATCAGGGCTGGAAATGGGAGTTGAAGTCCTATGGAGAGATCTTTGTGTGGTTGGATTCTGTATGCAAATCTTGAAACTTGCATGTTATGTAGATGCCTCCACTTTTTTTTCTTCTTCATTGACCTTTTGGAAATTGTTCTGGGTTATTTTCATGCATCTTAATCCCCCAGATTTTTCTATTAAGCTCCTCTGGATACATAACACTTAGGGATTGTTTTAAACTAATTTATTACATTAAATGATAGTAAATGAAGATGATTCTTGGCCATAGCTATTCCAGAGTTGGCAGGACTTGATAATGAGCAATAATTTGTCCTATATATTTTTTTAAAATACAATACAGATGCAGGTGTTTTCTTTCTGTGAGCAGCTGAGTCTGCAAATCACCTCCTGTGGTTATGGGTGTCCCAGTGACTGGGAGCCAGCTGTTGGGTGTTTTAATGAAACAGCTTGCTCTTAGTTGGCTGCTCAAATCCCAATGAGAGGTATTGGCTGCTCTAGGGAGTAGAACAGGAATAGAACGTATAGGGTGAGGATTTTTGCAAGGCTTTTTGTAATCCGGTTTAAATTTGTTGAGATTTTCTGCTTTGGCTTTTTCCTATAGGTGCTAGAGTTCATCTGCTTCAGATTTTCATGAATGACTCATCTTCCTGTCATGTTTTCTTAGACTACAGTGACTTCAGAATCTTCGAGTCACAGTTAGGTAGTTTCTCCTACCACATATGTTGGGAGGAGAGAACAGTGCTAGTCAAACTCAAGCCTGTTTCCATCTCATACTGCTTGATTCCCATGGCACGTAGAAAACCGATTCTCCCCGAAAATGGCATTCTAGTGATTGGCTGTTTTCTGTGGGAGGAAACTTATGACACTCTCTTTTCTTTTTCCCTTCCAGAGGGAATCTGGAAAAGTTGTAAGCAAAACATCATTTCTCCAAGAAAGTTTTGGATAACAGAAATTCTGGATAACAGGTAAAATTTATTTAAACTTCTTTGGTGTTGCTGATAATCACCTGTAATCTGCAGAAGTAAACCAGGAGAGGGAAGACAGAAGTAGAAAAGCTAGGTGTGCTTTGTGTCAGGAGTTGCTTTAGGGATTTTACATGCATTATCTCATTTAGTTTTTACCGGGATTCTAGACATAGAGCTAAGAATCTCAGAATAAAACTATCCTTCAGAATACTGTTTTAAGTGGATTTGTCTGTTGATTGGATTTTTAATATTCTCACAATTCATTCTGCAAACATTTTTTTTAACATCTACCATAAACAAAATAATATAAATACAGAATGCTAGAATCTGCTATGCTATGCAGCCTAGCTAAGGAATGTCTTTCCTAGTTTCTTTCTGTCTTTTGTTTTAGTTCTTGATCATTGCCAGTTATTTGCAGCTGTACCATCTCCTTAATTCTTTTTTAATACTTTGTCACAAGGCCCAAAATTTTGTTTCCTTATAAGGTACCTCTTCACAATGGAGTCCCGCCCAGGTGTCCCCATTATATTCTCAGTGTGGTAGTCTTATTGTGACTGTACCGATAGCTACGCCTCTGTGCTATATTTATCTCACAAAATTATGAAGGTCATATGAAATAATACTATATATAAAAAATCTAATATACTTTGCCTGAGAAATACATCTCAAATGATAGTTACAATTTTACCTTTTAAACTAGGGAAGACATGAAAACAAACCAGACTTCCTAGGACCTCGTAGGTCTAAACAAGTGCTCATAGACCGAGGTGAATTGTCCTACCTGAGGGTAGTGTAGAGAGTGAGGTGCTGTTAATTCTAACAGTCATTCTATTTATTTAGAGGAGGTACTGGGGATTGAACCCAGGACTTTGTGCATGCTAAGCACATGCTCTACCACTTGAGCTATATACTCCCCCCTAACAATCATTCTAGTATGATCCTTGAAGTTAGGTTTCTAGTATCTCAAGAAGTAGTTCCTGGAGATAGCAATAAAAATTATGTTGTTAAGATTTTAATATTTGCTGATTTTGCTTTGGTATTTTTCCATTATTATCAGGGCAAACCAGTTTAGTCACCATGAGTTGGAGCTTCCTCACTCGCCTGCTAGAGGAGATCCACAACCATTCCACATTTGTGGGGAAGATCTGGCTCACTGTCTTGATCGTCTTCCGGATTGTTCTTACGGCGGTAGGTGGAGAGTCTATCTACTACGACGAACAAAGCAAATTTGTGTGCAACACAGAGCAGCCAGGCTGCGAGAACGTCTGCTATGATGCCTTTGCACCTCTCTCCCATGTGCGCTTCTGGGTGTTCCAGATCATCCTGGTGGCAACCCCCTCAGTGATGTACCTGGGCTATGCCATTCATAAGATTGCCAAAATGGAGCATGGCGAAGCAGACAAGAAGGCAGCTCGGAGCAAACCCTATGCAATGCATTGGAAACAGCACCGGGCTCTGGAAGAAACAGAAGAGGACCATGAAGAGGATCCCATGATGTATCCAGAAATGGAGTTAGAAAGTGAAAAAGAAAATAAAGAGCAGAACCAATCTAAACCTAAGCATGATGGCCGACGGCGGATTCGGGAGGATGGGCTCATGAAAATCTATGTGCTGCAGTTGCTGGCGAGGACCGTGTTTGAGGTGGGTTTTCTGATAGGGCAGTATTTTCTGTATGGCTTCCAAGTCCATCCATTTTATGTATGCAGCAGACTTCCTTGCCCTCATAAGATAGACTGCTTTATTTCTAGACCCACTGAAAAGACCATCTTTCTTCTGATAATGTATGGTGTTACAGGCCTTTGTCTATTGCTTAACATTTGGGAGATGCTTCATTTAGGATTTGGGACAATTCGAGACTCACTAAACAATAAAAGGAGGGATCTGGAAGATCCGGGTGCTTATAATTATCCTTTCACTTGGAACACACCATCTGCTCCCCCTGGCTATAATGTTGCCGTCAAACCAGATCAAATCCAGTACACTGAACTGTCCAATGCTAAGATTGCCTACAAGCAAAACAAGGCCAACATCGCCCAAGAACAACAATATGGCAGCCACGAGGCGAACCTCCCAGCTGA
This sequence comes from Vicugna pacos, assembly GCF_048564905.1. NCBI lineage: Eukaryota > Metazoa > Chordata > Mammalia > Artiodactyla > Camelidae > Vicugna > Vicugna pacos. The sequence continues at coordinate 45,876,101 of NC_133002.1, forward strand.
CCTGGAGACTCTGCAGAGGGAGATCAGAATGGCTCAGGAACGCCTGGATCTGGCAATCCAGGCCTACAATCACCAAAACAACCCCCATGGTCCCCGGGAAAAAAAAGCCAAAGTGGGGTCCAAAGCTGGGTCCAACAAAAGCAGTGCTAGTAGCAAATCAGGGGATGGGAAGACCTCCGTCTGGATTTAATCTTGGCTGGGCTTAAAACTTGCGCTTTTCATAGTTTATGGTAAGCAACGGCTCACTGAATAATGACTTCCATTGAGTAAACATTTGGCTCTGGTTATCTTCAGGGATGCTGTTGGCTCGTGATCCAAGCTCAGGGGACTCTGAAGGTGGGGCTGGGACAAGGGGGAGAGAAGGGGAAACACAGTGTTCCTAGACACATGTTCCAGCAATAATACAGTTGCAGAACTTTACATTTGTGTCTTCCAGATCTGGAAAGGAACAGATATATTTAAATCATTCTTGTTGAACAGTTTTTTGTATGTACAGTATTATGGTACATTTTTTTTAGAATGAAAACTCTTTTTGTATTTGTACATTGGACAACGTAGTTATACTTTTATATTAAAGGGAAAAAAATCCTTAAGGTAATACTTACTAGGCTAGTGTTATTACTTTGTTCAGCAAATTCTACCCTGGGTTTAAAGTTTTAATAGATGCTACACACCTAATAAAAGTGCCTCATGTGTTACAGGGAAGCTTTCAGATAATGTAAGGAGCCGGAGAAGGAATCAGTTTTGTCTTGGAAAGGAAGTCCACAGTAGAAGGAAGTTGAGTTCTCTCTTTGACTTGAGAAATCGTTGAATCTCATTCATGTGCCCAGAATTGTATTTAGTCTTTGGAAACCTATTTGTATTTTCAAAGGAGATAAATGACTCACTGCAGAATTCCTTTATATATCAGCCTTGCCAGTATATGCATTGATGGTGTGTTTATAATGTCAGTTGTTACAAAAGGCTGATGCACACAGGTGTCCCCATCCAGTAGCAGTGTGGAGACCCTGGCTAGAATTGTTACTAAGATTCCTATATCACAAAGCAAAGCCACACCTGGAAAATAAGTCCTGATAAAATGTTCAGTTGTGAACCCATTTGATTTGCCTTAAATCTCTTGCCAAAACCCTGCCTCTTTCTGGCTTTTTAAGAAACCAGTGATGGATATTTTCTTTATATGTTAATAGTAGAAATGCAGAAATTCCTTCCAGGCATAGATTAATCAGAGCTACTTATATTGCATTTGGAAGAAGGCCTAAATCCAAATTCCCTATTTTTTATAATTTATGATGGAACTTTTATAATTTACATACTTCTGCTAATGTAGGTTTTTGCCTGGAAGACCAGTCAGACCTGGGATTCTATCTATAAATAAACCTATAGAGAATTTCAGTATTTATTCCCCATAGACGTATCTGTCAGTGACAGGCATGAGTGTTCATGGAACACTCGTAATTTTCAGTAGTATTTTATTTTCAATCTTATTTTATGTTGGAGAGTTTTGCTTCTTCCATCATATTCAAATCATTTGTCTTATAGATTATGAGCTTCTGAGTAAGAGCTTGGTAAAGATTTAAAGGAAGGGGCGTTTGCTTCACCAGAGAGCATTTCATTTTGAGTATCTCACTCTTTTCTAACAAAGTTATTATTGCAAGCCACCTCCAACTTCGAAATTCCAAGAGTATTATTTCTTTGTCTTAATTTTTAAATGTCAATTCTTCATTATTTAGGAGGATCCTAGAACTACATCTTTTGTGCAGTTCTTTTTTTTTCTTTGTTCTCCATTGCATTTCTTCCCCCTCCCTCAAAAAAAGAAACTCAGTTGACAATTTAAGCTTATCTTCTGGCTATGCATTTACTGTATTTTGCTTTTTTGAATCTGTAAATTTTAGCCATAGAGAAGCTCCTTAGGATCTCTAAACATCTTAAGCAAAAGGTAAACTTGGGTGAGACTGTAGGGAAATTTCAGAAAATGATATATACTTGTATGTATCCTGGCTAATTGATTGATACAGTTTCTTTCAAGCCAAATGTTTAATAAGAAAATTGAAATAATTATTCTAAAACAGGCAAGATTTTAAATACTTAAGCCTAGGTAAGATAAAGAACTACCAATTAATTCTTGTGTCAGCAGAACTTCACGCATATTTCTTAATTAAGGACAGAAAAGAATACACGTTCATGTCCATCTATTCAGAGCCTAAAGGAGACCAGAGTGGCTTTGCCAGGGGAAAGGTTGGGGGTTTGAGACTGATGGAGAGGGAGGGAGTCAAGCAGAAATACCAGGCAGACATCTGGCGCCAGAAGCATCCACTTAGCTTCTACAAACAGTGCCCCTGATGTTTCATCTTGGCTTGTTCTGATGAGAGTGTTATCTTCTGTGTCTGGATAATTCTTCAGCTTCCTAAAGTACATAGAAAGATATTCTAAGTCACTTTACATGTGTTAAAATCTGTTTTCACTCCCTCACTAAAGTTTTAATTGTGACATAGGTTTCCCAACTCTCACTGTTTTCTTAATACATTTCTTTCAGCCTTTGAACATACGAGTTAGCCATTCTCCCTAATGACATGTTATGGACCTACATTGAGAAAATGGCCCTATCAGTGTCTAGCTTAACCCATCGATTGAGTCTACACTGAATCTATAAAAATATTGTTTGAGTTCCTGTTCTGGAACTTGTGGGTATTTGTATAGAACACCTGTCAGCATGTCTTTCCTCTCAAACTCATATTCCTTTGAATTGCTGTGTAAGACATGCTCTATCATGACATTTGCTTCTCTAAATAGAAGTTGCGTGCTTAGTCCTTCACATACTCCAATCAGGATACAATCAACAACATGTTTATATTCCTTAACATACTACCAGATTTATTCAGATGTGGTATGTCCTTTGATCATTTTTGTTACAGTCTACTATTTAGAAGAGATTTGTAAAACAGACAGGCTTTTTTTCTTAGTTCAAATTTGATGGAAATTTATATAGCGTTTTCTCCTAAAGAAATTTTAATGTTCATTTTGTGGCTTCCTCTTTGCTTTATGGCTTAGTTTTGCCTGTTTCTATATTTGTTCATTTAAAACCACAAGTGTGTTATTTCATTAGAAGTCAGTTTCCTGGGGATTTTCCTTGACTGATGTCTATAGAATTACTTTTGATAAAAATGAACTTTGACATCTGAAATGGTTCTCTTAAGGTTATGACTCCCACATATCTGTCTTTTAGAAGGATACCTATGTCTTTAAAGAGAAAAAAGTCATCATTAACTGTCATTTCTTCATGGTATGAAATTAAGCAGTTCACTTTACTTTTCCAAGTTTCAGGAGCCAGTGGTCTTTCAGAAGTGTTATGAAGTAGTTGGGGAAAGCCTCTGGTAAAAGGTATTAAAAGACCAACTGTTGTTATTGGTCATTTTTCTTAGCTTGGAACTTCAAAAAAAAAAAAAGTTGCAAGAACTATGTGATTATATAGTGAGATGTCTTTCGGTGCACAGGAATCGGTGATTGTTTAAAACACTGAACTTGTTCTAAGCAGTTTATACCAAGAATGGACTTAAATGTTATTCCTATTAGTCATACCTATGCTTTACCCATTAAGCTTATAAATGTCCATGCTTTATGCTTTCTGTCTCAGTTAAGAGACAGTACACTTCTAAAAATAACACCTATAGTTTATGATCAGTTTTTGGCCAGCCAGTTTTTGGTAAAAGGCAAGTATGTTATACTTGAACCTACTTCAAGAAATGCCTTTTTATAAAGGAAAGGTCTTTCCCGGCTGTGAAGAAAAGTACCTGAAGTCAGAGATAACAGTGCTGGTCAGTTTGATTGGAAGGTTTCAGATATTAGATTAATTTTATCTTTATAAAATCATGTAATTTTACACCTTACCACTTGAAAATAAAGCCCCTGCACCTATACAGGGCAGAGTTTGGAGTAAAATTTCAACTCACCTATATATCATAAATATGTAATAATTCACAGTCACCATTAAATATTAGAATCATTAGGTTGAATTGCATACTTGTCACTAATTCTGGCCACCAGTATCATGGAGAGTTTAAAAGATTTTATTTGTTGTTGTCTCTAATACAGTTGTGATGTTTTGTTGCTTTTAATAATGATGTTAAGTGAGTTTGGTTCATGCACATTCCACGTTAATAATCATACTTTTTCAAAAAAATAATCATTCTTTTTTGAGACACAATCCATGTGTTCCAAAATCCAGGAGTCCAAACAAAAGGAAGTCTTACTCCTGTGCAAAATCTCTACAAAAATAAAAGAAGTTAGAGTTCTGCATTTCAGTGTTGGCTTATTGACCAGCAAAGACACTTGTCTCTGTGCTTCCAAGATTGGAAATGTTATTCTTTATTGTACTCACAATTGTGTTTTCTTTAACAAATCTTTTACAGAAGTCTCTACCTCAGGCACTCAGTGTTAGATATGGTTAGCATCTTGATACTGAAAAACTTACTAGGACTTCCAACTTCTTAAGAGATTTTAAATGTAAAGTTCAACTGTTAACCAGCAATTTAATGTCATGTGATGTGCAGTTTGGATATTGTATGAACAGCTAAGGAATTACCCATTCTAGTGCCAAAGATCACTGGTTGCTAATTTTGTTCTGTACAGTTGATGTAAAACTTCATGGTGGGGACAGACTCTGCTCAGGGCCTTGTCTCTAGGAAGATTTTGCCAGTTCCAAATGTTTGTGTCAGTTCCAAATACAGTTTAGAAGATTCATTTGTGGTCTGTGCATCTTTTTCTAAGCTTGAAAACTCAGCTGCCAGGAAATGTCATATTGAGAAATTTACCCCATTCTTTGTATAAAATAGTGCCCAAGAAAGAGCTTAATGGTTTACCCAGAAAACTTGATATAAAAATCTCTTCCCTTACCTTTGCCTGTAAGTTGATCTCAGTGGGAATACATGAGCAGGAAATTTTCCAAGTGAAAGTTTGGACTCAAAAGATGCCCTTTTTCATTGCTGGTTTAGAACTCCTCTGGGATTGCTGTGGCTAAATGGATTGTTGTGTTTGTGGCATCACAACCTGGGAAGAGTAGGTGGCCTTGTGTGGGAGGAAGGGGGAGGCTGTGGTCTGAGTATAGAAACTGGGAACACACTCCATCTCAGGCTCTCTGTTTCTTAAGGCCTTTTCTCCAAGAGGAGTGTCTTCTGAGAGGGATGCTTCTCACAGACGTAGACCTGTCTTGGTATGACTAAGCCACTTTCTGAGAAGAGAATGGTGTGGGAGAGGGCTGGGAAGAGGGGAGCATTTACTGAGACAATGCCTTCTGTTCCCCCGGACTCAGAATAGCTGACTGACAGAATGGGTCATGCAACGAGCCCAACCTTAGCGCAGATTGTAAACTGGTCAGCCAACCATATTTGGTAATAAACTTGTAAGCTGTTTGAAAGATGTTGGAGCCATTAAGTCACCTTGTTAGCTTGGAAAGTGGATTCTTCGGCAAATTTGCCATGAGAACGGAGATTAGTAGTACCTGGAAAAGGTGTTTCATCAAAGTTAAAATCTATTTTCTTTGCTACATAAAGTTTACAGTAGTGTTTCTAAGGTTTTAAGGGCTTGTATCAATCTTAATACTTTTAAGGTTTGCCTCTTTAGTTACCTCAGATTGGAAGCATGTTACACAGGGGCATAAAGAATTTGGAGGTTGAGGCAGAGCTGAGAACAGAATCCAGGTCAGGTCTGCGCATTGATTGCATGGTGGCTCAACCCAGCATCTTTTGCTCTTTTCCTGGAGAAATGCCGAACTAGCTGTTAGTGGGGCTCTCTCGTGGGGGTGGGGTTGGATCCTGCTGGGTAGACCTTTCTATGTTTACAGCATTCTTTCCAAATGTGACCATTGGACCACCTGTGAGGACAAGTAACAGGGAGGCTAACTAAGATGTTGGTTCCTTGGACCTATTTCAGGCCCCCATAATCAGAACTAAGAAGTTCTCTAGGTGATTTTTTTTTGTTAAATCTTTTATTCAGGTATAATTTTACATGTAAAATTTTCCCTTTTTAGTGTATATTTACAAATGAATACAATTGAGTAAGTACCACTGGAATATACAGAAAAGTTCTATGACCCCAAAATTCTCTCTAGATAATTCTTATTTACATTAAGGTTTGAGAACCACTTATCTTAGGGAAAAAATAAAAACACAAAGTGTGGGCCAGAATAAAAGGGGGAGAGGGATTGTTGTGAATGATCTCCTCTGTTCAAGGAAATTTAACCTGACATAGCACAAGTGTCATCTGCCAGCTCAGAATGATGGCTGCTTGGAGTGGAGGACTGCTTGGAGTAGATGATTCAGACTCGTCTAAATCAGCTGCATAAAAAGTCCATCAGTGATTTGGGGGAGGGGCTGGGGCTGCGGGGAAGAGTGCTGTCCCTTACTAGATGTTTAAGCATACATTTTCAGAACGTCTTCCAATATGCATTCGGACTTCTGGTGTATGACTGACCAGACCCAGAACCATCCCACCGTGCACGTGAATGAGTTGGTGTCATTATTTAGAAGTTTCTCACCCTACATTTAATTACATTTTTGAGGAAATTAGAAATAGTGACCCAGGATTGGAAAACACAAGGAAAAGAGATGATGACATAGTGACAAGGATCCTTTGATTTTGTTTTCTTGTCCTCTCAATCCTGAGGAAATGGCACATTTCCTTGCCCGTCCTTGACATGCTGCGCCCACTTTATACTAGATTCAGGGATTGTGAGAGAAAACCTAAGGAGGCCCACTGCTAGTGCCTTGGGAAAAGCTGACCGGATTCCCTCTTTACCCTCAGCCGAACCTCTCACAAGTATCCTCTGCTCTGCGGGGCCATCACACAGAGTATGGGCTGGCTGACAGCCTTGAACTCCAGGCAAGGCAGAACCAAGCAACTGTTCATAACCGATATCAGTGCATAGCCAGTGACCTGAATGGGACCTGACCATAGGGGAAAATGATACAGAACTAGATAGCTTTTTTCCATTTTATTTTTAGTTTGTGTAGTCAGTCCCGTGAAAGTGAAATTCTATCTTTGCTCTGGAAACACTGAAAAGCACTGACAGGGAGCTCCTTTGGCCTGGCCCATTTTTCTGAAAGCATGTTGCAGCTGTGGCTTCTGCCCAGCAGGCAAAAACTGATGTTAGATCCTTCACCCAAGTGCTGCTGAGAGCAGTGACAGACCTCAGCTTTTGACTGCAGAGTGGTCTGCACAAGGATTTGGGCTCCTTAAAGGGACGCTTAATGCCCAAAGCCCTGGAAACAGGGTAAGTGCAAATTGTCAATGGGTTGTTTACTTCACATTCAGATAGGGAGACGATCATGGACAAAGGAGCTGCCATGCAATTGAACCAGTCGTGATTATAGATCAGCTTATGATTATGGTGTTTAGTTCCAGTGGTCTGTTTTGGGGGTGCTTCTTGACCTAGAAGAGACATAGTATGGGCTGGGGACTGCTTTTCTTATATTTTATTGACCTTAGCGGCCACCCAAGGCAGCTCTTTGAGTAGTCTGCTATGATCCCAGAAAATAGCTAGAAGGAAGCACAGAGTATTCAGCACAGATACAAACTAAGAGCATGCAGTTGTGGGGAGGGGGTTTCTTGTGCGGTAAGGAGGAACATGAAGCGCCGTAGCACAGCTGGGTACTGCCAGAGAAGCTTGTGACTAGGTCAGTGTTGGTTGACCTGGAATAGATGTCCTGGGCAGGAGCCCGTCACCCTTGATTTAGGGTTGCCAGCTAAAACACAGCATATGCCTGGTTAAATTTGAATTTCAAATCAACAGTGAGTAATTTACATATTGCATGGGGCATGCTGATATTTAAAAAATTATTTGTTGTTTATCTGAAATTCAAATTTAACTGAGTGTCCTGTATTTTTACTAGGCAAAACTGGCAACCCTACCTTAATTAAACTCAGACGTGCTTTCTGAGGCCTGGTAACAGAGGATGGAAAAGACTTCAGTCAAGTGTTAGCAAAACTGAACATGAACTATATGCTGAGTCTGAGCCACTTCACACAGAAATGTAGTAAGAAACTACCAGTGAGGAATGCTTTTTGGGCTTCCCTGTTGAAAGCAGTTCTCTTTTGTTGCACACCATTTTTGGGGTCTATAGTTTTATCAGTAGCAATTTAATAGCCATGTCAACCCAAATTTAGACCAGCAGCCAACCTTCTTTTTAAAAAGAATATTAACCTTTCAATCCAATTTCTGGGTATATACCCAAAAGACTTGAAAGCAGAATCAAGGAGATATTTACACACCCATGTTTATTGCAGCACTTTTCACAATAGTCAAGCAGTGAAATCAGTTCAAGTGTTTGTCAACTGGTAAATGGATAAAGAAAATATGATATATACATATACGGACTAGTTCAGCCTTAAAAAGGAAGAAAATCCTGTCACATGGATGAGCCTTGAGGACATTCTGCTAAATGAAATAAGCCTGTCACAAAAGGACAAACACTGTATGATTCCACTTATATGAGCTATTTAAAGGACTCAAAATCATGGAAACAGAAAGAATAGTCATTGCCAGGGGCTGGGGAATGTTGATACAGTTTCAGTTTTGCAAGATAAAAAAGCTCCAGAGATGTGTTACACAACAGTATGAATGTAGTTAACACTGAACTGTGCTGAACTGTCCACTTCAAAAATCACTGGGGTAAGTTTTACATGATGTGTTTTGTGATTACCACAATTAAAAACACAAAAAAAGAATAAACTTACTAAAACAAAATAAAATATTGACAAATAGTAAAGGATATAAAAAAGTAAAATCCCCCTTCATATTCCTTCTTATTCCCATTGCTCAGAGGTAATCACTGTTTAAAATTTCTTACCAGAAATGTTTGTGCACATACAAGCATATACACATGCTTGTTCTCTGCTTAGCAAACCATTTATTCAACAGAATTACAATTGCTGTCTTTAGTAATAGCAGGCTGTAGGACCCCAAATTGTTGGCACCAAAATTAAAGAACTTAATTAATTGTCTGAAAAAGGAACACAAAAATTTAACAGGAACATCTGCTGGTGTACATGAATTAATTTTCCATGAAGATAATAATTTCTGTATTATAATACAGACTTTTTGAAATATAAGAGCTCTAAAGATTTTTCAACTTCTTAAAATTAACTTTATGGGGCATAATTAACAGATAATATATCCTTTTTCAATGATTTTTGTCTTTTTTAAATAGAAATATCATTGCCTGCTTGTTTTTGGTTATTCTGTTTTAATGACTTTTTCTGGTTATAAAAGTATTACATGCTTCTTATTTTAAAATATGGAAAATTAAGAAAAAAGAGAAAACAAAAGACATCAATAATTGCCCATTTCCTAAAAAGTCATTATTAGCATTGTCTCTAAAAGCACACAGGCACTTACTCATCTTGAAACACAGAAAAGTAGGAAATAAAAATAATCATAACTTCCACACTCAGATAATCCTTACTGATATTTAAAAAGTAACATACATGGAAATGTCTTAAAAATTAAAAGTACTGAGTACATTTAACTGTATTAAAAGGATGACAAGGAAATATCCCTTTCCCAATAGATTTCCTCCCCAAGTATAACTGTTCATCTGTTTTTGTGAATTCTACCATGGGCTTCTCCTGCGCATGTATCAGCCTACGTACGTATAATGTATCATCCTATAAACACTTCTACGTCTTGTTTTTTCACTTACTTCATTTTGGAGTGCTTTTCACAGCAGCACTTGTAGACCTCCTTCGCTGTTCTGATGACCACCCTACTTGACAGCACAACCATGGATGCCTTCAGTTTCATACTTCTGGATACTTGCATCCCTCCACATGGCCCTGTGTTATCAAGAGAACAAGAGAGATCGCGTCCCAGAAGTGGATTTGCAGTGCTTACCGAAAGGGAAGGGCACGCAGGTACTTAACAGATTTTCAGTTGTCTCCAAGTGTAATTTCTAGTGTCTTCATGTAATTCATTCTTTGAGCAAGGATTGACATGGTTTTTGGCCCCTTCCTAAAAACTAAGAGTTATATTAAATTTGGCTCACATAACTTTCTCAGATTTGATATCTACAGATTTAGGCCAAGTCATGGTAAGATGAAGGCCAATAAATACACATTCCTGTTGTGGTCTGATGAGAGCACAGTTGCTGCTTCTGTAAAAGTGAGGTTTCCTTATCAAGGATGGTAATGGGCCCACCACTCTGCTCTACTGGTCATGATGCACTGGAGTATTCTCTTTATTTCTGGGCAACATGCTTTGCGAGGTTCATGGGTAGGTTGGAGCATGTCCAGAGGGAAATGACAAGACAGGGCAAAGCCTGGGTTCATGGCCCGTGAGGAGCACTTAAGGGATTGGAAAGGATCTTTAGCCTGAGGAAAAGAAAACTTAAATTGGGGAAATAGCGATAGTCTTTGCAGTTAAAGCACTGTCCTAGGAAGAGGACACTAGTGGGGTGAAATTGGAGGGAGGTAGAATTTGCTTACAACTTAAGTTATTTTTTCTTTAATTGAAGTGTAGTTAGTTTACAGTGTGTCAGTTTCTGGTATACAGCATAATGTTTCAGTCATACATATACATATATATATATATATATATATATATATTTGTTTTTCATATTCTTTTTCATTATAGGTTACTTACAAGATCTGTAAGACTGAATACAGTTCCCTGTGCTATACAGAAAAAACTTGTTGTTTATCTATTTTATATATACTACTTAATATTTGCAGATCTCAAACTCCCAATTTATCTCTTCCCACCCCCTTTTCCCCATAACATAAGATTGTTTACTGTCTGTTTGTTTCTGTTTTGTAGATAAGCTCATTAGTGTCCTGTTTTTTCTTTTTTTAGATTCCACACATGAGTGATATCATATGGTATTTGTCTTTCTCTTTCTGGCTTATTTCACTTAGAATGATGATCTCCGGGTCCATCCATGTTGCTGCAAATGGCATTATTTTATTCTTTTTTATGGCTGAGTAGTATTCCATTTTATAAATATATCATAGTTTCTTTGTCCAGTCATCTATCAAGGACATTTAGGTTGTTTCTATGTCTTGGCTATTTTATATAGTGCTGCTATGAACATTGGGGTGTATGTATCTTTTTGAATTAGAGCTCCCTCTGTATATTTGCCCAGGCGATTTAATTTTTCTGGTAAAGAATCTCTAGGTTCTTGAGGTGGAGTGTTTCCCATCATTGTAGGAATTCACACAAAGGCTAAATTGGGGGTTTTGTAGGAGGAATCAAGGAGGCAGTTGGACAGAAACTTTCTTACGTCCCTCTCATCTCCAGATCCTGCAAATCTGTCTGAATAAACAGGGTTTTAGTCTCCATCCCCTTTTAAGCAACACTGATTATTAGAACATTTTTTCTTTCTGTCTTTTGTTCTTTCCCCCTTAAGCTCCTGGAGATGCTGGGCAAGTATTTTTGTAAGTAAACAGTATAAATTTTTGACATTTATGAATTACTCAGAAAAGAGGAGAGCCCATAAAATTCCTTTGAAGCAAGCGGTTGGCTCTTATATTGAAGCCAGCAGGCCTGTTCTGCCTCACAGCTCTGCCATCTCCGCTCTGGGCCACAGGAACAGCACAGGGTGTCATGTGTTAGTGCCCCCACCAACAAGGCTGTTACGTGTGGCCCTACATAAAAACTCTGTGGAAGATGCAAAAAGATGAAAAACGAGGACCCCCCGCCCCATGATGCCTTTACAGAGATGCAGGAAGTAGGACATTTACATCAAGGTTAACAATGTTAGATGAGTGTTACCAACAGCAGAGTGAGTTCAAGGGGGCGACTGAGTCCAAGAGTAAGTCCAAGCCTCTGAGGCTGGGTTTCCTTATCAAGGTCTAGTAGTAGCCCTGCCAGATTTGATGCATGTGAGCATCAGCTGAGATGCTGGCCAGTTCCTGGCCCACAGTAAACACACAAGGGGCTGTGAGCTCTAAGGCTTCACACATGGGGGCGCCTGGTGGGAAGAATGATGTTTCCACCAATAAATCTAGAAAGGCTAAGAGGGTTGAGGATGGGTTTGGAGATATAATCCCAATTCTTTCTTTACAGCAACAAGTCAGTTATTTCTGTTGTGCATTGGGAAAGAAATTTATGAAATGAGGTGTGACTCAGATAAAACTGTTTTTGCTTCCACATCCCAAAGGTCACTCCAATTCCAGGTTAAATTCCAGTTAAACAAAACTGTTGTGAGCCAGTCTGAATTTCCAGGTCCAAATTTATGTTTGTCTCTTCTCCTCTTAGCCCAACACACAGCCGTCCAGTCCAGCCTGATTTAGTCTTTGGGATGGTGCTGCTTTTTCTCATTTGACAAACATTTGTTAGGTGCCATGAATGTTGCAAGCACCACATTACATGCTGGGAATGTGACCCTGAGAAAGGCAGGCTCTGCTCCCCCACGTTCGTGGGGCTGATGCTGTCTGAGGGGGTGTGCACAGGCTATCGGGATGGAGTGCACTGAGAGCTCTACTCTAGGAAGTACAACTAGGAAGTGCTCTAAGAGCATGTAGGGGGAGACACCCAAACCAGGCTGGCTTTCTGGAGAAAGCCATATACATTGAAACTTAAAGGATAAATAAGAGTCAGATAAATGAAGGTCAAGTCATAAGTAGGGAGAAGATCCCAGGATGAGAACCTTCAAGGAACTGAAGGAGATCCCCAGAGTTGGAGCTTGGTGGGAAATGTGGACCTGTAAAGTTGGAGAGGCAGGTAGGGGATAGGCAGGTGAGCCAGAACTCTGGGTTGAGGAGTGACTGGAGAGGTCACAGCCAGGAATGGAGCTGGCCGTTGCCAGGATCCGGATGATGGAGGAGATGGATTTGGAGTCGGCAGCCTCCAGTGTTTGTCCAAGGACTGGATGAGTGGTGAGGAAATGCTATGGTGGGAGCAGCCAATTCTATCAAGAAGTGTGGCTATGAGGATGTGGGCTGGTGGCCAGAGGGTGTTTTGGTAGTGGTTGTTTTGTTTTTGTTTGTTTTGGGGGGGAGATTAAGTTTGTTTGTTTGTTTGTTTTAATGGAGGTACTGGGGATTGAACCCAGGACCTTGAGCATGCTAAGCAAGCACTCTACCACTGAGCTAAAGCCTCCCCGCTGTTTTTAAGGATGGAAAGCTCTTTTTTTTTTTTTTAACATTTCACTTTATTTATTTATTATTTTTAACACCTTTATTGTGGTATAATTCCTGTACAGTAAACTACCCATATTTTGGATATGCAATTTGATGAATTCTGATAGATATATACACCTGGAAAGGTCTTGAGTTTAGGAAGAAGTAGAGGCTATCAGAGGAAAGGATTGGTAAATGGCAGAATGATGTCCTGAGAAGGTAGGAGGGGTTGGAGTTCAAAGTAAGGAGGAATTGACCCTTGGAGAAAGGACCCAAGAGCACTAGTAAAAATGCAAATGGGGCTCTGGCAGGGCCTTACGGGTGGGCTTTCAGACTGAGTGTGAAGTAGGAGGGGAGAGGTTACCTTGTGAGAAGGGATGGGATGGGTTGAGTTTTGTAGGGAGCAAAGAAGGTGGGATTAGATGGTGGGGAGACAGAAGAGCACCGACCGGTAAGTGGAGGTGTGCCTGCACTGTTGCTGTGAGCGCCCAGCTGAGGTTGGGGACTTCGGTTTTGTAATGATGTCAACCTGGGCAAGCCTGGGAGTCTCTTTCTCCCTAAGAGCGGCCTTGCCTCCCACCACCCCACACCTGGCTTAAATCCTTAACCCAGGAGTGTCCTTCAGATTAGAGAAGTGACAGGTGTCTCACAACAAAACAGAATTTTCTGGGACAAACTTCATATAGTCTGTTCTCAGTGGATATATCCCCTGTGGTGGCCTCTGGAATGATGATGGTCCCTTATTTTCAGAGGCTGCTAAGATCAGGCTCACCCTGGAGGAAGTTACAGGGGTCAGGCTGAAGAAACGCAGACAGTGAGTTTATTTTTAAACCCAAGTGGGCACTACAGCTGCCAGGGAGGAGCAGACGGCTCTTGGGGAGAATAGAGATTGGCAGCTGGTCAGACACTTGTTGGGAAGCCTGTAGGCTGCCAAGTGGGCAGGGATTCAGGTGGCTGAAGGCCAGGACTGTGCCTGAGGGTCGGGGTGAAGGTGAGGGGAGCAGGAGTTAACACTTCGGAGCCCAAGAAGGCAGTGGGGGCTCGAGGCCTTAGCCCAGTGGCCGGGGCTGCCCTGGGGCCATGACTATACCAAGCACTCCCTCCGTCCCTTCCCTGGGGGACAGGTCAGGTTTTGTCCAGGTCTGTGGTCAGACAGACTATTTGAATAGCTTTGTGCAAGAATAAAGGGCAGTCAAGCATCAGGGGTGTTCTGTTTTGTCAGCATTCTGGGGGACCAAGTACGCCTTGTCCCCTTACAGCTGACCTGGAATACAGCATTGGGACTGAGTGGAAGGCTCTCACCAGTCCTCTGCATGGAGGATATCATCCATGACTTCACAGCCTCATTAACTTCAGAAAGTTGTTGGGGGGTGGGGGAGCTGTTTCTCCCAAAGGTTTAGGGGACAGGGAGCCCTCCTGAGGACTCCCGCCCTGAGGGCCACCAGTGCACCTTTCAGTAGCTGTCACCAGGGATGGCGTCCAGGTTGTAATATCTTAAAATATAGTGATAGCTTGAGTCACAGCACCTTCCCCCCTGCTCCTGCAATGAATGCTGGAGCCCAGGCTGGAGCATGGAGGGTTCCTGGGCTTGGTGGGAGCTCCTGGGGACCTATGTGAGCGTGAGATGCAGGTCTCACTCCCTTAAATGTATCTGTGACATCTCAAGAAATGATAATGAATCTCTATCTTCAAAGACCAAATGATGAAGCTCAAGCCATTACTGACAGCCCTTGAAGTCCTTTCGGCAAGAAGAGGCATCCTTAGTCAGCAAGCCCCAGGGCTTGGGCTGCCTCTCTCCCACTGACCTTCTGAAACAGTTGATAGAAGTCTGACTCTACCTACAGCAAATTCCACGGGGCCAGAGCCGCTCTGAAGGCAGGACACATCTAGATCTCTTGATCTATGTAAGTTCAACTTCCCCAATCCTGCCAAAGTCATCTTAGCTCTCCTCTTGACTTCTGGAAAGATATACACAAGGTCCCTCTGACCTTTTATGAGGTCTTGTCCGCTGCAGTTTGTCCAGATCTTTCCTGCTGTCGTTTGTTTTCTCTCTTCCGTCCTTGCCTGATTTCCAAGTTGCCTGGGTTTAGATATTGCCTCTTGGTAGTGTTAGTTATTGTCTAGACCTATGCTGTCCACTCTGGTAGCCATGGGGCACATGTGGCTATTGAGCACTTGAATTATGGCTCGTCCAAATTAGAGATGTGCTTTAAGTGAAAATATACTCCTGATTTCAAAGACATGGTGCAAAAAACAACTGAACCCAAAACCCAAAAACTCCAATATAACATCTCCGTGATTATTTTATGTTTATTACATATTGAAATGAGATTATTTTGGATATATTGGATTTAGTAAAATGTATTAATAAGAAGTTTATGGTTTTTTTTAATGGGGCTACTAGAAGATTTTAAGATATGTACATAACTTGTATCTGTGGGCCACATTCAGTTCTGTTGGACAGCACCCGTCTAGACACTGGAATGAGCCAGAATGAATTTGTAATCATTCTTTCAACTCCGCAAGTAGGCTCTGAGTAACTGCAAGGTGCAGAGTGGGCTTAACGACCCCAGTTCTCCATCCCGGCTCCCTCCAACTCATGAGGGCACCAAGGGGGCCCACACACTCTTTGTTTGGCTAAACAAATAGAACTGGGAATTGAAATCTGCACCTATGATCCACCCAGAAATCCTCAACAGGTAGATGCTGATTGAGGGAGGAGGGAAACTCAGAGACAGTCTGGGGCAGTAATTTGATCAAAGGATTTTCTGCTTTTGAAAAATCAGATACCTGGGAATCCCTTGCAATCAGTGGCCTTCAGAGCAAATTTCAAATGCCTAGTTCCACCCCACACTTTTTAGGTACCACTCTGCCAGAACTGCCTGTGACATGTTCTGAAGCCAAAGTAAGTACAGGCTTCCCTACTATTCAAAAGTAGAGGGTTCCTGTGAGACCTTTCATAAGCCAAAATGGTGTTAAGTGAAGAAGCAATTACTTCAGGTCACATCTTGCTAACAGATGCACAAAATAAATTGAGATAAAGCACAGATGCTTGCAGACCTACTTCAAAGCTATGGAGACTTAATGCTGGGATGCTGAGTGTGGTTCCCAGGGAAGGAGCTTAGTGGTGCCACTCTCACTGCTTAGGGTGTGCAAAGCCTCTGTAAGTGTTGCTGCAAACAGATGCTGAACGCTGTTTTCGCTTTTCGTCTTTTTTCATGAAAGCAAAAATCCTCTTCGGATTTCTTTCAGTTAGGGAAACAGGGCACAAATGTAGATGCCTTGTAAAAGCAAAGGGGCATAAAGTGAACTTCCAAAAAACAGGGGATGTCTGTACTTTTTAGATGACCTGTTTGGACCAGATCTGATGTTCCGTTCCAGCCTATAGAGCCTTCCGCCTGGGCCGATGAGAGGTGCTTCGCATCAGAGGTGCTGCCTCCCTGGCATTCCCACTGCCACCCTCACCTGCTCTGCAGCCTCCTGCACCTCTGCACACCCACGCAGGTAACACACCCTGAGAGGCAGGTCTTGAGGAGCCAAGCACTGACCTTCAAGAGCCAAGTGCTGCCCTCTGCCACTGTCTGCCAGCAGCCACACTTTTTACTACCTGAAGTGTCAGCTGTAGGTACGCGTCAGAGGGAGTTTGAAGGTCACCACAGGCCAGGGACTGAGGAGGGGTATGCACGGAGATGGAAGAGTTGAGAGCAGGAGCAATGAAGAAAGTTAAAAGTTGGGTTTCCAGCCTGGAGCAGAGCAGAGCAGAGAGGGCAAGTCTCGACTTCGGGGCATGACTGAGGTTTGAGAGTGATTCCTGCAGGGCTGCCTCACCCAGGAACCCAGTGGGGAAAAGCTGACCTTCTGCAGTCAGGGATTCTGGGGTAGAGGTTCCAGATGTCCTGGGGGACTGAGATGACAGGACAGGGTGGGGACCAGGAATCTAGGCCAGCACTTCCCTGAGTCGTACCCTCTCTGCATGTGAATGGAGGTGATCCTGGGAATCCTGCCTTTTGGGGGAGTGGGGCTTGTAGCTGCTCACTCTTTCCAAGCCCTTGCCGGCTGCTGCTATTTCTTGCTCCTGTTATCTCTTCTTTACCCTTCCTTTCCTTCATCTCTGCCCCAGCCTCTCTCATCTTATCTTTCCCCTGAACAAGCAGGACTTTCAGAGACAGATATCTCCAGGCTCAAAGTGCTCTGGAGAGGAGGATGGGTTCCTGATTTCAACTGGGCCCCCAGTGGGGGAGGAGCCCTCAGCCTTGGCCTTGCTCAGTCTCTTCCTGCCTCAGGCACGGTGAGGAAAGAGCAAATTCTCTGTGGGCTCGAGAGCACGGGGCCCTTGGGACCAGATAGCTGGTTTTATCCAGCTTTCTGGACTCCCTTGGGAGTCGAGGAGAGGCTGCTCTGGCTTCAGCCATAAAAGGGAAGTTGAATCTTTTGCCTTTTAGTAAGACACTTTCCTACTCAACTCCCCATCTGCTTTGTGAAGCCAGAGAGGGCAGTTATCTTTGTTGGGAGAGCGAGGAAGCGGAAGGGCCAGGCCCTCCACTCGGTCAGAGCCTATTTCCTGGCCTTGAATGGAAAACTACGCCCCTTCCTCCCGGCCTCCCAGCGCCCGGTCCTGGGTGCTTCAGTGCCTAGTCATCATGTCCCTCCAGGGTCAGGGAGGACAGGGCAGGGTCCCAGGTCAGTGTGGTCATTTACAGAAAGAAGAGATACAAGTTGGTGTGAGCTCCATGGAAGCCCCAGGACATGATCTTTAATTGATGTTCCTGTCCCTGCCTCCCCACCCCGAGCCCCAGATGACATATTTACAGGATGCTGTATGGAGCCAGTTCCAGGCCCAGGTCAGTGCAGCCTCCACTCCTCCCTGGGCACTGCCGGGGTGGGGCAGGAGGATGCAGACTGCTGGGAGCCAGGTGGACTGGTCACAGGAAGTCTTGTGTTCTCCACATCCCCTCTCACCCCCATGTGCACGCTCACACAGACATGCCCGTGTGTGCAGAGGTATTCATACTTGTGTGGAGATGTGGGTCCAAATGCTTGTGCCAGATGCATCACCACCTGTGTGTATGTGTGTACCCCAGAGGATGCGTTAAGGTACTGCAGCAATAGTGCAAAACCCAGCCCTTAGCCTCCTGCCCCTGCCTCAGCTTGTGGGGCTGGTGGGGTAGGACTGGCCAGAGGGGTACCCCACCCACCCCCCTCAGTTGGGCAGTGCCAGCTGGAGCTCAGTATCAAGGGCCTCACTGCAGCCACATCTGCATCTTAAAGGGTGTCAGTTGGTCTCAGTCCCCAGTTTGTCCTGAGGGGAGGTACAGATAAACAGGGAGTCATTTCTTCCATGATTCCTCCTCAAAGATGCCCCAGAAGGACTGAGACAGGCAGCTCAAAGGCCCTGGGGTGTTCAGAAACCCCAGCTAAGTCTGAGTAGGGGGTGTCCCTGGGAAGAAGGGCTCCATTCATTTGTGGCTTTCATCCAGAAAGCAGCTTGACCCCCAGCTTGCCCCTGCCAGCTGGTTTTCAGCAGCCAAGGAGCCAGAGCGCCTCTGTCCCAAGCGAGGGTCATGAGGGAAGGCCATGGGCAGGACTCTCTGTTGTGGGGGGAATTGAGGAATTCTGCCCAGCCTTACCCTTGGGCTCAGCTGCAGAGAGGATCAGAGGACTAACAGGGGTAATGACTGTAAACTTACTTTTCAGCCCTGCAATAGGATTAAGGAGCAGAATGGGTTTGACAGGGCCTTGAGGACCTTTCTAGAAGCTAAGGATCAAACATAAGACCTGACTTTTCCTACCTCCTTCTGCATATCACAGGCAGAGCTCCTAATCCTCCAGGCACTGGGCCACCCCACCCCTGGACTTCCCTCCTTGGGAGAGCGCTCCCTGGGAAGATGGCCCAGCCTGGGACCTCCAGGCCATGCCAAGGGGCACCTAAACCCTGAGTCAGCCCCAGAATCACCCTTATTGTAAAGGGGAAGATGCCATGTATTTCAGGGACTATATTTTCTAGAACCACCCCCCACCAAAAAAAAAAAAAAAAAAAAAGCGTCCTGGCAGGGACAGCAGGACAGTCATTTTGGAATTGAAGACAATCTGGGACATGTGGTCGCCGTACCCATAACCTAGGCCTTGGGCACGGAACAGGCAGCTTTGGTTTGAATCAGCACGCGTACTTCTCTCCAAGCTCAGCAGGGCTGGGCGGAGCAGACAAGCAGGGATGCTAGGCTCCTGCTTGGCTGGGGGCCGTCTGTGTTCAGCGAGAGGATTCCAGGTTATGATCATCCTGGGGGAGAGCCCGAGGGATGGCCATGCCTCAGTTCCTCCTGCAAGTGTCAAAACATCCCCCCAACTGCCCTGGCCCCAGCACCCCCAAAGTTACATTCATCAGTTGAGATTCAGTATTAAAAAAAAAAAATGTAGATGTCAGTCCCCTCCTCTAGGTCCCAGACAGCTAAAACCCTGCTTGGTCCCAGCTGCCTGGTTTTGAGGAGGGGCCATCCCAGGCCATGTCCACTGATGGCTGCCTGCCCCACTGGGGCACCCCTCTTGCTCTCCCCCCAACCAACTTGAGCTGTGGCAGTCTGTGATGATGGAAGCTACATTCACACAGGGAGAGGTGGTGTGCAAGGCCAAAACCGCATGAGGTGGGGTGGGGGACCATGGGGGAAATGCCCTCCAGGCCTGGCCCACCCTGGTGGTGTGAGGGCAGGGCCACAACCCAGCCCCAAGCCCCTGTGGGGCCAGGAGTTGAAGGGCTGGGCCCGGAAGACATTTGCATGGTGCCTCCCTCTGTGGCTGGGTGGGGGCAGCCTTCTGGTTCAGGGCAGAGACGTGGGCGCCAGGCTCGGAGGGAGGGGGTGGCACTTAGGCCCCTCCGGACCTGGAACGGAGAGGGGGCATCAGGGGAAGAGATGAGGCAGGGCCCAGAGGCAGAGCCCCCGAGCCAGGCCCCAGGAGGTCAATGCTGGGCCCTGGAGGTGGCAAGTCACAGGTTGGCCAGGGTGGGTATCTGGCAGGAGGTCAGACAGCGGTGACATGAAAGACAAAACAGATGGGACGCAGAGGTAGACTCCCTTCCCAGGCGATGGGGGCTGTGGAGGCACAGCTCCAGGGTCCACTGGGCCAGAAGTTGTCTGGCCATAGCAAGGGCAAGAGTAAAAAGACCAAGGCCTTGGGGGGATGGGGGGCTGGAGGAAGGGGCAAAAGGCAGGTTGAGGACCCTCTTCCCGGAGCGGGGTTCTCCCACCCCTGTAGTGACAGCAGTGACAGCAAGGGTGGGGGAATCAGGCCCAGCTCCCCATCAACAGAATGCGAGGTGACGAATGAGATGGAGGAGACAGGGACAGCGGGAGGGATGACGTGGCCGGCGTCACACTGCCCCCTGCTGGGTCGGGTCATACCTTCCACGGCGGATGTTTCTTCAAGAGCCAAAGAGAGGACAGGCAGAGAGAAAGGAAAAGGAGCCATCTGTGACCCTCCCCTTCACCTAGGGAGGGGCCTTCTGGCTCCCAGGAGACCCCTTGCCCCAGAGATGGGCCAGGGGCCCTGGGACCTAGATGCTAATGCCCAGGGAGAGCTACCTGGAAGACCTACTAAAGTTGGGTCCTGGGTTTGAATCCTGACTGCGACTAACTCACTGACTGACCCTGGGCCCCAGGTTCCCCCTTTGTACTTTAAGGGGTTAGACCGGCTCGAGGGACCCAGACTCAGATGCCACAGAACACTGTAGGCTCGGTGGGGCCTGGGGACTGAGGACTTGGGCAGCCCCTGCTCAGCTCCATTCTGTGGCCAGGCTGGGATGCACTGAAGCACAGGGGAGGCCCAGTCTTCTCATTTTTCAAGAGAAGCTGGAAATCAGGATTCTTAATGTAAAATCTGTTTTTTTTTTTAATCTGAGCAGCCAATTTTTCAAAATGTTAAAACCAGATCCTATGTGCTGGCTTGGACTGTGATGTATGAGTTCTGGTTTAGCTAACCTCTTGGGGAGGCCCCCTCAAGTCCAGTAGCCTGCGGTTCTGATACCCTCCCCTAAGGATGCTGGGGGGAGGTGGGGGATGCATGAGTATCTTACTTAAATCCCCAGCCCGTGCCGCCTAGGACGATGGCTGCAACCAGAACAGCCCCGGCGATGGAGCCAATGATGATGTTGGTGCCACTGGGACCTGGGGAGGAGGAAAGGGCTCGGTTGGCAGGGACAGGCATGGAGAACGGGAAAGACAGAACCCCACCTGGGCCAGCTCCAGTCTCACCCTTATATCTCTCTGTCTCTCCCGTGGGCGGAGATGTGGGCAGTGGGTTGTGGATACTGCAGTCTTTGCCCGTCCAGTCTGGCTGACAGATGCATTTCCCTTCATTGCTGCAGACCTAGAGATAGGTGGGGCCAGTAGAGGTGAGCAGGGCCCTGTCCCCTCTAGTAAGCTCTGCCTATGATCCCCGGTCTCCAGGCACCCACCCCGTGGTGGGAGCAGATCCGGTGCTCCCCACTGCCAGGGCAGGTGCTGAAGTTGAAGGCAGAGGCTGGCAGGCAGCGATGGTCCAGACACAGCATGTTGGGTCCGCAGGCTGTGCCGTCCTCCACATAGCTCAGGTCTGAGCCATCGGCCAGCTGCACATGGCCACCCCTGGAGAAATGGCACAGCTAGCCTCAGCCATTTGCTCTCCACCCCATCACAGTTGCAACCTCCCATTCCCCAGCCATGATCTCAGCCACACCTGCAGTCCAGCTCCTTGCCCTGGTGGTAGAAAGTGACACTGCTGATGTCTCCCCCTAGGTCCCCCAGCCGAGGAGCTCCAGAGATGTTGACGCAGAGGAGGAAGCCACAGAGCACATCCCTGTTGGGGTAGTATGGAGACAATGAACCCCAAGTCTGACCTCAGACCCAACTACTGACCTTGTATTTGCTCTCTCCCCATCCCCGGATTTTTCACATAGTCTCCCATTAGGACTCACATGTTACCCCATCTCTGAAAAAACCCTCCCCAGCCCCGGAGCCCTAGCCGCAGAGCTGGAGAGGCCCAACCAGTGGCCTTGACTACTCACTGTTTATTGCACTGGACCCAGCCTGAGCCCTTACGCCCACAGTTCCCACGCTCTGTCCCCTCCACATTCAGCTTCTCATAGCAGAAGCGATCAGCAGCCACTGTAGGGAGATGATGCCAGGTGTTACCCCACCTACTTCAAAATCCACCTGGGACCTCAGGCCTGCACCTCCAACACTGGCCGGGCCTCCAGTCCAGCTGGGCCCCTGAGATCCTGGGGAGCTGCACATCTGGTGGAGGGCATTCCATCCGAGGCCCCCTTTCCAGCCTCTCAATTCTAGGTCCTCTAGAGTCCCCTCTCCCATCTCTAGCCAAAGACTCACCGTGGCCCCAAAGGGCCTGGCACTGCCGGTCCCGGGTTTTGCAGCGACCCCCATAGCAGCGGCCCTGAGGGACAGACAGGAGACAAGGGACAGAGACACTGAGGACAAGACAAGAGACTGCACTGAGCCAGAGACCCAGAGGGGTAGCAGCCTCCACCTCATCATACCTGTTCATGATCACAGTAGTAACCATCAAGCTTGTGCAGGTTAGGGGGACACTGTGGAGAGAAGGGCTGGACTGAGTAGAGATGCCCCAGGACTGAGCGCTGAGATTGGCCCCAGGGAGGAATGAAGGGGTCCCAAAGGCCTGCCATGTGGAGGCTCATGTCACAGGGTTCCCCATGTGAAAGACAAGAGGTATGGCTGGGAACTCCCACCACATGGATTGGCAGGTCCTAGAGCCTCTCCTGTCCCCCTCAGTTACCCACACCCACTTCGCAGGGCTAGGAGTACTAAATGCCTGGCATGTAATGAGGACTCAGGTGTTAAATATTATTATCCACTGTGATCCCTAACCAGGCGCCATGCTAGGCACTGGACCCACCAACCAGGCTATAAATACTGGTTTAATGATTGGAGAAGCGAAGCCAGAAGGCATGAAGAATCCCGTTCTCAGATGAGAAACGGCTAATCAGCGGCGGCAACGCCAACAGCAGAGAGGAGAGGCCCATAGAACCGACTCCTACAGAGTCAAACCGACAGGGATGGAGGTTGCCTCGCCCGGAGCTCCGCAGGGCAGACGGGCAAGGCGGACCTGGCTGGAGTCCCCGGTGCAGGTTTCTGCGATGTCACATTCGTTCACGGCCTCTCGACAGGACACACCACGCGGCTCGTACTAGGGAAGAGATGTATATATTGTGAGGCTTAAGCAGGAACCATGGACCAAGCCTCGGCCCCGCCCCCAAGCCTGCTCAGGGTCCTGCCCCTCCCACTACTCTGCAAGTGACCCGCCCCACTCTTAGTAGCCCCACCTTCAACAGAAAGGCGGTGGGGCGCACGCCCAGCCCTCCCTCCCCATTGGCGCTTCACGTCAAGCTCCACCCCCACAGGTTTGCCCTGCCTGCAGCGGCTCCACCTCCTAAAAGTCCCTCTCCTTATCTGGACGTCCGCAGGTGGGTCCCTCCTGGTCCCGCCTCCTTCCCATCCCAGCAGCGGGTCCCCCTCACCTTGCAGCGACGACAGCAGAGCCCATCGCTGCACATGGCGTCGTGAGTCAGGGTACATTTCTTGCAACAGTTCCCGCCCGCCCGGCTGCACTCCTGAAGGACGCAGGCAGAAGACGGGCCCTGACCTTACCCACCCAGTCCCTCCCTCGTCCCGCCTCCCCCACCTCTTACTGGCGTCCACACCAGCCTCGCACCTGCACCGAGCCACAGTCGCACTCCTCCCCCGCCTCCACGAAGCCATTCCCGCACTCGGGCGGGTCCAGGAGCTGGACAAGAAAAGGATGTCGGGAGTCTGGCTAGGACCCTGCCCAAGCCCCATTCCCACATTCCCCGCCCTGGAGCTGGTACCTTCAGGGGCTTGTTGAAGAGGCAACTGCCGCCACCCTCCTGCAGAAACTGGTTGTACTCCTCGATGCTGCAGCGCGAGAACTTGCGGGGCAGATAGAACCTGGATGGGGGTGGGGGTGGGGGTGAGGGGACCGTGCAGCTGAGTCCCGCTCGGCCCGGCCTGCACCCTCCCCTCCAGTTCTCACGCCCCTTCTCAAGATTGGGACGGGGTACACTGGGGAACTCGGTCACTATCTCCAAGAGGCTTAAGATCTTTGTGCCCGGAGACTGCTCGAGAATCCTCCCGCCTGCCCGTCAGTGGGGAGTGGGCAGGAGACGCAACTCCAGTTCTCTGAAACCTCAGGACCGAGAGGCGGAGGTTTGTGCACGGTGAAGAGAAAGTGCCTCCAAACGAGGCTTTGGCGGCGCCCAGTGGCGACAGTGCGCACTGCAGCCTGGACAGTTTAAGCGGCCAGCTGGGGAATCGGCTTCTGAACGGTGTCCACAGACAACTGGGCTTCTTTGAATCCTAAATTGTCCCGAGAGCTGGGTCTCTTGAGGTCACCGGGCCTAGAATGGCACCCAGTACTTTCTCTGGGACACCCCTTACTCAAGATCCTTCCCCAGTTTGTCCCCAAGAACTCACCCAGTGTCCTCCATGATGCAACCCAGCCAGTTGTCTGGACATTTGCAGTCCCCTGAGAGGTGAGCCAGGTGAATATAAGGGAAGATGAGTATAAAGGAGGTTGCCCCCTCCCATGGACACCCTCTTCACTTCTATAGCCCTTGGGTGTGTGGGGGGGTCTTCACTGATACCTGCCGAGCTCCGGTGTTTATTCCACATCATGCCCAGGTTCTGCCCCAGCGTCTGGGCCAGGGTCACCGCCATGGCCCCCATGTTGTCATACTTGGGGTGAGGAAGATGGAACACAAAGATGTCTACATTCCTCCAAAAGGGACAGGGCTCATGCCCTTTGCACCCCTCTCTGTCCAAACCCCAAGTTTGCACCCCCACACTGCTCACCTCGTTCACACCCCCACCCCTGGACAGTGAGCAGATGCCCCCCACATAGGCAGCCCCGCTGCTGGTGCTCTGGAAAGTCCTGCCCCTGGAAGAGAGAGAGTTGTCAGGAGAACTTGCCGCCTTCCCCAGGGTGGCTCCCCTGGGCTGTGAGCACTGCCCTTCATGGCGGCTTACTGGACCTCAGGCAAGCCCCTTCCCCTCATAAGTCAAATAACAGGTTCCGAATAGAGCATCTCTAGTTGCAAGGACCTTTGATAAGGTTTTTTTTCCCTACCAGGGCACTGGGTCCCTAAGGAAGGGATGCTGGGACCATATGAAAGAGGAATATGGGATGATGGGAAGGTGATAGGCAGAGGGAGGCCACCAGGGGTAGGGGAAAAGGGCATTAGCTTAAGATGCAGGGGAAGATGCCTAGCCACTGTTGGAAGTGGCTGGGGGCTGGGGCAAGGTGAGCCCAGTCCCCACACCCTGCAAGAGCACTGGCCAGTAACCCTGTGTGCTGCAGCAACCAGAAGAGGCTGGCAGGGTCTGTAGCGTGGGGGACTCACGAGAAGAGGTGGGTGGCATCACTGGGCTCAGGCAGGCCCTCCCGCCGGTAGACCATGAGCTGGGCCAGGGTCTCCAGAAGGTCATCCTGCACCTGGATCTTGTCCCCATCTGCCCACGTTTCCATGGCAACCAGCACGATTCGGGTATTGAGCTGCTCCTTGTACATCTGGACCCAGAGGGGAGAAGATGAGGAGAGGGCTGGAGGGTGGGAGTGGGTGTGGGGGAAGAGGGCTGGAGGAGGGTCTCAGTCTGTCCCTCCAGAAAGTAGGGATCAGAGGCTGACGGTGCCCTTGAGAGCTCACCTCAAGGATACATGCAGTGGCACTGGGCGGGGGGAGAAGGAAGGGGAGGAGGGCTGCTCACCACATCTGCCAGGTTCACCACGGACTTGGCAAAGTTGCTGGTGAGGACCACCGACTGTCGCATCTGCTCAAACTGGGAGATAAGAGTGTAGGCAGAGGCTGAGGCTGCTTCTGGCCCCTCCTCCCAAAGTTGCCCCAGCCTGGGAACGTACCAGCTGGTGGTCGTTGATCACGATCAGCTCCACGTATTTGGTCTCACTGTGCACTGTAGGGTGGCCCCGGCGGACCTGGGGGGTGGGTGGGCACTTGGGATCAGTCCCCTCTATGTCTGGCATTGTGGCCAAGCCATGGACAGATGTGACTAGGGGGTGGGGCTGGACTCTAGCCAGGGACAGTGCCAGCTCCCCACGTGTTGGGGGGTCCCATCCATCCTTGGTTTGAGGGCAGGCAACCTCAGTTTGCCCACCAGGAGGACATGTGTAGACACTAGGGTAGGGAATGGGGTGGGGGCTTCCCCTCAGAGATGGTTCCCTGGCCTCCAGCCACATCAATCTGAGCCCTCCTTTGCCCCCAGCTATGGATGGGAGTGTCCTCCTGCTCTGGACCACAGACTGAGCTCTCTGTAGCCAGAGGTCTGTGCGGGTCCCCGTACCTGCCTTTTCCTTCTCAGCCTCGGCCGGTTTGGAGGAGCAGAGTAGGCAGGGGCGGCAAACAGGCAGCCTGGGGGGGAGGGTACAGGTGAGGGGGGCACAGCCGGCCCCCTCCCTAGCCCCACTTTCCCTCCCTTACCTGGTTCCCTGCATCCGAGGGGGACTGGGAGGAGAGGGGTCCGGTAAATGAGGTGGGGAAGGGGTCCCTGCAATGAGGGGAAATTAGTTCTTGGGGGGGCCGACCAGGTCTGTTCTGAGCTCAGTTGTGGCGGGATGTCTCCAAGCTCTTCCCCTACCCCACCCCAGGGTGACCCAGAACTGGCCAGAGCTCCCATGTCGGATCTGATCTCCCAGATGCTCAGATTCCGGGGTCAAGACCCAGGGGTGCCCTGAGAGATAGGGGCAAAGGACACTGGAGCCCAGTGGGAGGTTACTTGAGGGACAGAAGGGACATTGGAGCCAGGGACACAGGGGGAGGGAACCAGAGCTGGGGTTGCTGCAGAGGGCAATGAGGCTGAGGTTACCCGCGCAGAAGGAGGAGGAGGAGCCACTGGGAAGACGGCCTTGGCTGTCGGAGGGGACAGCGAGGGGCTCACCTGGGGGCCTTCCTGTGGCCCAGCCATCTCGCGGGGCTCCACGATGTAGGTGAAGTTCCCATCAGAGAAGACCCCACTGCGGCAAGAAAGACACAGCTCCCCACCATCCCCTGGGCCCCGCTGGAGGCTTGTCCGGGCCACCCAGCCCCTCCCCGTACTCACTGCAGCCCTTGGCAGGTGGAGAGGGCAGCAAAGGACTGGGGGTTCCCTCGGAGTTTCCCCTGATAGTAGCAGTGGTCTCCAGCCCCCTGGAGGAGCAGGGAGCGTGAGTGGACGTGCCCCCACCCCTGCACAGTGGCAGGAGGATGGGTGAGGGCCACCGAAGCTGCGCGGTGTGCAGGGGGCCACGGTCCCCTGGGCGCACCTGGAGATCAGGAGCCTGGTCTACTCTGGCTCCTCATTTGCTGTTTCACCCTGGGCACATTCCTAGCCTTCTCTGAGCCTCATTTACTTCAAAACATGAGGACATTGGACTATATCAGTGGCTCTTAACCATTAGTTGGGGCTGGTACAAGGATCCCAGCCACCTTTGAGAATAGCCAACATTCACATAGCACCTACTACGTGCCAGGCACCGGTCTAAGCACTTACTGTGGGTTAGCTCAATCAGATGAAAGCTATGGACTCACCCACAACACGCACACACCATTTCACACAGTGTGTTCATAGATGCCACTGCCTCCGTGGACCACCCCCGACATGTGGTCTGTGGCTAAGGAACTGTGAGCAGTGTGTGTCCTCCTGGCCTGGCTCATGGGTCAGAGGGGACCAGCACCCCCCTTCCTTCTGCTTCCTGCAGAATTACTTGTGCTCCAGTTACTGAACAGGCTGGAGGGGGAGGGTGGAGGCTATTTATAGGTACTCATTCATCTTTGCTCCGGACCCTGGGCCTCCAGGGCTGGGACCCTGGGGTCCTAGGCAACCAGGAATTCCCTGGACCTTGAAATTGAGCAAGAGGGGTGTTTCCCCAACTGTCCCCTCCCAGAAGAGTCTGGGCATGGGGCAATGATGGTCCTGGAATGTCACCATATGGGCAGAGAGGCTGGCTGGGGGTCAGCCCTCCTGAGTTGGGTGAGGGGAGCTCAGGCAGGACTCCACGCCATTCAACGTGCCACCCATCCTCGAGGGGCCAGGCCAGTCCCAGGTGTAGAGTATACCCCAGACTCATCTTCACCGGCCACCTATCCCTTCATTCAACCTCCCTTGTCCCCTTCCAAAGGCACTCACGGTGCTGTGCTGGGTTGTCCCCTCCCGGCTGAAGTGGCGCTCCACGTATTGTGAGGAGAGGAGGTGACTGAAACAGAGTGGGTGGGAGGAAGGAGGGAGTCATAGTGGGGCTGGGTCTGGCTTGGATCCCACTCCAGCTCAGATCCAGGTCCCCTGCCCTGGCCGAGTCCTCATCCCCTGTAACCAGCCAAGCCCAGGCCATGCCCACCCCTGCTGCCCTGCCCCCAGACTCAAGGCCACACTCACTGGTTCAGCTCCAGGTCCAGAGTGAAGTTTGAGTTGAAGGCTGGTATGACGAAACTCACCTGGGCCAGGTGGACAGGCTGGGGAAGTGGGGAGGGGAGCAGAAGGGGAGTTAACCTGGGGAGGACTGAAGGTGGGAATTGGGGGATCAGGGAAACCTCAGTACAGGGAGTAGCTCACAGGAGGGGATGGCCCAGCCCCAGCAGCTGTGAGGACCACTGATTTGGGGGGAAGATGCTTTTACACAAGCCCATATTCCTCCTAGACCCTGTACCTTTCCTGGGGGCAGGGGCAAGAATGGATATCCCTGGACACAGGCCTCCCTGCCCTCTGGGTGCCAGCCCACATTCTCTGGCATAGGAGCCTCCCTGGAGCCAATCTATGGGAGTAGCAGGGATGGCGAGGGGCGACTCAGCCTGCCTGCTGCCACATGCCAGGCCCTACCTGTTGTTGGCAGGGCCACCCCACCCCTAGGTGGACTAAAAGGAAGGGCCTAGAAGTATCATGGGAAAGGGGCAAACAGGAGATGAGGTGCAGTGTGACCTCGGGTCCTGCTGAAGCAGACCCCTTCCTTCCTGTCCCCCTGCCATGCCCCAGCCTCAATTTATGCAGGAGGCTTCATATAGCACAGACAGGGGTGGAATGGGATAGAATTGATCGTGGGGCCCCTAGAAGCTGATGTGATGGGCAGATGCTGTCCTGTCAGATCTTGGCTCCTCTACCCCCAAGTCCATTGCCCTCCGCCTTGCCCAAAGCAGCTCATCTTTAATATTTCAATCCCATGGTTAATTTTTAAACATGGAAGTTTTCCTGATAAATTTTTCAGAGGGGCCTTTGCAGTGGGGCTGGGAGGCTCTGGTTGTCATGGCAACATACCAGGTCTGAGCAAGATGGCTGCCCTCCCAGGCCTGGGGGCCCAGCCACTATGGGAAGTGGGGACTCCAGACCTGAAGCCAGTGTGCCTGGAGGGAAAGCGACCCCCAAGAGAAGAAGGGGCAGAAGAGTTTGGGTTCCCATGTCCCCTCCCCAAGCCTCAGGTCTTACAAAAGATCTCGGAGCATGGGAAGGGCCTGAGAAGGGCTAGAGCCTTCTTCTCACCCCCGTCCATTTAAGAAGACTGAAATCCAGATCCCCAGATGAGGGCTGTTTAGATGTGAGGAAGTTTCTTTGCTGCCTTTCTTTTGTGGGGAGCAGGTTATAGGATGGAGGGGAGCCCCAGTGTCACAGAATCTCATAACCTGGTCCCTGTTGGCTTCCTGACCACCTAGATTTCTAACCTTCACTGAGCGCTTAGTATGTGCCAGGCACTGGTCTAAATGCTTTACAAGTGTTCTCATATTTGATCCTTACAACAGCCCAGTGGGACAGATGCTGCTGTTATCCTCATCTGACATAGGGAAACTGAGACACAGAGAGGCTAACTAACTTGCCCACCATCATAAGGCTAAGAAGTGGTGGAGCTGGGATTCAAGCCTAGGCAATCAGCTTCCAGGGCCTTCTCAGTCCAAAGGTGAGGTAAGATGAAAATGGCCCAGTGTCCAGAGAGGCCCTGGGAGAGGAGTGAGGTGGGGTGAAGGGCCAGAGCCTGGGTAGGCAGCCCCTGATCCCCAGGGACACTGACTCACCCCCTCCCAGGCTGACCGAGGCTCCGAGCCCCATCCTTGAGCCCCTAGAGCATTGATCAGATTAGAAATAGGAAGTCAAGGACAAGGAGTCACTGCTTCCCTCTCCCCACCTTGGCCTGGACCATCTCTGCTCCCTCCACTGCTTCTGGGCCTGGACTCGCTCTATCCCCAGCACCCTAACTCTTGGTCTGCACCATCCCTGCCCTGCCTTTCTCCTCCCGGCCTTGGACTATCTCTGCCTTCCTCACCCATCCCTGCCTGAACTGCCTCCAATCTCTCCTGCCCTCAGGTCTGTTCCTGTTTGTTCCTCCTGCCCCCCACTGACAAGCCTCTGTCCCTGCCCCTATGCTCAAGGGAGCAGCCTGTCCAGACCCCTTGCCTTGATTCCATTCTCTCAGGCTGGCAGTCTCAGGGGTGATCCAGCAACCTCTCTTGAGTCTCAGATTTTCCCATTGAAAATGGTAAGACGAGCCCAGATGCAAGGCTGAGGTTGGCTTGTGGGGCTGGGGCTGTCCTGGACTTGGAGGATCCTGGCAGAGTCGACCCTGGCGCTTGCAGATTCTTCCCCAGTCAGTCAGTGAGCTAACCCATCTGGGCCTCCCCGCTGTCTGTGCAGACCAAGCTGACCCTCTGCTTGGGGGAAAGCCCAGACTGACAGGAGGCAGACACCAGGTCCTCTTTGTCCACTTTGTCCACTTCCTGCAGGCTGCCAGGGCCTCATCCCCCTCCCTACCTGGCAAGGCCTAACTTTGGGGCTGGCAGGCCCTCTTCCCCGGCAGGACACAGGGCTCTGGCCAGATAAGATCCTGGGGCAGTGCAAGGGCAGTGGCTATGGCTGGGAGGCAGGCCCAGGAGGGGTTGGGGAGCCACCAAAGGCTGCAGGAGGAAGGTGAGGGGAAGTAGGTGGCTGGGCAGGTTTGTGTGACCTGGCCCAATGGGGATGGGACACAGGGGGACACCTCCTGTCTTCAGGAAGAGAAAATCAGGGAAACCCATCTCAGTCCCCAGGACCTCTGCACCTCAGGTACCTGGGAAGGGGACTCCTGCTGGCATCAGAGTCCTAACCTCAAAGCGCGCGCGTGCGCACACACACACACACACACACACCCAGCCAAGCTTTTGGCCCATGTTCTGTCAAAACCAAATTGCTCCTGGCCTGGCCTGGCCTGCCTCCTGCCCTGACCTGTCCCCGACCTCTCCCATTATCACTCAGTCCCTCCCTCGGGAGCCCCTTCTGTTCCTGACTACTGCCCTCCTCTGCGCCCAGCTCAGTGCTGCTGGTAACCGGCTGACCAGGCTCCATCCACCCTGTGCCCCGCGCTTGCCTCTTGCGCCCTGGCCACCCGACTCTCACGTGCTCAGGCTCATTTGATCTCAACCTGCCCCAGCCGTCTGCTGCTCATTTTATACATGCCAGGCGGAGGCTCAGGGAGAAACACTTGGAGGTGACTGGCCCAGGGCCACACTGGGGAGGAGGTGGGTCAAGGTTCACCCTCAGGCTGCCCACCTGGCTGGGGTGACCTCGCCCTCCCCGATGCCAGCTGGTCCACTCTCCCAGCACCTGCCTTACCCCACCCCCTGTGTCAGGCCCTAACTAGATATGAGTGTGGAGGGAAGGAAGCAAAGACCCCACTGAAGTCCCCAAATCACAAATACAGATGCCAGGCCTCCTCCCCAGACCTACAGAATCAGTCTCGTGAAGGGGGAGACTAAAGATCACTTGAGTTCCCAAATGCCACAGAAAATTCAAACATCCAGGCGCCATCCCTCAGTCATCCCAAATCCCTCCTCCCGAACCTCCATCTCCACCAATGCCCTTCTCCTCCTCAAAACCTGCACCCACCCACCCCACAGGGCTCTGGCTCCCCTCTATTCCTGGATCCTCAGGCACATCGATTTCTTTGGTCACTGATTCAACTTTTCACATGGGTGACCTTTAGTACCCTGGGGCTTGGGCTACACCCACCTTTTTCACTGTCCGGGGGCTCAACACATATGTTGAAGGAAAGGCATCGGAATGCATGAGTGAGCTGTTTACCCTCACCGAACCTCAGTTTCCCCATCAGTAAAATGATATTGTCATGAGGACTAAATGAAAGCCCTTTTTAATGTGTTATTATCACAAGGATTAGTAATAATAATAGTAAATGAAGAAGGAAGTGGAAATGCTCCAGCTGAACAGGGCTTTGAGGAACTGGACAAACCCCATGGGCTGGTGGCAGCAGATGGTGAGGAGCCAGAGAGGCAGGGGCCCTGCCCGGGAGAAATCTGCACCCCGGGCCCCAGTCCCCAAGATGCACTGAGGCTCCACTTATTAGCGGGACAGCTGGAGTCTCAGATAGTGAGATGGTTGGACAAATTTCCGATAACGAGATTTGACCTAAATTCTTGAGGACAGACTCACTTCCTTCCAGGGTCATTAGTCCCTCTGGGGACAGACTTTGGGCAGCTGGGTCCCTCTAGGCAGCCAGGTGCTGAGGTGAGGCCAAGCCCACAGGCCAGAGTTTGGCTCTGAAGGACCCAAGATTCCTGCCATGTTGCCCTTCCCACCCCTGCCTGGAGCCCGAGAGGTAACCCCTGAATGCCCCAGCTACTGCTTCTGACACCCTGCCCTCAAGCCACACCTGGCCCCGGATCCCAGGCAGGACACCCGCCAAACATCATCTCCTCTAATCCTCGCAGCCTGGGCAAAGTGGAGACCCTTGTTATCCCCATTTCATGGGGAAGGTGGGGTTCAGAAGGCTTTGGCAGCTTGCCCAGGTCACTCAACCAGAAACAGTAGAACTGGAACCCACTGAAGCTGTCCCTTTCCAAAGCCACATGGTACAGCCTTTCAAACAGAAGCGGGGCTTCCAGCCTCAGCTCTTCCTCTGCCCAACCTCCTGGCAGGGCCCATTCACGGCCCCTCGCTGTGCAAGCTGAGTCCTGCACAAATCCCGGTCCTGGATTCTAGTCACTAGCCCCTTCCTAGGAACCCCTCTTGCCTCTGATCCCAGGACAGCTGTGACCTTGGCCACAGAAAGCACAGCATGGCTTTGGCCCTCGTGGGGTACTAGGGCTTCAGACAGAGACACAGTGGCTCCCTGTCCGTGACTACCATCTTCAAGGGCTGGGGACTGAGCCTTGCCTAATTGCCCCCGCACCCCTTTGCAGCAAGAAAACACAAACACCGCAGCACACACTCTCAGTCAAGGGCTTCCAGAGTGGCATTTCCAGCAAATGCTGGTCTGGGAAGCTCTCACAGGAACTGAACCCAGTGACTGAGGTCCCCTCCCCCAGCTGGCTCAGATGAAGGTCTGTCTTCTGGACCTGGGACCCTGCACACACCACCATGTTCCTGCCCTCTCCTGGGTTTCGAAGGAGTATGGGTTTCCCCAGGGGCAGGCACAACCCACATAGCAGCTTTGCGTGGATTAGAAAAAGCATCCCCTCAGAACACATGTAGGCTCATAAGCCCATCAATTTCATTCAGTCACTGGCCTGGGCACCCTTGTACAGTGAACAACCTGCCCAACTGTACACTAGACCTGCCTGTTCTCCCGCCTCACCCTCAGCTGCAGGCTCCCTGTGATCACAGGTTTCTGCACTTCCAGAAACTCTCCCACTTCTGTGGGCCTCAGGCCCAGCCTCCTTCCAAACTGGAAGAAGTGAGGAGTTGAGAGCCTTAGCAAGGAGGACACAGTCCCCTCTGCCCCTCTTCGCTATACCCCTGAGCATGAGGCGGCCATGCACTGGTTAAGAGGACTGCTCTGGATATCCATCTTGACCCCGCGACTTAAGTGCTGCATGACCTGGGGTAGTTACTTCACCTCTCTGTGCCTGCTTCCCCATCTGTGAAATGGGAATAATAATAGCCCCACCTTCTGGTTCTGTGATGAGGATGAAATAAATTAGTAACACAGAAAGGTAGAACAGTACCTGCCCCAGTGAGGGCCCAATAAATTGTAATTTCTCTAGCTTCTAATTCCTTCCTGGCCAGTTTCCCTCTCTCCCATTCCCCCTCACAAAAGCCAGGAGTCCTTCCCCATCACCATCTCCTGGTGGTGGATGGGTCTGAGATGAATGCTTCATCATCTTGACTTGAGGGATCTGGATGCTAGGGCTCAGAAAGATGCTGTGACCAGAACAGGTTGGCACCCAAGACCCCCTCACCCTGGCCCTGCCGGGTGCCCCCATGTGCCCCCAAACTCGCCACGTGGAGATCTTGCTGCTGACCCAACACTTTGCTTGGCCTGAGGTCCCAAACTGATGCAATAACTTCGGACAAAGCCCAACAATGGCAGGGCAGGAACTTGGGCTCGATGCTGCACTGGCTCCACCGGTTCTGAGACCTGATGCGCTCCAAGGAGAAATGTCTAGTGGGAGGTGGAGGGGTCTCCTTTCTCTCAGGGAGGAATATCCCGGAAGTGTCTTTTTGTCTCCCTTGTTCTTCCATCTTGTGCTGGGTAGGCCTGGGAAGTGCCCTGGAGCCAAAATCCAGAGTCTTTGCAAGCAAGCAGAAAAGCCCAGTGGGAAGTGCCCTGGTCTTGGATAAAATTACTCCACTGACTGAGATCTCATTGGCTTTGGGCAAGTTACTTAACCTCTCTGAGCCACACTTTGCTCATCTGCAAAATGCAGTTACTCACCTTCCAGAGTTGTGAGAATTCTACCTTGGGGAATCTGAGGTACAAACAAGGCAGGCAGGACAATGAGTAAGTCCCCTGGGAAGGCTGCAGTGAGGTTCCAGGGAAGGCTCAGTCCCAGAGAGATCCCCACTGGAGGTGACCATGGCCCCACAGAGCCACAGAACCCTCTGCTCCCACCCCCTAGAAACCCTCTTAGGCTTATTCAGTCTGGGTCACTCACACACAGCACACAGGCACACATGCCACCCACCCACCCAGCAGAACGACACCCAAAGAGACTACCCCATCCTCTGCATACGCAACCTGCCCAGTCCAACTGTATCCATCCTGATCTCAGTCACAAGCAACACCGTAGCCCGGGATGTGCTCCCCCTCTGACTGTCTCTCCAGGAAGAACTGAAGGGGCCTCAACTCTTCATCCCTCCCTGGTCCTTCTGCTTTCCCTCATCTCTGTCCTTTGGCCTCTCTGTGGCATCACCCCATCCTCCAATCTGGACATCCCCTAGAGCACCAGTCAGGAGTCCCAGCAGCCAGGAGTGGCAGTCAACTCCCAGCCAACACAGCCTTGGGGCGTGCAGTTGACAGGTAATGGGGCACCAGGGAAGAAAGCTGGACTAAGGGCCAAACCCAGTCAGGACACCCCATCCCTGGCCCTGGGACCAACCCTGCTGCCCATCTACCACCCGCCAGGGAGCTTGGCCAGGCCCCACAGGCAGCCTCCACCCTTCTACTTCTCCCCCCTTCCCCTCCCTCCCACCAACAATCCCCCACCTCCAGTCCTCACCCGGCCTGCCTGCTCAGGACCATTAACCACCCCCCACACTGCCCTGAGTGATGGTCCATCTATTATGCATGCCGCCTGCCTGCTCCATTCCATTTCCCGAGTTCCCCCGCCCCACACCCCCCACAGCCCCCACCACCCCCCCTAAGGGCTTTTAACCAAGTACATTAGGCAGGGCCAGATGCCAGTCTGACAGATGTCTGTAATGTTAGCCTCCGTTTCCCTCCTTCCTCACTCTGCCCAGCCCAATTTACCTCCCACCACTCCCAGCTGCCAAAACTCCCCAGACCTTGGTTGTACCCCTCCTCTGAGTCTCTCCTCTCCACCTCCTATTTCTGCCAGGCCTTCGCCATCCCGCCCTCGCCACCCCCATTGGCCTGGCTAACTTTCAGCTTCAAGCTCCTGGAGAGCCAAGGCATGTTGAATGAATATTCCATCTGGGTGATTATTATTCACATGATATTAATTAATTATTAATTGCAATTAATCTCCTTCATTCCTAACCTTCCTCAGGGAGGCAGGAGGGGCCCGGCAGCTGAAAGGGACAGTGGGGTGAGTAGAGTTGGCATTTGTGGGCAAGCTTTTCCCAAGGCCCCACCCTCATGGAGAACAGGAAGGAGAACAATTCTATCAGTGCACCGGGGGAAACTGAGGCAGAAGCAAGCGCTAAACTGTTCCAAAAAGCCCACTGAGGGTGGCTGTGGCGATAAACCAGGAGCCATAATCCTGGACTGGGCTCTCACATGTTTCTCCCTGCCTCTCACTGCCTCCCCAAGCCCCATTTGTGGTAGGACTGCCTGCTTAGGCAGGAGAGGAGTGGGGGCTGGCGGAAGGCTGACCAAGGCTGGACTGAGTCCTGGGCCTTCTGGGTTCCTCGAGGGCAGGGGAGCCTCACCATGATGGGAGGGGCCCTGGAGTGGGGCAGGTGGGTGCTCCCACTAGTGGGCTCCAGCACCCCTGTGGTAGCTCACGGTACAGAAGGGAAAGCTGCGGGAGCCAGGAGCTGGGGAAGCACCCAAACCCTGGCTGCCCCGTGGTCTCCCCTGGGCTTTAAGGCCTGTACCAGACCCCTTGCTTCACTGCGCTGCCCCACTCACCGGGCCACCTGGCGGCTCCTGGCGGACCCTGGTGTCCAACTGCTGCTTTCGGACCTCTCCCCCAGAGCTCTCCCCGACCAGACGGCTGGGTTCTGTGACCTCTGGGGCTTCCGGGCTCTCCAACTGGGGAGAGACCTGCCAGTGCAGAGCTCCAGTAGGACTCCGAGTCCCCAGACCTGGGGAGAAAAGGCCATAGCTGCAGGCAGATGCCCACCGTGGGACAAGAGGTGGGAATGAGGTGGGTAGGGCACACCCCATCCCCCACACTGATGTGGCCCCTGGCGGGATCTGGGTGGAGGATCTGCTGCCCTGCAGAGGGAAGAGCCGGATGGGGAGGGGGCCAGGAGCTGCAGCCCGACCGTCACGACTGCCCGCCCCTCCCCTGCCCCAAGCCGCAGAGACCTGCAGAGTCCGCCGGCCGGCGGCAGGGTGCTGGCCGCGGTGGGGCAGGCCAGATGGGGACAGGTGGGTGCACGCATCCTCCCTCTTCCCCTGTCCCCCTCCGCTCTCCCGCGCTCTGGACCGGCTGTCACCCCTAGCACTGCAGGAAAATGTGGCTGCAGCAGAAACCGCCGCAAAACCCGGGGCGGGGGCAGGGAGGGGGCGCAGGGGCCGGGCCGGGCGGGGGTCACTCACCGGGAGGGGGGAGCAGCAGCAGTAGCAGCAGCAGCGCCGCGAATGCCCAGCGCCGCAGCCGCCTCATGGCTCGCTCATAATCCTCCGGGTCCGGGGGCTGCGGCGGCGAGCGGCGCGGCGCGGGCGGGAGGAGGGGCGGGCGGGGAGGCGCGGGCTGCGGGAGCCGCGGGCGGGGGCGCCGGGCGGGAGGGGGGCGCGGACCGGCGGCGGCAGCGGCGGCGGCAGCGAGGGAGCCAGGCTCAGCGTGCTCCGGCCGCGGCCATCCCGGCGGGGCGGCGGGCCGGGTTAAGAGCCGAGCGGCGAGCACGTGAGCCGAGAGCCCGCCCCCGCCCTCCGTGTCCCCCCCACCCCCCCAGCGGGCCGGCCGGGGCGGCTGCGACGGGAGGACAAAAGAGGCGCCGCCCGGGACCAGACTTCCCTCAGCCCCCTAGGCAGGTGCAGGGTGGGGCACACTGGGCGTCCACCTCGCGATCCCCTCCTCGGCCGCCCTTGCTTGGGGATTCGTAAGGGGAGAGGGGGAGGGAGGCAGTATACAGAGGGAACCCCCCCGGGCTCTGAGCCGGTGATGGCCCTTTTGGGGACCCGCGCGATAGTGGTGCGGGGGCGTGGCTACCCCGCCCGGGTTCACCCCTCCCGTTTCGTACCCAGAACGGGGCTGCCCGACCCAGCCCCACCAAGGCTGTGGGAGCTGGAAAGGCTGTGGGACCAGGGACGGAAGCGAGGAGCGGGGGCTTTCGTGGTTAACAGCTGGCTCCGCGCCTTTGGGCTCTTTCGCCCACCTGCGGCAGAGCAGGGCACTGCGGAGTCCTCTCACACCCTCGGTCTAGACCTCTTTCCATCCTGCAGGCTTCTCTGGGTGAATGATGCCTTCTGCCTCTAGGAGGACTTCAGGGATTGCTGTCACCGGATGGGGTTAGCCTCCCCTCTATGGGGCACCCCAATACTTTCCTCTAAATACATAAATTAGCCAGGTAATTTACATGTGGTTAGTATGTCCATTTCTGCCCCTCCCTTGCCAACCCAAATCTTTGAGCAGAAGATTCCTCTTGAGCCCCCAGCTTCCCCTCTCTGC
This sequence comes from Vicugna pacos, assembly GCF_048564905.1. Taxonomy (NCBI): domain Eukaryota; kingdom Metazoa; phylum Chordata; class Mammalia; order Artiodactyla; family Camelidae; genus Vicugna; species Vicugna pacos. Next base: position 45,914,487 of record NC_133002.1, read on the forward strand.
CAGACTAGGTTGCCCTGTCTGCAGACTGTCTGGCCTCCCAACCTATCTCTCCAGCTGTGCCCCTAGCCCAGCCCCCAGGCTCCTAAGCAAGATGGGTCTGCACTCTGGGACCTGGGATCTCTGACCCCTGCTAGGGATCCCAAGAGTCAGAGACCTGAGATGGGTTAGGATGTGGCAAGGCATGGGCACCGATGGGGAGGCCTCACCTTGACCTTGTGCCCCAGGCCAGAGCATCCTCGCACCCACACTGGGAGACCACAAATCACTGAGGAGCAAGAGTGGAGGCAGGGATCCCCTCGCTGGGTCCTCTGCTTCCTCGGGACCCAGGGCGTCTGCCGGGGAGGGAGCTGCCTCTGGCTTGTGACAGCCCCCCCCCAGCTCTATTTTAGGCCCAGGAGAGGTGAGAAGGCAATTTCCCAGGAGGCGCTGACATCAATGCTGGGAATGGGATGACTCCCCCCTCCACTTCAACCACCTGCCATTACAGACCCAGATGCTCAGCGAGGCTAAGCCAATTGTTCCTTCACTCTAGAGACAGCTTGGGAACCCTTCCCAAAGTCAAACAGCTGATTAGGGAGAGGTGCATCCCATACTCCAGGGTCCCTCTCCTCCCTGGCACCCCTAACCTTACCTCTGCCTTCTATCTGGGACCTGGGACCTGGAAGGGACTGGCCCATCTATCTCATCCCCCCATCCCTCCCGTTTGGCACCACAGACACCACAAGGGTGAGTTGGTCCTGCCCTACCATTGCCATGTTACAGTCTCACATCACTGAGCCTTGACCTGGTGTGCCCCACAGGATAGGTGGGGTTTGTCATTTCACAGTGGAGGGCCCTGGGCCTATGGGAGTCTGGATCCACTCCCCCAACATGCCCAAGACCGCACAGAGAGCCCTACCAGTGGCCCTAGTCCTCCTCAGCTGAGGCACATTCCTACCATTTCTGTGGCCCTGGCTCCTTGGGCTTCGTGTTGGGGAGATCTTCCTGGCCCCGAGTGACACATCTCTGGTGGCATTCTGGGCCAGCTCCACTGAAGCTCATCAAAGGGCCGGGTGGCCCCCAGCATCCCTTTATGTCCCTGGTTTCTCAACACCAAGCAGGCCCAGCTGGACATCTTGACCTTCCCTTGCCCACACCTCAGTCCCCACTTCCCCATCTTGTCCTCGGTGTCAGGACTAATACAAGCTGCACGCCTCTCCCGAGCAGGAAGCTTGCCTCACGTCCCTCACCCATCTTCCCTCCTGTTGGGGACTGTAGAAGCCTCTTCCCAAAATGGGGGCTCCCTGAGGGCAGCAACCATGTCTCATCTTCAAACAGAGGTTTCCTTTAGGTAATGCCCACCCTAGCCCCATGGTGATGATGGGCTCCTGTGGTCCCTTCTGCCCATCGCTTGTTTCCCCCACGAGGAAGAAATCAGAGATTGGTGGCCACTGTTCCTGCTCTCTTAATGCCACCCTCAGGGACACCCTCTGAGGGAGTTGTTAGGCTCCGTCCCCACCCCCAGCCCTGCCTCAGGAGCACCTGACTGGGGCTTCCGTCCCTGCCCAGTTCTTCTTGCCTTTCAGCCAATTTTCCCCTCACATTTTCCTGCACGGGGGCCAGGCTGGGCTGATGTGGAGTGAAGACCTCCTCCTGGCAGCTGCAGGTAAGGGAGGGCTGTCAGCTGTCCCCGACACGGGGTGTGGTGGGCGGTGATTCTTGCCAATGGAGATTGTCCAGGCCCCCTTGCCTCGTCTGTGAGGAGCAGGACTCAGAGATCCAGGCAACCCACTGGGGTCTCAGTCCTGGGTGAACAGCTGTGTGACCTTGAGCAAGTCTCTCACCTCTCTGAGCTTCAGTTGCCTTATCTGTGAAATGGGGGTTAAAAAGTCCTCCCCACAGTGCTGCTGGGGGTATAAACGAGTGGACAAGCCTTAGGCGCTCAGAGCTGTCCTGGTGACAGAAGGGCGCACTCACCCTGGGCTCCCGCTGTCCACGTTGTCCTTATGGTGCTGAGGAGAAAACCAGCTTCCCGGCCCTTGTCCAGGACTCAAAGGACTCTTTTATGGCTTGGGGGCCTTGGAGACCTCTCACACATGGGGAGACTGTGCCTGATGACATGATGTTGAGGGGTGGGGAGCAGGGGACACCCTGCAGCGTTGGAATAAGATGTTCACTCTGCTTCCTCCCAGGTTACACCCTGCGCCCTGTCCTGTCCACCAGGAGAGGACCACTCTTGTCATCCAAATATCCCTCCAAGGGAAGCCTCATGTTCCTCCTCTCAGTTGTCTGAGTGGCCCCTCCTTTAATCTTTGAAGTTCTGAGGCCTCGCCTCAGGGAGGAGTTGGAGGCACGTGGGGTGCCAGAACCCTGGGGACACCAACCCTTTTAGAGGTGCACGATGCACAAAAGCAGTCATGCCACCAAGGGTCCAAGAACATGCCCACCCCACTGCCCCTCCTCTCCCATGCAAGGGCTCCTCCTGGAGTTCAGGGGAACCAGCTGTTGGAAAGTGGGGGGCCCCAGGGATGGGTGTCTCCAGCTTCATCCACAAATTTACGCTGGAGGTGAGGCTGTGGGTCAGAGAGCTGTCACAAGTGGGAGGTTAGTGAAAATCTGCTCTCTCGAAGTGTCTAGAAGGGAGGCCTCACAGGTGTGTGTTGAGGGGGCTGTAATAATGTTAAGTTTGTTGAGTGTTTACAGCGTGCCAAGCTCTGTGCCAAGCACCTCACTGACATATGATTTAATTCTGGCTTCCTAGTGGGATGGCAATGACTATTTAATTCCTCTATTTTTCAGATTAAGAAAACTGACTTTCAGGAGTTTGCCAAAGGTCATAAAGTGGCAGGATCTGAATTTGAACTCAAGCCTCCATTGCCTGAAGGCTTACCTTCCAGGGTTCAGGGAGAATATGGAAGCCATGCCTTGCAGAGTGGGCACTCGGGTGTCCTCGAGGATGGGGGGCCAGGGTGGGTGTAAGGGGAGGGTGGTCAGCAGGGCGAGGGAACAGGACTTGATGGCGTGGCTGAGGAGTCAGAGTACAGGAGAGTCATGTGATGAAGCAGGCAAGGGAGCCAGCCTCAGAGGAGGGAGGAGTCCTAGGTTGGTCCCTCTGTAGTGGCAGCAGGACAGGAGGGACACCAGGGCTTCGTAGGTCAGGGCATTTTATTATTGGAGGAAGGACCCTTGAAATCATCTCAAAAGAAGCCCCTCACTTAAAGATAAGGAAACTGAGGTCCAGAGTAGTAAAGGGACTTACCCAAAGTGACAGTGTGGGTTGCGTGCAGCTGGAGCTCCTTCCCACCCAGCACAGGTGAGGACTAGAATTCAGAAGGGAGTCGGGGCTGGAGCTACCAGTTCAGTGATAGAACCAGTGCACGGAGGTGAGAACAAGGTCCCAGGCCCATGTCTGGGGAGGCAGTGAGGGCTGGGGGGTTCATGCAAGCTCAGGGCAGCCACCCAAGGCTGGTGGTGAACCAGCGCACATGCTCCAGAGGGCAGAGGCTGGGGGAGGGACAGCAACCACGCTCATGTAGGGTCACCGGAGAGCCAGGGAGCTATGTTTCAACACAGTGGAAAAGGAGAAAAGGAACCTGACTTTGGTCATTATCAGGTTATCTGGTGACCTTGGATGGGCTAATCTTCAGGCAGAGCACCGCGGAGGTTTGGAAGGAGGAGGTTCGGGCATGGAGGCAGAGGCTATAGACCACAGGAAGTAGCCAGAGAACAGGAGTGAGCTTTCTTCAAGCTGCTGAATCAATTCAAGTGTTTCCAGGATGGAGTTTTTGGGCAGAGGGAAGGAGAGGCGGTGAATCTGAGGAAGAAACTGACGAGAGCGCAGGGAGGAAGGACACTGCATCCTTTGAGAATCAGATGTTGAAGGGGGACTGAGAGCAGGATGAGGCAGTGCCTGGTGAGTCTGAGTCAAGGTCATCTGCTGAGGGAGGCTGTGGAAGGAGGTCTGAACAGTCCCCATGTGGAGGGGCCACCAAGGGGCCTAATTTATGTCAAGCAGCACCTACCTGTCCTGGGTCCAGTCTCAGGTATTCTGGGTTCCTCTCTCAACTTATATCCTGGAGACCAGAACACAGATGTGGCTGTGGAGAGAGAGTCACAGGGCTTGACCTGTCCAAGGTGACAGCTGTTGAGATGGGAGGGGACAGCCACACAGTCAACTGTGAGGTCCTGGGCAGACAGTGATGCAGGTGTCAGAACCTGGTGCATCAGTCTTTGGGTGAACAGCACGTGAGGATATCAGAGGTCTGAGTAAAGGGCGGGGGGAGAACTTCTCACCCAGAGTGGCAGAGAGATGGGAAAGGCACCGGGGGACAAGGCATCCCCCTTTTGCCACGAAAGGAAAGGGATACACCAATCAGGGCCCAGAAGGAAGCCATTGTTTGGGACCTGGGGAAGGGAAGAGGGCCCAGAGCAGAACCTTCGTTAGGGCAAAGACATTTCCTTGGGAATGGGTGGCAAGCATGCCCTCTCTAGGTGACCGCTCAGTGGGCAGCAGTCAGTGGGTGACCTGGGGAGACTGGGCAGGCACGGCCCCACCTCCCCAGCCCTCAGGAGCTAGGCCGGCAGAGGCTGGCGGCACCCACACACGCTCTTCCACTCGCAGGAGGCTCCCATCCTGAGACCCAGTTATTCTGTCCGTATCTGCTGGGCCCTCAGCCCTGCTTGGATCCCTGGAAGGCAGATCAAGGCCCGACACAATGCACTCCAGCCCTATCTCTTTGCTATTTGTTATTAACAAATTTATTTACATCTCCTAGACCAAGATTAATTGTGAAACTTAACAGGATGGCATAAAAAGGCCAAACATGACCTCCTTGAAGGTTGTACACATAGTTGCTCTATTTCCAAACTAACAACCCAGGTCCTCACGGGCAGCTAGGCCCCCCTTTCTTCCTCCAAAATGAGACACAGAATAGCACCAGGCTTCTGGTAGCTTCAACATTTAAAGAGACAAACACACAGAGGCAGAGAAGGGTGAGAGGAACCACAGTACAAAATGTAGTAATAAAAAAAAAAGTGGTCAGAGAATCAATAGCAAACCCATCTCTGTCTCCAGATTAATGGCTTGGCTGAAAGAAAGGAGGGAGGGAAGAGGGTGATGCAGAAGTTGGCAGGTGAGCCACTGACCCTGGAACAGAACTCTGGGTGGGCAGCTGGGGCTGAGGCCACAGGGAAGAGCTGAGAGGGGTCCCTGAAGGGGCTCTGGCCACATCCTGGGCTCAGAGAAGTCAGTGCTGGGCCCCTACTAAGTGCAGTGGGAAGGGAGCTCTGGAAGTGGCGCAGCCGAGCCCCTCCTCTGCTTCATATGTTCCTGAGGATCTGTGTGCAGAGCGTGGGGGGCTGGGGGAGGGGACAACACACAGGCATTTCAGAAAGCAGGAGAGCCACATGCTGGTGGGAAAGGAGGCTGGGGGTGGGGGCGGGGAACACCAACAACAACGAACCCTCTTTGCTCTGCAGAGCAAGTGCCTGCAGAGGGACAGGAAGCCAGGCCAGGGCTCCTGCAGCTCCAGCTTCTTTGTGGTCCCTCCCTATGCCAACCTTGCCTCTGCCTCCTGGCATGGGCAGCTGGCCATGGCTGGACAAGCCCATCGTAGACTGCCTTCTGGTCAGGACCATGGCTGGAGTGAGGGGAGCGGGCAGTCCTCTGCCCAGACTCTCTTGCTCCCACTGAAGATCCAGAGGGTGGGAGGACCAGCTTGGTCAACCCAACAGAGTTTGGCTATGACCACAGCTGTTCACTTGGACTTCAAAGGCCAGGGCCCGGGACGCTGCTCCTCCTTGTCTGGTCAGCCCTGCTGGGTGTGCGGCACTCAGCAGAGCTCTAACTTGGTTGGATCTGTGTATCCAGCCCTCGAGTCGGGACCTGTCTGGCCCCAGAGCTGCATGCCCAGGGGGACTCACAGGAGCAGTTCTCTGCTGGCACTGGGCTGGGGTTGGGGCTGGGAGACAGGGAGGCAGGGGACTGGGAGAGGCTGGGGGGCCCAGAGCCATCGGGAGCAGCTGGCTCCCCCGCTGGCTGGCAGAGGGTGAGGGAGAGAGGTAGACTGGCTCTCTGCAGGTCCCCCTGGGGGCTGTGTGCCCGCAGCTGTCTGCAGGTGGCCTGACAGCTGGCCTGGGGCTGTGGGGCAGCTGGGAAGCTGGTCAGCCTTCTGGGAGATAGGGCCAGCGGCGGCACACTCAGAATCCTTAGATCCTGGGGGCAGCCCAGGTAAGGAGCCTGGGAGGGAGAGGCAGGTCTGTGGGTGGCACAAGGGCTGGAGGGAGGCCAGAGGCCTGGGCTCATGGCCTGGAAGCAGAAGGGAGAGCAGATGCTTGCCATTAGTTGTCCTGGTGCCACAGGGGCTGGGGGCTCTTGGGACAAAGAACGAGGCCTGTGGCCTTTTCTCAGCATTACCACTGGGAAACTGAATCTTCCGCTTGTGGCCAACAAGTGCCAGGTCTGAGCCTGAGGAGAGTTCGGTAAACCCAGAACTGGTCAGGAGGCACTGGTAAGCAGGTGTTCCTGAGGGGTCCACAAAGACATCAGCCAACTCCTCTGGCTCCTGGCAGCTTGCTAGTGGTCCAGGTGTCCTGCCAGCCTCCACAGGTTCAGCTGGTGCCTGCGTGTCGCCCACTGTGCCATCCTGCTCTGGGGCACCTGGGGCCTGGCGATCATCTTCCTTCCTCCTCCTGGGAGATGCTGTCCTGGGATGGGAGGGCTGGTTGGGAGGCGGAGTCTCAGGGCACAGATGGTCACAATCTGAAGCCAGGGAGCCTGACTGCCTGTGGGAACAAAAACACCCAGTGGGCCAAAGGGTGCAACTCAAGAGCAGGCGGCAAGTTGGGATCCTCCCGGGCTGGGCTGAGGCCGAGGGTGGAGGCGGGGGCAGGGCACGTGCGGTGCTGCCCTTCCAGGCTCTGGTGAGCCGAAGAGAGCTGCCCATTCCGAGGACCTGTGAGAGGTCTGTTCTTGGTTCTGCAGCCTGTGGTCAGGGCTGGCCAGAGGAACAGGTTAGAGGCGTTCCATTTAATAACTTCACAGAGGAGGCTGTGCCCTTTGGTGGCTGCAGAAAGCAGCACAGATCCTGGCTGGCCAAGCTGAGCCCAGGGAGGCTCGCTGAGGTGGAGACTTGGGGTGGGAGGTGAAGCCACAGCTCCTTAGTGGGCAGCAGGGGGGAGCTGAGACTCAGAGTGCCCTGGGATTCCACCGAATCCCCTGCAATCCTTTCTGGGGGTAAACTTCTAGAGAAGCAGAAAGACCCGGGGAAGGACTCAGGAATCCCCCTCCCCGCTTCCAGAAGGCCAGAGAGGCATGTGACCAGACACATGCCAGGACGGGAGCTGCTGCAATGCTCCCCTGCTCCCTCAACTGTGGTGATGCCTCTGAGTTCAAAAGGGAGCCTCGCTCTGGGCTGGGCCCATCCTGATCAGCTGAAGCCTCGGAGGTCTTCCTCTTATCCCAACCCCACCAAAACAAACAGGACAGAAGATGGTGGGAAAGAAAGGGAAGGAAGGAGAAAGACAGGGATACCATAGCCTGGCCCCTGCTCTTGCCTACCTGAGGGTTATTCCCCACCTAGAGAGGGTGGCAGCAGGATAGGTGGAAAGGCGGGTGTGCCCACCACCCGTGGCAGGGTAGCAGGTGGCGCTTACCCAGGGAGGCTGGCCTGGAAGGGGATGTCTGCAAAGCTGTGGCTGAGCTGGGCGATGATCCGATCGACTTCGGCATATGAATGGGCTTCCAGGGCAAAGCCCCGGTGCTGAGGGCTTTGAAGATGCTGCCCGGGGGTGAGAGGAGGCACAGGGCATTAGACCAGGCCAGGTGGGACGCAAGACCAGCCAGCCCTACCAGGGTGGAGGGACTGGGTGGGACAGGCTCTCATGGGACAGTCTGTGAGCAGCTGTGTGGTGGGGAAGGAGCTCACCCTGTGCAGCTCCTCAAAGGCCTCCTGGCAGCACTCGCAGTAGCCTTTCTTCCTCCGGGGCACTGTGCGGGCGGCTGATCGTGGGCTTGGCTCCTGGTCCCTGGCTTCTCTGGGGAAGGCACACGGAGAGGAAGAGTGGTCACTGCTGGAGCCCAGGCCAGGGAGGGGATGGACCAAAATGGCCAGAGCTGGGCAGGCACAGGCTAGCCTGCCTACACTTGGTGCCACTCATCCAAGGGTGGCAGGAGAGGCAGCAAGGAAGGCGAGACCACCCTGTGGGCCCCCTGTCCTAGCTCTGTCCTCTCCCAGCCCACACATCTCAAACCACAGGTGAGCGTGGGGGGACGAGCGACAGCAAGAATCCCCGAGGACGTTCCAGGGTTGAGCTCACACACAAGCCCACGTTCATTTGACCTGCACAGCTGTGCCTTCACTGAGGACTTTCACATCTTTCTGAAACCCGACTTCTCATCTGAATTTCAGTACTGTATTTTTAACAGCCCATAGAGCATTGCTATTTGGCTATCTGAGCCAACTCAACAGGTCCAAAATATTCCCCTAAGGACTTTCAAAGTGACACAAAACCCAGAAAATGTAGAAAAAATCAGATAAATTCAACTACATGCAATTTAAAAAACGTCTGCATGGCAGAAATCATAAGCAAAGTTTAAAGACAAACCACGAACTGCGGGGGGGGATATTTATAACTAATAACATGAGAAAGGGCTCATTTCCTTGAAACACAGAGGGCTCCTTACAAATCAATTAGTGATCAATAACTGAACAGAAAAATGGGCAAAGGCTATGACGAAGGTTCATGCAGAAAGAGATTCAAATGATCAAACATATGAAAACATACTTAACCTCATTCATAAAGAGAAAAAAGGAAAATTACAATTATGCTGAGATACGGTTTTTAACCTATCAAATTGGCCTAAGTCAACAATTCTGACAGCTCACAGTATTAGCCAAGGGGATGGGGAAACAGGCTCTGGTCCAGTGCGGGTGACAGTGTACACTGGCATCACCTCCATGAAGAGTAATTTGGCCACCTTTCTCAAAATTATAAATGTGGGCACCCTTTGACCCAGCTTTTCCACTTTCAGGAATTTCCTCTGCAAATATACTTGAATGATCATAAATTTACTCTGAACAAGGCTATTCACTGCAGCATTCTTTAGAATAGCAAAAGACTGGAAATCATCTACGCATCTGTTAAATAAAATACAGTAGCTCCATACCATGGGATACCCTGCAGCCATTCAAGGGAATGAAGAAGCTCTTTAGGTGCTACTAATAAATTAATCTAAGATGTGTTAAGTGGAAAAAGTAAGATCCAGCACAGTGAATATCATGCTACTCTGTGAGAAGAGGGAATGAGGGCACACAATGCGCCTCTGTACACACACAGTCTCTCTGAAGACTCAACCTGGAGAATGAAGGCTGGGTGTAAGATACAGACTTTTCACTTTAAACTCTTTGTAACTCTTAAATTTTGAACCAAAATATAATAATGATTTTGAAATTTAAAAAAATTGAACTTTTCCTCCCGCAGATTTTCTACACACCCCCTGCCCCCGAACCCTGGGCCAACCCTCTCTGTTCCTCACACGTGGTCACCAAAGCGTCACTGCTTCACTGTCTTCCCCTTACAGCCTCTCAGCTCCTCTGCCACCCCAGGGCCACCCCCAGCCGTGCACCTGGGCGGCCTCCTGGCTACTGCTCTTGACCCCTTGTGCCTTCCAGGAAAGGTATGAGGGGCACCTGGACTTCACCTCAGCCTGTCTTTCCCTCCTCCCTTCTCCATCCACTGCCACATTCCATTTCTGTTTTTCCTATTTGCACTATTTCCTGACCCCATGGCCCTCATCTGCCAGCGGAACCCACAGGCCCTCCTTGGCTCTGGGGACTCTTGGGCTGAGTGTCTGCCCCGTTCAAGTCTCCTGGTCTGTGAACTAACCTTGTGGCCCCTAAGTTAGAAAGGGTCTGAGAAGGCGTCTAGTCCATCACCTGAGCTGCGTTCCTTCTGTGCTTTGGTCGGTGAAGCTTCAAATTCTCACAGGTCTGTAGAGTAGGAGCACCAATCAGCCTACAAGCCACTTTGGGCCACCTAGTGCAGCAGGTCCCCCGCCCCATACGTTTAGCTCGAAAGGCCTCAAACTTTGATGTGCACTGAACTCATTCGGAGAGCCTGTGTATGTGCAGCTTTGGGGGTTCCAGCATCAGAGACTGTGATTCTGTAGGTGTGGAGTTCAGGAACCTGCATTTTTAATGGGACCTGAGGAAACTCTGATGAAGGTGATCTATAATTTGAGTTTCAGAAACCAGCCTCTCGCCCTCTGGACACAAGTCAAATTCTACAGTATGGATGGAGAACACCAGATGAAACGGATGAGCACTTCCAGTGTCTCTCTTCTCTGGGCTAAGTTCCCAGAATAGACTTTGCCTAAGGAGCGAACACATGGCCATTCCCCAATCTGACTAGCAGGCCCCTGACGGGGAGGACTCTGGCCGGTACCCAGCCCCTGGTACTCAGGAAACAGAAAGACCCACCTGGTATGGTGTGAGCTGCCTGGAGTTGTCGGGGCTTCAAAGGGACTTGTGTCTTTGGGTCCCAGAAAAGAAATTTCAGGAAAGGATTTAAACTGATGGTGGAAAGGACGAAACTTCCTGAAACAGAAAACTTCCACTTTGAGTACCGTGGGGAAGGGGAAGGGGAAGGATGAGGAAGGGGGGCCAGCCTGATTCCCTAGAATTCCAATCCCAATAAAGCAGACTCTCACCTGCCCACCTTTTAAATTCTAGAACAGTGCTCTCATCTATCTTGCTGGATTAAAAGAATACTTATGTTCTCCCCATTTTCCAAGCCTTGGCTGCTCCCCTGGACCCTGTAGCTACCCGCTGAGCTGAGGGGAACACTGGTGTTACCCCATTTTATAAAAGAAGAAACGAAGCCCACAAGTTTCTGGGACTTGCCCAAGGGCTCACGCACGACCACCAAGTGGCCAAGTCCAGATGGGAAGCCACGTCTCCTGACTCCGGATCCCACTATTTTGCTTCTCAGCCCTCAAGAAGACCTCTGAGGACTCTAGTCTGGCAGAATCTAAATGCAAGAATGTTTAATCCAGAACAGTGACCTTCTTGTTCCACGAAGAGGACCATTTTTGCTCTGGGCTGGTTCTCTAGTATTCTGACCAGAAAAGAGAGGCATAGTGACGGTTCTGGAGAGTCAGACCTGAACTGAGTGGTTCGGTGGTTTGCCTCAAGTTGCTCACATTCAAGACTTTCAGAGCCAGATCTGGTGATTTCTGGATACTCAGCAAACCCCGCAGACGGGGGTGCCAGGCACACCATGTCTGGCTTCAATGGCCAGTGCTGGGGGAGAGCGCAGACCTTGGTCCCTGGGGGGCACAGTGAGAGCCCTGCGGCCTCAGGACTGAGTTAACAAATGAGTCTTCTTGGACTCTGAAGGAGGAGGTGCCCTTCACAGCCCCGGTCCCACCCTTTTGTCCTTCTCCATGTTGTTTTGTTCCTGCTTAGGAGGCTGGAAAGTTGACGCTGGTCAGGCTCTATTGGGCTTGGAAGGGCACCTGCTTCAGAACAGCATGTAAAAAGGATCATAAGGTTCAGCTCTGCTTGGTCTTGCCGGTGATGCCAGAGGCACACAGCACGCCCCGCCCCCAACTCCGGTAACAGCCTGTGACCACCGTGTGCGGAGATACCGAGGCACTGGTGGCGTCTCAGCCACTGTGTGTGAGTCATGATACTTGTACTTAGCTGGTTGTGAAGGGGCTGAGTCTGAAGGACATCCCACTGGAACTAGAGAAGAGGGGACCTCATTCCATCCCTGCATTCTTTTTACTTGCTTTTGGGGCACCAGAGCCAACTCTGTACCATGTGCAGGAGCCATCTGGAGGACAGGCAGGCATGCCAGGCTCCTGGGGCTAGGTCTTTAGCTGGCCTGCCTGAGGCTGAGGGACACAGAGAATTCTGGTCTCAGGAGTCTCTGCTGGGTACACGTGGGCTTTTTCTCTTTTAAACAACTTTTAATTTTGAGGTATTTCTTGATTCTCAGATTTTTGACCTAGCACTTACTGAAGAGTCAGTGGTAACCCAGTTGGCCAATAGCCCATCGAGTTATCATCAATGAGACCTTCCTGCTCTAGGTAAGAAGGGCCCTCATGGGGCAGGGCCAGGGCAGAGTGGAGAGGGCTCCAGGCTGGTTGTGGAGTCTAGCCTCCGGCCAAGACTCATTAGCAAAGTGGCCAGGTCCAAGTTCCTTAATTTCTGACCTCTGCTGTTTCCCCACTAGGAAGAGGATGGACTCTCAGGCTAGTTTTACCCAGGGTTGTCCTGAGGTAACATATACCAGGAAAGGGTTTTACAGAGCAAAACAGAAAGGCTTCATCAAGGACAGGGTGGTCTGACAAGGGAACCCCAATATCACCCCAAACATCCTCACTTCAGCCAAGGCTGTACTAGCACTGGCCTGGGGCTGGCGACGATTCAGTAGTGTCAGCGGACACCTAGGGGGAATCGAGGAGTAAAACTGTCTGGATGGGACACCAAGAGCACATAAAAGCAGAGTGTGAAAAGGAGGGGATTCACACACAGGGTCATTAACCTGTGGCTCATGACTGAGGAGTGCCAGCTGGGCACGGCACCTTCAGAGGCTCCTCCTGACCTGTGTGACTTCTCCATGACAGGGGGATAAAGTGGCTTCTGGGGAAGACAAAAGTGTAGGGCTGGAGGGCTCCGTGTCCCCGTGTCAGTGTGAGGCCCCGAGTACCCCCCCCACGTGGGACTGTGGCCCCCTCACCTGCTCTCATCTTCGACTTTGAGGAACGGTGCCTTCAGTCTGGCCACTGGAAGGAAGAAGGCACACGTGAGCTGTCTGTCTGCCCTGGCATTGGCCCGGGCTCGACACACAGGAAGGGCCGAGGCTAGAGTCTGCCAAAGCCTAAGAGCCTCTCAGGGCTAGAACATTCATTGCCCCAAGATGCACCTTTCCATTTGCAGGGGTGAGGCACCCACTCCCATCTCCTCCAGCCTCAACCTGGGGAGAAAGGGGTCCCTATTTGCGGGGAGGGTGCAGGGTGCCTGGGGTCCTCAGTGTGCCCTCAGCCTCCTGCGTGTGGGTTCTGGAGGCTGTCAACCGACCATTAGAAACCAGGCTGGGTGGGAGAAACCCCAGCCCCTGTTGGTTTCTGCTAAAAGCCTCAGCTCTTTCCCAGACCTTGACTCCTGGTGTCTCAGAATCCGAGGGGCCTGAGAATGGTTCCTGGACAGGGTTCTCTACAAGGACTCTAAGTTTCTTGGGGGGAAGGAGAAGTGAGGAAGAGAGTTAAAGAGTGTTTAGAGGTCTTAGCAGAAGGAGGGTAAAAAAAAAATCAAAATCGAAATCTGGTTCTTGAAAAAAAATAGGGCAGAGGGGTGCTGGGAAGATAAATTTGGAGTCAATTAATCAAGAGATTCATCCCCTACTAGCTGGCTATCTGCATGGTTTACAGACTCTCTAAGGTATTATAAACCACTTCTGCCTTCCCACGATGACCAGAAGTCCTGTCAAGGGGGCAGCCACGGCACTGGAAGCCTGGGCAGAACAGTCACCAGATCCCCGAAGAGGCCGAAGCCTTTCAGCTCTCAGACCCGCTCAAGGCCACCTGCGCCCCAGTAAAAAGCAGCCTTTCTCCCTGCACAGCAGCAGCTCCCATTAATTACATTTTTGGGATGACTTCTTGTCTTTTTAATTAACTGAGACGGTGATTAAAATCAATTCCCCTATAGATTTCCTTGAATTTCAAACACAAGAGGTGCCAAGTAACTTTTCTTAGCTCCTGCTTGTGCATGAATAAATGCCACTTAAAGAGCATCTTTGGGAGAAGCATCCAGGGGGAGAAACTCTCCTGCTGTTCAAGAGGAGCCGGGAGCCGGGCCCATCAATCTGCCTGTTTGTCAATTTCAGGGAAGTCTGGCATTTCTGAAAGGGGTTGGCAGCTGTCAAACTGCCCACCCCAACTACTCCTGAATCAGAAGGAAAAGGATGCTGAACTTTGATCACTGCCCAGAAACAGCCAGAGGATGCAGGAGCCAGAGTGACTGCATGAGGTCTTGGCTCGAAGAAGAGGGCCTGACCCAGCAGTCCTGGACTTGATCGTGGAGGCCCCTCTCCTGCCGCTCTTCTCTCCGAAGCCCAGGCCCTGGAAACACGATGGGGCAACACAACCTGGACTCGCTTCCTGCCGCAGAAAAGTGAGCAGATGCTGCCACAGAGGGAGACATGGGGAAGCATTTAGGGAGGGAGGGATGGCAATTAGATGAGGAAAAGCTATTGCACTGACCTTTCCGTGTTCTTGACTCTGTTGGACATTTTCCCTAAATGGAAAGGGAAACTAGGTTAAGGATGTGAGGAAGCCGGGAGGGGTTGAGGAACAGGGCCTGGCAAGCTGAGCTGCTGTGAGTCTGCCCCACTTTGTTTTCTGCTCTCGGCTGGACCCTGAGCTGCAGCAGACCTGAGTGCCACGGCTACCTCTGTCTCCCCAAGGACTTGATGCGAGGGGAGCTCTGTGCGTGAATCTCAACGGCAGCTGACTTTGTGCAGGGACTGCAAGATGGAGTGAAGAGCAAGGGCTGGGGAGCCCCACAGGCCTGGGCAAGGGTGGAGCCGTGCCACCTGTGCTGTGCAGAGTTCCCGCCTAATGCCTCAGCTGTGGCACAGGTGAAGTTCAAGCAGGTAGCAGACCCGACGCAGAGCAGGCGCTCACCAATGGCAGCCTGTGTTTTCTAGGCGCGGCTGCCTTCCCAGGGCGGCAGACAGGACAAGGTGAAGACAACGGCTTTTGTTTTTTGGTGCCCTATCCTGCTGCCCCTGACTCTGTTGGTTAAAGCCAACTTTTAGGCCAAGGTCAAACAAGGCTAATATAAAAAACCAAATGGAACAAATTTTAAGAAAATCAGTTAGAGCTCAGAGGGCATGGGTAGGAAAAGGGATCCAGAGGCCTGACTGGGACTGTGCCTCTGGGCCCGAGGAGGTTCCAGACTGTCCTCCAGGCCACACTGCCATGGTAGACACGGCCCCGAGAAGCCTTCCACATCCCCCCACCTATTGGCAGGCTGCACCCAGAACTTGCTCCAAAAGACTCCCAAGTATCTACAAAAGAGATTATTAAATGAACAAAGCAAGGTAAAAATACTGAGCAATTGCACAGAAGGGGGCTTTTGACACATCTGCTGGTAGATGCTTGGCGTCCTGGAGAGCTAACTGGGAAACAGTCCACCTCAGGCTTAGCGGCTGGGGAACCAGAGCTGGGGGGGAAAGAGACTCTCACTATATACTTTTGTCAACTGTGAGCAATGTGGATCTATTCAGCAGCAGAACCCCAGAGACATTGAGACCAGAGGGTGTGGCGCAAGGGGCGCCGAGGCTGAGCACTCCATCTGGTGTGAATCTACCACTGTTGGTCGTGCTCCCAAGCGACCTGTAGGGTCCTCAGACTCAGGCTGGGCAAAGACCCTGTGGCTTTAAATCAGCCTGGGCTCTCTTGATGAGGTACACACAGTTCTAACTCCAGCAAAAGAAGGAAAACCCAAACAAGAATTTGGAAAATGGCAGCTGTTTCAAATCCCAACACCTGGCACCACCCATGCAATCTGCAGGCTCACTGCCGGGCCAAAAGCCATCCCTAGGACAGCAGCCTGGCCAGCAGGCCACGAGCGTTCACGTTTTATCCAGGCCAGACAACCTGCAGGCAGTCCAGGGCCCAGGCACAGGGAGGAGGGAAGACCAGGCAATGTGGGGCTGTGGGCATCAGGGAGAGCTGACTGAGAGGCTGTGTTCCTCCCGCTTTCCCCAGGACAGCTGGGAGGAGATGGCTTGGTGGGGTGTCATGGATTTACCAAAGTTGTCACAGGCTTTACTGTTACCCTTCAGTTCAGTGGGAGGACCTACCTCTGGCTTCTCTGGCCCTTGCTTCTTCACACACAGAGCATCAAGAGACAGGTGCTGCACGTGCATCACCATTTCTGTGGGGGAAACAGGGCTGTGGCCAAGGGCTCCCTCTCCTCACTTCCCCAGCACAGTCCCTTCCTGGGGCTGGGGGATTACACTTCTCACCCAGCCTGGCCCACTGGATCACACCAGCCTTGCCTGCCACCTTCTGGCTACGTGCCATCCCTGCACCTGCTGACGATAAAAGAGAGGGCTGGGTCCTCTATCTCTGGAAGAGCCCCTGAGCTGGCTTCAGGCTCCTTTGAAGCACTGAGTACAAGTCTTGAACAGGAGGTGCCTTGTAGCCCATAAAGGGCTTTAAGGTACAACTGCGGAGCTGCTTCTGTCAGGCGACCAAGCCACGGGAGTTCTTCAGATTTAACTTCAGAGGGGAAGAGACTCAGTAGGGGCTACACGTGCTGGAGCTTCTCGAATACTCAGGAAGTCAGGAAATTAGATCAAGTGGGAATCGGCTGGTTTTCCAGTGATGGTGGAACCCCCCATATCCCAGACCAGGACCTTCCCAAGCACAGTTCTCTATCCTCTGGCAGATCTCAGGCAGGATGTGGACCAGCCCCTTTCAGTGGGTCAGAGCAAACCCCAGAATCAAAGTGGAGCTGGATGTGAGGGCCAGTCGCTGCCAGCCGATTCACAACAGCTATTCTAGTGTGAATTTATTACAACCTGAAAACGGGTGGTTAGAGTGTGAGGCGACCCTAGAGGACAGAAAGAACACAAAATTTAGCCGGGCCAAACTAGGTGGGAATGTGGGCCACTTTACTCACTCCTGGTCAGACTATGGATGATTTACTTACTACATTCTCTGAGGCTCAATTTCCTCATCTGTACAATGGGCAGAGGGAGGTGGTGAGGGAATTACCTGGCACAGAGTAAATGCCTGATAAGGTGTCATGGATATTCGGATTCTTCTTCTATTTGTAAAACAGGATTATGATACCAGTTAAGAGGAGCTGTCGGGTTAAATAGAACAGCACCTCCCACGACCTGCGCTCTCCTCGTGTTACTGTTGGTCTCTCTCCCTCCCCGCCTGTGTGGATCAACACAGTAACTGAGTGCACCTGGCTGCAGCTGGTACAGGACTCTGATCCCTCCCCCAGCTGATGTTCCCAGTCAAAGTCACCAACCCTCCCGTCCGCAGGAGCCCTGGGGCAGAAAGGGTACCATCCACGTGCAGGATCCGTACTCCCCAGGAGCGGGCGTTGCTCAGGAGGCTGCTGCTGCTCTCCTGGAAAGACAAGCAGAATCAGGCAGGGGCATGGACACCATGGCTGTCCTGGCTTCTGGGAGCTCTGAGTCATCCACGTGGGGAACTGTTGGGAGGAGAGAGCCCAGAACCTGGAGAGTCAACCCCAGCCCCCAGGAAGACCTCTGTCCTCCACACCTCAGGAGGGGACGGACTGCTGATCTGCCTACAGGCTCAGCTCTGGCCATCCTGTGACCAGGAAGGGACACGCTTACATGAGAGCTGTTTGTTGGGAGAGCCTCTGTGAGGAAAGCTCTCAGCCCACAGGAAGAACACAATAACCACCACCAACAGTCACCACCGTCTATGCCTGCCGCCCACCTCCCTCCTTGCCAAGCTGTCCTCATCACAGGCAAGGCACCCAGCTGCGGTCACTTCAGCGACTTCTCTCACAGGATCACCTCAACTCCTCCTCCTGCCACTTAACTGTAACGGCTCTGGATTCTCACAAAAAGGATAAACAGCCTCTTGTGAAAGACATACAAAGTATGACATACCCCACAGCATCCCTCCAAGGTTCTCCTGGGAGGCTCTGGAGTTGGAAAGATCATGGAGTCAAACCTCGGCTCTGCCACTTCAGCCCTGGCTGACCATGGACAGATGACCTAACTTCTCTGAGCCCCACTCCCTCATCCATAAGGAGGAAATAACGACACTGCCACAGGTCTCGCAGGGTGTGCCTTTCGCGTCAGTACTTCAGCAGAACCTTCGGAGGAAAGGCTGACTTCTTCGCTGTGCGGAGACACTCACTCCAGCCTGCCCGCCAGCTCACCTGGTTCCTGATGGCCGCCTGCAGAAGCTCCTTCCCTCTGCTCAGAGGCACCTGACGGAACAGAGGAGCAATGAGGTGAGCTGGGGAGACCACCTGTGCACAAACAGATGTCTCCACCGGAGCTGGCGAGGAGTCACGTGTCTTAGAGTCACGTCCCTTGGAAAGCTGGGAGCAGTGAGAGCCAAGGAGCCTGGGGATCCTTTCAGAAGAAAAGGTACAGCCACAGCCAAGTTCAGGTCACCTGCAGGGAGCTGTGGCCCGGGCAGCCTGGACCCTGGTGAAGGGCATTCTGCATTCACCCAAGGTCAAGTGTTAAAAACGTCCTAAGACCTTGCTCTCTCTTTTTTTTTTAACTGAAGCATAGTTGATTTACAATGTTGTGTTAGTTTCTGGTGTACAGCATAGTGATTCAGTTACACATACATATATACTTTCTCATTATAGGTTATTACAAGCTTTTGAATATACTTCCCTGTGCTACACAGTAGGACCTTGTTGTTTATCTATTTTATATTTGGTAGTTTATATCTGCTAGTCCTAAACTCCTAATTCTGAGACCTCTGTTTAGAAGCCCACGCTGCCAAGCAGACAAGCCTTGGCCAATCCCAACAAGCCCTCTCTGGTTTATAGAGGGCCCTCCTACTGTTTTTGAACCTCAGACTCTGAATTCCCATAAAAAGTAACGTTTATCACCGAAGGAAGGGCATGTTGCCGAGGTGTTGAGATCCAGAGCTATGGTAAGATATTTTCAGCCCCTGAATTCAAAAGAGAGATTAAAATAAACCAGATGAAACGAAAACCAGAAACTGCCTAAGAGGGCTCACCAAGGCTTACTTCCTTCGTCAGTAGGGTACCCCTCTCTGACCCCATGAAGTTCTCACCGAGTCTGCGGGTTTCTGTGCGGGCCTGGGATGGCTGCCTTTTGGGTGGGCCATGGGCAGTGTTTCCACTCGGATCTTGCTGGGACTGGGGCAGCCTCTGTGACTCGTCCCACTGCTCTCTGCCTTCGCCTCCCTGCGGCTGGACACGATGTAACTTACTTCTTTGCTCAGAAAACCCTCAATTACCTGAAACCAGATCACAGAGGTGGCTGAAACTGAAAAGGCAGATGTAGAATCACCAATAGCAAGAGGGTGGGGAAGGAAATCTTGGCTGCCAGAAGTTCCAGGATCAATGTCTTTAAATAGTCCAAGTGCAGTTCTGTGCGGGTCCTCAAGAAGACATCATCCCGAAATACAATAGGGCTTATATATATAACACAGGTTCTTGCTCCACAACTGCAGCTCCTCCTGGCCCAGCAGCAGAAGCCCAGAGGCTCTGGGTATTTGACTAGTTTGAGTTTGCTAGGAGCAAGAGCACACTGAAAGGACCAGAGAGAATTAATGGCTTGGTTAAGCCATGCTTTTGCTGTGAAGATACACTGGGACATCCAGACGTTGCATCTGTCACCTTGAAAGGAGCCTGAAACTAAAAAGGGTTTTGGCTATTACTCAGCTGTGTAAGTACCTGCTCATCCTACCTGTAAGCCCTGCATGGCACTGAGAGGGTCTGACATCCTGCATCACAAGAACCCAACGCAGTGCCTGAAACACAATGACACTTAACTCACGTCTGTAGAAAGAAGACAAGACAGAAATAAGCAGTAGTGAGCTGGCAACAGCTTAATAACTGACTCTCTGGGGGAAAAAAAAATCCTGCTTTATAGCATTTGCTGAATTCTGTGGGGTAAAATCCTACCATGGCTGCCCGTATGATGTCACTGAATGTGCAACTTGAAAGAGATGCTAAAAATTTGATCTTGTGAGCCAGCCCCAGCACATCCGTGAAAGTAAGGATGGGTGATATCTCTGAGGTGTGACTGGATGAGGAACCTGGCACTTACGTTAAGGAAAAAAAAAAAGTTTAGGTTCCTCAGAAAGCTAAACATATGGATTACCATATGACTCAGCAATTCCACTCCAAGGTGTACACCCAACAGAATTGAAAACAGGGACTCGAGCGGACACATGGTCACTGCAGCATTACTCATAATGGCTAGAGAGCCGAAACAACCTGAGAGTCCATTAACAGATGACTGGATAAGCAAAATACGGTCCACCCATACACTGGGGAGTCATTCAGCCATAAAAAAGAAATGAAGTTCTGATCTCTGCTACAACATGGATGAACCTTGAAAACTTTACGCTAAGTGAAAAAAGCCAGACACAAAAGGAAATATCTGTGATCCCACAGATATGAGGTGTCCAGAATGGGCAAATTCTGAGACATAACACGGAACTGAGTTACAGGGGTGGGAGACAAGGAAATGGGAAGTTATTGCTTAAAGGTTACAGTTTCTGTTTGAGGAGATACGAGTATAGGAAACAGAGCAATGGTTATACAACAGTGTGAATGTAGTTAACACCAATGAACCGCATACTTTAAAATGCCATATATGGAGGGAGGGTATAGCTCAGGGGTACAGTACATGCCTAGCATGCACAAGGTCCTGGGTTCAATCCCCAGTACCTCCAATAAGAAGATATATAAATAAATAAATGGTGGGTGGGTATAGTGCAGTGGTAGAGTGTGTGCCTAGCATGCGCAAGGTCCTGGATTCAACTCCCAGCACTGCCATTAAAATAAATAAACCTAAAATTTAAAAAAAATTAAAATAAATAAACAAACCTAGTTACCTCCCCCCAACAAAAAAACAAATTAAAATAAAAAAAAAAAATAAAGTGCCATATACATTTTATCACAATTAAAGTCTTTAAAGCTATGGCTTGAAGGAGTACATCCGTCTACCTCCTGTAACTCGGCAAAAACAAACACTAGAGGGTTGGAGTAGGGCAGTGCTACCCCGCCTAAATGACAGATGATTCAATGGCCACACACTCGTCCCATCCCAACAAACCCACTCCTTTGCAGGTGACTCTGCTGTTCCTCCCATCAGGAGGTGCAGCCTGAGTCCACTCCCTTGAATAGGACTCCTTTTGACCAACAGGATGTGGTGAAAGTGTACAGTATGTGTGCATTCCAGAGCCTAGGCCTACAGAGGCCTTGTCGCTTCTCCCGTCACCTTCCAGGAAAGCTGCCCTGAGACCACTGTATAACCCAGCTGGTCTAGCTCACTATATGTCCATACGCCTGTGCGTACACAGATGACGTGTGTAAGGAACTTCTCACACAATATGTAAGCAGTCACGTAGCAGCTGCAAGCATGAACTTCCAGAGGTGCACATGAGAGCATCTTTGGTCCTTCCAGCCCAGCTGACCCTCCGGCTGAATGCAGCTGCGGGAGTGAGCCTGGATGAAACCAGCAGAGGAACCACCCAGCCAACATAGGAGAGTGAGAAACAGTAAATTGTTGTTTTAAGTCCAAGTTCTAGGGTGGTGTTTTACACAGCAAAGGCTAAATGACAGAACACACTAAAAGTTCAAGATGTGATTTTGGGCCCATTTGGGTGCATAATCCTCATTCTTTCCATCCCCATTGCTAAGTTTCCATTCATTGGACGGCAAAGAGCCTCTGCATTCTGAGCCTCTTCACACAGTTTCCCCAGCGACCCACCTCTTGGGGGCCAAGTGCTATCAACCTATTTGCTAAACACAAGAGTTTCCCATGTCAACCCCTTACTAAAAGTGCCGTAGGACACATGCTCTGAAAATATTGTAATGGACTCAAATACAGCAAATGCTTTTTTCCCCCAAAGCTGTTCACCACAGTGCTATTTATAAGAGCTAAGATTTAAAAATCATCTAAATGTCCATAGGTTAAGGTTAAGTAAATTAATAATCCACTCAAAATTATATCCTCGTTACAAAGGATATATGTGAGGGGTAATATTGATAGGAAATTGCTTTAAGGTTATGAGCAAAAAGTTGGTTATCAAAAATATATTCATGATCATAGCCACACAGAAAATAAGCATTAAAAAAAAAAGGATAGAGACAGAAGCAGAAGAGTGGTTACCCAGGGCTGGGAGTATTAAGCGGCAATGGGGAGTGACTGATAATAGTATAGCATTCCTTTTTGGGGGTGATGAAAATGTTCTAAAATTGACCGTAATTACACAATCTGCATATCTCTGTGAATATACTAAAAACCATTGAACTGTATATTTTAAATGGCTGAACTATATGGTATGTGAATTATAGCTCAATAAAGTCATGAAAGAAAGAAAAAAAGGGAGGGAGGGAGAGAGAGAAACAAAGAAAAGAGAAGAGTCCACCAGAAAATAAATTCATCAAAACGATGGTTGTCACTTGGAGCAGTTCCATGCTCTCTGAAATTTCTAGAATAAACAGATACTACTTTTCTAATCAGGAAAAAAAATTTAACTTTACTTGAAAAAAAAAAGGTTTATACTTAAATTGCTTTGGAGAACACAGTGAGAGCACGGAAAATGCCCCAAGTCACAGATATAATCCCTCTCCAGCTCCTGCCCTACAACCCGCAGAGGCACACGGTCCCACAGGAGAGAAGCAGGTTGCATACCCCACCCAGCTGCTGGATGGCTCCTGTTAAAAACTGGAGGTTCTTGCCAGCAGGCAGATCCAAGTAAAAGGACTTTCCAGAAAAGGGCTGCCTCCCAGCATCTGGTGAGTGCTTCTGGCATTTTCTCAGACAACTGGGAACTCCGAGCTGAGCCCCTAGAAAACAACAAAGGGGAATAGAGTGAGAAGCCCGAGGTGAGAGGGAGCCCTGCAGGTCCAGCAAGCCTCGCCGACAGCCCCTGCACTCAGCCAGGCCCTGGGCACCAAGATGGACCCGAGACTCCTATTCCTGCCCTGATGAAGCCCAGATACGGAGAAACCGAACCTCATACATCCATGGTGGAAATATAAAATGGTGCAGCCACTTTAGAAAACAGTGGGGCAGTTTATCAAAATGTTATGCAGAGTTAGCACAAGACCCAGCAACTCCACTCCAAGGCATACATCCAGATACATCCAATTAAAACTTGTGCAGGAATGTTCACAGCAGTGTTAATTCATTTTAGCCAAAAGGTGGAAACAATTCAAATGTAAATAAAATGGTAAGCAAATGTGATATGATGGAATACTATTTGGCAATAAAAACAAATGAACTACTGACACGGGCTACAGCAAGGATGAACCTCAAAACATGCCATGTAAGAAAAGCCAGACACAAAAGACTACATATTGTAAACTACATTTTATGGAGTGTCCAGGAAAGGAAAATATATAGAGACAGAAATTAGATTAGTGGTTGCTTAGGGCTGAGGATGGGAATGAGGAGTGACTGCAAATGGGCATAAGGTTCTTTCTGGGGTGATGAAAATGTTCTACAATTAGATGTGTTCATTGCAAAACTCTGTAAATTAAATAAAAATCATTGAGAGTGTACATTTATGACAAAAGAATTTAATGTAAATTATAACTCAATAAATCTAAAAAACCCCACCTTAGTGAACATACCTTTGAGAATTCTGCATTTCGTTGTATATAAATTTTACATTGAAAGGAAAAAACTATAAATAAATTCAGAACTCTGATCAATGAAATGCTTGCTGAATTATTTAGAGGGCAAGGTAAATGCCTACACATTACCTGAAATGTATCAAAGATAAGATGAGTGGGGGGAGGGTAATACAGCTCAGGGGTAGAGCACATGCTTAGCATACATGAGGTCCTGGGTTCAATCTCCAGTACCTCCACTGAAAAAAAAAAAAGCAGAGGGCTTAGGACTGAAGAGCCAGATGGAGCCCAGGAGATAAGGTCTTGTGCCAGCCTAAAGTGGGGAGTGAGAATTGGGAACTCCTGCACCAATCTAGGAAAAAAGGTAAGCCAGAAAATAGTCATCCACCAGAAGAGACAAAAAGGAACACTGTGTATCTTAGTCTGGGCTCCCCACGAAAGGAAAGTCTTCACTGAGAATCCAAAACCACAGGACTCCCAAAAGTCTGGAATTCAAACTCATACTAGTCATGTGGTCTAAGAACCCACTACTACCACCATCAAACAGAAAGATAAACATAAAAAGTAATCCCAGCTAATAACACCTTGGCCACACTTCAAAGAATCTAAAGCAAAACTCCAGAAGTCCATAGCTCAGTCCAGGGTTCCCTGAATTTCCTCAGTATCTACCTTTTGCAAGAAGAAACCACTGTAATTTTTCAATGTGTTGAAGGAAAAAACCTTTGACTCAAGAAATTTAATACAAAGGTGAAATAAAGATGTTCTCAGGTATACAAGCCTCATAAAGCTTATCACATAAAGCCCCTTTGAAAACACTCTTGGAGAAAGTTCATCAGCAAAAAGAGAAATAGATTCAGAAGAAAGCAACAAGACATGAGAAGGAAGAGTAAAGAATTTAGTGAAGTATATAACTGCTTAAAAGACAACAACCAAATGGCATATCTGTAACAATCCAGAACTCAAACTAGATGATACTAAGAGAGGAGGAGAGTAATATTGAAGGAAATGACTATGTGCTAAAATACTTGTCTAACTGGATAGGGCTGTTTAAATTTATCGATAAATTTAAGAATTTTATGGTAAAAGTAATGAATATGGGTTTAATAAATTAATCCATCCTGACTCCGCATATATCTGCTAATCTTGTTTATAATATCAGACTGAAAGCTCTTGTTTGACCTTATCATGAATTCCTAAATGATCCATGACATCCCTTAACCCCCCCCACCCACAGTAATTAGAGGGCTTTTTCTCTGCCTTTTCTTCGCAAAAGGCTCCGGGCAGGAGTAGCAGCTTTGACCTCGTATCCCTAGTTTTGACTTATTACTTACCTAGGTCCGGAGCCTGGAGCCTACTCTCAGCCATTGAACCCTCCAGTTCAAACCAATCGTTGCCTTTAAAAGAAAGACAAAACAGCAGCTGAATCACCTTCACTAGGCTTCGATCTTCCACTATCTCCTCCCCTGACTCCCAAATCCCGCACAATTCACATCGAGGCTCCCGGGAACCCCAAGACTCAACTACATCCAAACCCACATCCCCTCTCTGCTCCTGCGCTTCCTTCCAAGCTCTTGTCCCTCAGTCCCTCCGCCCCCTTTCAGACTGCTGACTCAAGTCCCGTGGCCTCTTGGCCACCCCTAGTACATTTCAATCCCCGTGCCTCTCTCCAGGCTCTTGTCCCCTCAAGTCCCTGTACCTCCTTTAGACCTCAGTACCCTCAACTCCTGTGACCCCTTCCAGGTCCCTCTACCCTCCCCAGCTTCCGCATCTATCTGCTCCCCAATTCCTGTGCCCACTTCCCGACCCCATACCCCTCTTTAACTCTTAGGGCACTTTCCGCCTTCCTTCTTACCTCTGCTTCCCTTTCCCGCTCCCTCCTCAAATTCTCGGCTCTTTCTTGGCCCCCGTACTCCTTCAAGGCCGCCGTATCACATTCTCGGGCTCCTTGAGCTCTTTCAGATCCTTGCACCCGCCGTTCCTCTCCAGCTATAACATCATTCTCTAGGCGCCGTCGGTCGCGGCTTCGGTTTAAATTTCCTGTCGGCCCCGCCCCTGAAATTACGTAAGGGCCGCGAGCTGCCCTACGGAGGCCCTGGGAGGACAATCTTAACTTAGCCGACCCTCCCCTTCTTCGTTTCCCTCTCCACTCCTTTCCGTCTCTTCTTTTCTCGGCTTCTCATTGGTTGGAGATATTTTGAGCCTATTAATAACAGCCCCAAGCTGGGGACTAGCAGTAGCGTCTTTGTGATTCCTCACACTGAGCTAGTTTGAAATTTCTAGAAGTTCAATAATAAATAGCAAAATAAGCCTAATACTTATAGATAGAGCATTTACAGTTGAAAGATTCCACATACACACAATTTCATCTTCACGTCTTTTGTCTTCTTTTTCACTTACTGACCCAACCAAAATAGAAAATTCTCAAAAGTGGTGCCTCCATTCCTCACTTCCCATCTTTTCTTACTCTCACCTAATCCTCACCTCCCTACCAAAACTACTTACCCAGGTCACCTGTGACTCCCATTTTCCTCAGTCCTATCCCTCTCTAGAACATTGAAACAGACTACACCTGTGAGTTCGGTAACACTCCCTCCTTCCTGAAACACTCTTCTTTTTGCTTCCACTTCTACCCATTTTCACCTTACTTCAATGGCTCCTCCTCAATCTCCTTTGCTGATCCAAAGTCATTTCCACCTATAAATGTTGGAGTATGCCAAAGCTTTAGCCTTTAGCCCTCAGCCCACTTCCCTTCCCTATTAGCACCTTCTCCCTAGGAGGTATCTTCCAACTCCATAGCTTTACAATTCAGCTCTGTGCTAATACCTGAGTTCTGACCTCTCCCCAGACCTCCAGACATATATTCAAGTATCCACCGGACATTTCCGTTTAGATGTAAAACAGGAATCTCAGGCATAACATGTTCAACATTTGTTCCACCCCACCAAAAAACCCAACTATCCTTCCAACCTACCCCATCTCAATAAATGTCATGTCATCCACTCAGTTGTTCAAACTAAAAACCTAGAAGTTATCTTTCAGCACTTTCCCTTAACCCCACCCCTCTCCAAAAATAAGTTCTACCAATTCCAAAGTACATCCTGAATCAGACTACTGCTACCACTGTAGTCCAAGCCGCCGTAATTTCTTGCCCAAAGTACTGCAGTCAGTTCCTAACATACTTCTACCCTTAAATAGCTTCCTACCTCTCCCCAATATAATCCATTCCCCACGAGCAGCCAATGATATTCATTAAACACCATGGTAGAGGTATATATACCACATATACCTGGTATTTCTTCCAGTGGGGTCTCTGACTGCAGATTGTACATCTCAGCCCTGAAGAACTCAAGCTCGGCCATGTGACTTTCTTTGGCTGATGAAAAAAGAAAGAAAGTGACCCATTACTCCCAAGAATAATTTTTTAAGAGCCAGGATGGTTTATCAAGTTCTCTTTCCCCATATCTAGCAATGTCCAGCCAGAGGATGCCCTGTCAACAAGGGTTCCTTGGTGAAGAGGACATGGAACAGAACCATGAGCAAGCCATAATGGATGTGTAGCATAAGCAAGAAATAAACCTTTGTTGTTGTAAGCTACTGAGATTTGGGCATCATTTGTTACCATATGATAATCTAGCTCAAGGTTCTGAAAGTGTGTTTCAGTCCTTTCAGAAGTGTCCATCAAGTTAAAACTATTTTTACAATAATACTAACACATCATTTTCCATTTTAGCTCTCATTCTCTCAAGAACGTTCAGTGGTATATGCAGAGAGAAAAATTAAGATCCAACATTTTTCTGTTAAATCAAATATCAAAGAGATTTGCAGAAATGTAAAAAAATGCCATTCTTCTATTTCCATTAAAAATGCATTATTTATGTTAACACACAGTGGACATATTTTTAAATGAACAAACTAGCATTTAAAAATTTTAATTTCTAATATGGTAAATATCAAATACAATTTGATCTGCAAACATAAAATGCTTATAAGTATAAATTTTATTTATTTATCTTTATTGAAGCATAGCCATTTTACAAGGTGTTAATTTCTGGTGTACAGCATAATGTTTCAGTCATACATATACATACATATATTCATTTTCATATTATTTTAAATTACAGGTTACTACAAGATATTGAATATAGTTCCCTGTGCTATACAGAAGGTATTTTGTTTATCTATTTTATATACAGTAGTTAGTATTTTTAATTCTTGAACTCCCAATTTATCCCTTTCCACCCCCTTTCCCCTGGTAGCCATGTTTGTTTATTATGTCTGAGTCTCTTCCTGTTTTGTAGATGAGTTCATTTGTCCTTTTTTTTTTTTTTTTTTTAAAGATTCCATGTCTGAGTAGTATCATATGGTCTTTTTCTTTCTCTTTCTGGCTTACTTCACTTAGAATGACAATATCCAGGTCCATCCATGTTGCTGCAAATGGCATTATTTTATTCTTTTTTATGGCTGAGTAGTATAACTATAACACAGCTTTTTTATCCAGTCATCTGTCATTGGGCATTTAGGTTTTTGTTTTTTGTTTTTAGGTTGTTTTTAAGTATAAATTGTAAAATACCCACATTGTGGTAGCTGGTCTCCAACATGGCCTGCGATGATCCTCATTTCCTGATAGTCATGCCCGTATCAAACAGGGCTATGTACCAACAGAATATTGAGAAAATGACAATGTGTGACTCCTGAGGTTAGGTCATAAAAGATATATCAATATCTGTATTGCTGTTTCTTGGATTGCTTGCTGTGGGGGAAGCCAGCAGTCATGACAGGAGGACACTCAACTATGCCTACTGGGAGGCTCACAGGGGGATGAACTCAGGCTTCCTGGTAACAGCTGGCCCCAGCTTACCACTCCTGTGATAGAGCCATCTTGCAAGCAGACCCTTCAGCTTTAGTCAAACTTTCAGATGACTGTAACCTCACAAGAGATCCCAAGTCAGAAAATTCCAGCCAAGCTATTCCCAAATTGCAGGCCCACAGAAATCCAAATAAATGACTACTGTGGTTTTAAGTCATTACATTTGGGGGTGATTTGTTACACAGCAACAGATAACAAATACACACACAAACAAAAAAGTGGGTGTTTTGTGTGTGTGTGTTGGGGGGGTGGATCTTCCATTTTCAAAAATGTAAAAGGGCCTAAAACCAGAACTTTCAGAATCGCTAACTTACCTTATCTTGACAGACAAATAAAACCAGGTCAAATTACCCTTCCCTTCAAAAACTCCCAGTGGCTTTCCCAGTTTGTGCCTCAAACCAAAATTCTCTGAGTCTTGAACAAGCCAAACTCATTTCTGCCTCAGGGCCTTTGCACTAACAGTTCTATTTCCCAGATCTTCTCTTTCTTTTTAGGCATCAGATCAAATCTCATTTTTTCAGATAGGACTTCTGAGATCACCCAACCTAAATAGTAGCTGCCCCATTCCTTGCCAGGTACACCATTTTGTTTTATTTTCTTCATAGCACTTACCATGATCAGAAAGTAGCTTATTCATTTACTTGTTTGTGATCTATTGTCCCCCCCTAGAATGTAAGTCCACAGAACAAGGACCTTTTCTTGTTTCACTCTCTGCTATATCCCCAAAGTTAAGATGCTTAGCACCGGTGCTTAATGAATATTATTGAGTGAAAAAAATGAATCTCTCTAATCTTCAGTTTTTTTCGTTTGTAAAAGGAAGATAATATTATCTACCAGGCAGTGAGGTTTTGAAGATTAAAGACGTGTTTAGCACAAAATCTGTGAAGAGAAAACGGTAGCTTTTACTACTTGGCAGAAAATATTTCGAGATAATAATATAAATTGTTCTTTATCGTTGCTTTTCTTGATTCCTGACGGGCAGTGCTTAAAAAAAAATTCAGCTCATATCATAGAATAAGGACTGATTTCCCAATATCTAAAAAACTTGTTCAACTAGATAAAGAAAAAAATCAACAACCCAACTGAAAATGGGCAAGGGAACACTCACAGAAAAGGAAACACAAAGAGCATTCAAATATGCTCAACCTCATTTAAAATAAGAGAAATGTAAATTACACTTACACCATAATATAACAACATTTTTCACTTAGCAGACTGGCAAAGATCAATTTTGTTAGATAGCGCCAAACTGCCTTACATACAAATCCTATGTAAGGCAATTTGGCACTATCTAGGAAAATTACAAATGCACATATTTTTCCACCCAATAATCCCATTTCTAGGAGTTATTCTACAGATACATTCACACATATGTGATATGGCTTATGTAATAAAGGTATCTACGGCAACATGTCAGTATCTATCAGCTATATGGTATTTATCAGGCAATTACTTATAAAGTAATGACACAGAAAAGGGGTGCAGATATATTCATTTATTTAATTTTACAAGTACATATGGAGTGCCTACTATGATGTTCAAAGTGCTTTAAAAACAGTAATTCATTTAATCTTCATAACAATTTTTTAAGATAGGTAGTAACTATGCCCATTTTATATGTGGGAACACTGAGGTTATAACTTGCTTGAGGTTACACAGCTAGAAAGTGTTAGTGCTGGGATTTGAACCCCATTAGCCTGACTTCAGGGTCCATACTCTTAACATTGCTCTCTGCTGCCTCTCAGTGTAGGGCAAAATGGAAAACTGATAGAGCAATATTAAAATCTGACAGAATAGATTTTAAGAAAAAAAGGATTATTAGGAATACAGGTGTCATCCCTTGATGATAAATAGTTCACCAGGAACTAAATAACCTAGTACTTATATGACTCTAACAACATCACAATATTTAAGGCAGAAAAACAAGGGAAGATTGTAAAATCTATAAATATACGAGGACATTTTAACATACTTTTCTCCAAAAATCAGATAGATGAAACAAAAATAAAACAAAATTAGTAACATATAAAATATTAAATGATATAACAAACTCTAATATACAAAGGCTAGAAAATATTATTTTTAAATATGCATGGAACATTATAAAAATTAACTTATACTGTGCCAGTGAAGTATTTAGTAATACTAAAAAAACCAACGTCATACAGAACACACCCTATGACCACAAAGTAGTGAAGTTACAAATCAATAACAAAATATAAGCTTTTTTTGTGTTTGTTTAAAGGAGTAAAACAAAAGGCATATCTCTGGAATTTTAAAATCACACTTCTGAAAATTCATGACAGGAGAATAAAACAATAGAAATGACAATATATTTAGAACTGCAGCAATGAAAAACTACATATCAAAAGCTGTGAGATTCCTTTTAAAAAGTTGTAAAATTCAGCTAAAGTAACTAGAGAGAAATGCATGACTTTAAATGTATATGCTATGTTAGAAAATAAGACAGATAGAAAATAAATCAGCTAAGAGTTTTCCTTGAGAGATCAGAAAACGAACAGAGAACACCCAAACACTCCAAAAGTTCAGAAATAATAAAGGATAGAAATTTGTGAAATTAGTTAAGAAAAAAGCTAATGAAATTAATAGAAAAAAAAGGAAAAAGGAAAGAAAAAGTAGGCGCCTACAAATTCGCATGGAAAAGACAAATAGTCCAACAGGAAAAAACACAAGAGATATAAACAGATGAAGAAATTTTAACGGCTGATAAATATATAAAAAGGACTCAGACTCACTAGTAATTACATGCAAATTAAACTAGTAAGGCAAATTAAACAATTAGACGCTCTTTCACACCCTTCTGACTGGCAAAAATTAAGGAATACTAAAAGCAAGTTTTAGTGCAAATGTGATGGCAAGGGTGGGAACGTAAACCAGGACAAGCCTGTGGAGAGCAACATGCTGACATCACTCCAGCAGGGTGCACGCCCTGCAAGCCAGCAATTCTGTTTCTAGGTACATCCTGGCCTCCGAAGAGAGGTGTGCGCTCCTCAGACACAAGAGAATCACAGAGGTGCTGAGAGGAAGCATCAGAATTTAAATATATTTTTTTTACCTAAAAGAAAAACAAGTAATCTTTACTAAGCAGACCGACACTGGTGCCCTCCCCGGGCCTCTCTTCCTGTCAGAGATCATGGGTTAGGTAGTAAAAGAAGTGAGTTGTCTGAGTAAAGGGTAAGAGGAGCTTCAGATTTGGAGGAGTTGTCTGTGTTTTCTTCTCAGGGTTCCATGGTGTGTTTGTTCCGCACACTTCACGTGTCCCCAGATAAATGGATTTCCTGATTATGCTATCAGTAATTTTCCTAACCCCCAAAAGTGAGTAAGAGGCTTAACAAGATTCCTCTCAAAGAAGCAAGCTAAGATTACAAATAATCCTAATGACCCACACACCAGTGAACACTCCAGGTACACACTCTCAGGCTCAATGAGAATCCAGTCAGCTCTGGGAGGGAGTCAGCTGGTCAATGAGTGAAAAATCACTGAAGTTCAAGAGAAATGCTGGCCAGTAATCAATCCTTAACGCTACCAAACTGTACACTTAGGAGTCGAAGGTAAATTTTATATTACGTGTATTTTATCACAATTAAAATTTTTTTGAAACAATAAATAATAGGGTGGGAAAGTAATGGAGCATATTCAAGGATTTTAGCCACATTAAGGATTTTTGTACTACAAATAAATAAGTATTTGTAATACATAATTTACTTCCTTTTAATACCCTTTTACAGTTACCTTTTTGTGTATCTTATGATGGCCACACCAGTTAGGCATAGTGGTTCACATATGTAATTCATAAATAAATACTTATGCAAACATTAGGTGTGCATGGCAAAAATATTTTTAATGCTAAGAGTATATGGCAAAAATATGCTCAATGCTCACTGGCGTAGAGAAACTTTCCCACAAGTGGGCAAGGAGACATATATAAGAATGTGACTTGAAGCACTATTTAAAGAACTGGGAAATCATCTAAATGTCCATCAGCAGAGGAATGGATCAGCTAGGGTACAGTCAAGCAGTGCAATACTACACAGTGGTTGAAATGAATGGATAAGAGCTACATGTATCAACATGGGTAAATATTTTCAAGATTAAGTGAAAAAAGCATATTGCAGAATGAAAGGTCCAACATGCAAAACAATGTGATATATTGTTTATTGATGCGTACATACATGTTATAATATGTACTCCATGTGTCCTAATATGTACTATGTTTAGAAACATTCAAGAGGAAGACAAACACCAAAATCAGGAATAGAGGTTACCTCTGGGTAGGGAGGGAAGAAAATGAGAGTGGAGGCTTTTTTTTTAGGTTGTTTTTTTGGAGGGGAGGTAATCAGGTTTTATTTATTTATTAATGGGGGTACTAGGGATTGAATCCAGGACCTTGTGCATGCTAGACATGCACTCTACCACAGAGCTGTACCCTCCCTGCTGAGGGTTTATTTCTTAAAAAAAGAAAAAAGACGGAAGGTAAATTACTATAACAGCTCATAATTTTAAAACAAGATGTTTTAAAACTAGTCTCCTTGAGTTCTCCTCATCAGTTACAACCATCTTCACACTCCCCTGTGTATCTTTCCAGAGACATTTTATGCACATGCAAGGTCACATATGTGTATGTATTCCCCCATCCCTCCTGATCTTTTTAAACACAAATGGTAGCAAATATTACATACTGTTCTCTACCTACTCATTTTTCTTTAACAATGTCTCTTGAATTTTGTCACGTCAGCACATAAAGAGCTTCCTCCACTTTTATTGCTGCACAATACTTCTTTTTGTGGTTTTTGAGTCAGTCTCCTACAGAATGTAGACTATTTCTGTCCTTTCACTACAATAGGCATCACTGCAATGAACATCCTTATAAATATGTCATTCTGCACACATGAATGCATGAAGATAATTTCCCAGCAGTAAAAATGCTGGGTCTTTTCAAACTGCCCTCTTAAAACACTGTACCAGTTTACTTCTGGCAGCAACGTTTTCGAGGGCCTGTTACCCAATCACAGATCAACACTGATCAACCAAGTAATATCTGACTTTCGATCTGAGAAGAAAACATGGTATCTCACTGCAAGTTTAACTTGTATATTTTAAAAATTATAAATGTGACAGCATTTTTTGAAGTGTAAAAAGCCATTTTGATTTTTTTCTGTAAGCTTTCTGTCATTTGTCCAGTGGTACGAATTTGTTTTTTTGAACCGTGAGCTATTCCTTTGGTAATAAAATAGACAATGAGCATTTTTTTAAACATGCCGGGTCTGTAGAGCCTTCACTCAGTTTTGAGAAGCTTATAGGATATCTTCAAAGATCCTTTGTGCATTGTACCATTATCGATTTCCTGATTTTGATACTGTGCTATTATTGCTACGTAAGATGTTACCATTGGGGGAAACTGGGTGAAGGTGAACGGGTCTCTGGATACTATTTTTGCAATTCCTTGTGAGTCCGTAATTATTTCAAAATAAAAACTTAAAAGAAAAAGACACAATTTTGTGCTCCTTTTCCCGCTCAGGGGGCTCTGACCTCAAACTATGATCCCTGAGCCATGATGGCTCCCAAGTGTGTTAACCAACAAGCCCCACCTGCAAGACAGCCACTGGGTTAGAAAGTACATCTGAGGACTTGAACTAGGGGCAAGTGTTTGGGGGCTGACTCTGGACTCAGACTCCATTGCTGCCACATTCTAACTCAGTGAGCACAGAGAATCCATGGGGCTAATAGTCACACTGTCTCGTATTTCTACTGAGCGTTACAGTGTTCCATGTCCATTCATTTACATTATCCCAGGGATAATATGGGTAGCGAACTCTCAAGAGAGGCCCTCTACCAAGTATACAAGACCCTTCCTTTCTTTTTGTTGGCATCCCCTGAATATCTTCTATCTGAACCCTGCTACTCAAGCTATACATGATTCTCTGGAGGGCCCCTAACAAGCCTTTGCAGACAGTTCCCTGCACCTGGGGCTGCTCCCTTTCTCTTCTAGTCTTTTTGCCTAAAGAATGCTTTATTTGTTCTTCAAAAAAGTACAAGCATTACCTCCACGAGGAAGCCTTCCTTGATCTCCCATCTCCACAGGCTCCAATTCCGCTCCATCAGGAACTGTTACATAATCTTCCAGGCATCCTACTGCAGCCTCTACTAGACAAAGCTCCATTGAAACACTTACCTCACTAAATTGTCATTCTTAGTTTAAACATGTCTGTTCCCACTGAAGACCCTTTGAAGGCAGAGATTTTGTGAGATTCATCTTTGTATTTCAGTGCCTAGCAGCATGCGGTAGGTACCCAATAAATATTTGGTGAATGGAGGAGTCAGGCCAGTAACCTGACCGCCTCCTCTGCAGTTCAGGGAAAGCCAACTCATGTTCTTGAGTAATTCATTGCAGTCCAGAGCCAGGTGTTCTGAGAGTCAGCTGAGGTTCTGCCTGTCTGCAGGAGCTCTTGCCCCTGGTTAGGCTCTCTGTATCTCATTTCCCTTATCTTTAATATGTGGACAATAAAAGCATCTCCTCACAAGGCTGTTGGGAGATAATGCATTAAAAGCTCTTAGCACAATGCCTGGAAATTGGTAAAGAAGACTCCTCAAAGATATTCCTGTGTAAGTGTGGAATGAGTGAGTGAAAGAGTGACTTGAGGGGAAAAAAAATGACTCGAGACTTTCTGTTCATTTATTGAGCACCTACTATGTAACACAGATTGCAGGGAATCTGGGAAGGTTTTCTGGAGCTTGAGTGTTGATAGGGGAGGAGGTGGAAAGGCACAGATTGTAGCAGCTGATAGCGACAGTCGGTATTCCAGACAGAGCAAACTGCGTCCTTCTTGAAAGCTGTGTGGGAGTAGATGGCTTAGCTTCCCACTAGTGAGCCAAAGGGTGGCTTGGTGAGGCAGGCCAAAGTGCTGGAATCAAAGTTGAATTCCAGTCCTGTCTAGTTATTAGCTGCATGACTTTGCCCAAGTTATTGAACCCCTCTGAACTACCCCAACTGTAAAAGAGTGGGTTAAGTATGCTCACCTGCCAGGGGAATGTAAATTGGTGCAGCCACTATGGAGAACAGAATGGAGATTCCTTAAAAAACTAAAACATAGACTTAGCCTACAATCCAGTAATCCCACTCCTGGGCACATATCCAGAGAAAACTATAATTTGAAAAGATATATGCACCCCAAAGTTCACAGCAGCACTATTTACAAAAGCCAAGACAGGGAAGCAACCTAAATGTCCATTGACAGATGAATTAATAAAGATGATGTAGCATGTATACAAGGAATATTACTCAGCCACAAAAAGAATGAAACAATGCCATTTGCAGCAACATGGACAGACCTAGAGATTATACTAAGTAAAGCAAGTCAGAGAAAGGCAAATATCATATGTCACTTATATGTGGAATCTAAAAAAAAAAAAGAAAGAAAAAAGATACACAAATGAACTTATAAACCAGAAACAGACTCACAGAGAAAACAAACTATGGTTACCAAAGGGGAAAGGGGGAGGGATAAATTAGACGTCAGGGATTAACATATACAAAGTACTATACATAAAACAGATTAACCAAGGACCTACTGTATAGCACAGGGCGCTACGTTCAATATCATGCAATAACCTATAGTGGAAAGAATGTGAATCACTTTGCCGCATACCTGAAACTAACACAACATTGTAAATCAACTATACTTCAGTAAAAAAAAAAAAAAAAATTAAAGAAAAAACAACAAAAACCTCACCTGCCGGGATTCCTCAGAGACCGCGTGACCTTACATAAGCCAAAATGCGCTCTATTTACAAAGTACAAAGCGCCCGGGCGGGTCACTACAGGTCGATTAGGCTCTACGCCCGGCGTGCGGGGGCGTGGATTTCCTCTCCGAGCTTGCGCAGTGGGCCCGCGGCGCGGCCCGTCAGGCACTGCGGTAGGCCGCCCTGGGGGCCGGCAGGACCCTGGCCCCAAGATGGCGGCGCCCAGCGAAGAGGCCGCGGCTGCCGCCGGCGAAAACGATGGAGTGGGCAGCGGCTTTGGATCGTGGCTAGACGGAAGGTTGGAGGCGCTGGGAGTGGACCGAGCCGTTTACGGTGCCTACATCCTGGGTGTCCTGCAGGAGGAGGAGGAAGAAGAGAAGCTGGACGCTTTGCAGGGTATCCTCTCTGCTTTCCTGGTGAGAAACCCAGACACATTCCTTTAGCCTCTTGCCGGCCTCTGTCAGTACTTCGTATCCCCTTTCGCCTACCCAGTGTCCCAGAGGATTAGTGGTCTCACCTGGGAGAGGAATACTCTTTTGAGGTCTGGGCCTCGTGGGAAGGGGATTGCTTCCTATCCAGGGTTTTGGGAGCCGGAAGGTTGCAGGTGCATAAGAGAGGAGAGGTTTCCCCTTATTCGTAGGGACAAGGCCCTCTCAAATGCCATAGCTGAGCTGGGTGAGTATTCTAACGAAGGCATTGAAATGTCTAAATGAGTTTTACTCTAAACGTCTAACGACTGATTTCATTCTCATCCGTTGACAGTGTTCAGAGGTGGGAATTAAATGCTCTGGGATGTCTGTGCTCTCTAGGAGGCTGACAAAAGCCCGCAGGAAGTACCTAATCAGTTTCCTATTTTGGAGGTAGGAGTCCAAAAACGGTAAGGTTAGGCTTTAGAGGTCTTTTTATGCCTAGGCAGAAATGAAGCAAACATTGTGCTTGATCCTTTATTGTATTTGCGGTAATCATTGGGAGTCGGGGAATAAGACAGATCAGAATTTTAGAGAAGAGAGAGAAACTTGGTACTTAACCTCTTAGAAGAAGATTCAAGAATTAAAAAATGTGTGCTTTAAACTGTGTTTAAGTAGTAAATCACCAAGTTGTCCACTTTTCCAACCTGATCGTTTCTGGTGCCTTCATCTCCACTTACACTTACTTGGTGAAAGTGCCGTTCATTGATTGGGCACATGATTGAAATATAACACTAGTGCAGCTGTCCCAGGTCCTCCTGGCAAGGGCGCCCTTTTAGTTCCAGAGCCTGCTCTGGTGAGATTGACCTATAAATGGGAAAGCCATAACACAGCTTGTGATGCAGCTTGTAAGTTGAGTGGAAATACAGCAGAGTGGAATAAACTCTTTTCTTGAACTCTTACATTGCAGGTTGTAAGGGGAAAGAGTAGGAGGCAAGCAATTTAAGGTAGTTTTTAAATTTCCTGCTAGGAAGTTTCTAAAGATTCCATGCAAGAAAAGTAACTTGGGTACTCATTGATACCTGCTCTTTGACCTGTTCTTTTCATTATACCATTACTTGAAACTGTATGTCTGCTGATGAAGGCAGTCTTTTGGTAGAAGAGTTATACAGACCAGATTTGGTTCTTTATATCTCCCGTTTGCATAAACTGCAGAAGACAAACTCATTTTTTTTTTTTAGGCGGCTTTGTTCTCTCCCTCTGTCCAATTCACACACGATGCTTAATTTTCTTATAGGTTCCCCAACCCTTTCTATGTAGAAAATGACTTTGGGGAGATTTGGACAGGAATTATATGGTGAGGTAGGGGTTCTGTCCATGAAACAACTGAGGAGCAACTTTACAGGGCAGCAAGGCCAAAGAATATGGTATAAATCAAACATGTAACTCACAGTGCTGCTTGCTGTCTGTCTGTCAGTAGAGCTGCCTATAAAACTCCTGACTGTTGTACCAAATCCCATTCTAGGCAAAACAAAAGGCTTAGCCAAGTCAGTCACCATATTGGGCTAGGAGTTAATATTAGGAATTAAGTTTGTCAACAATTTGAGATAAGATTCAAAAACAGTATGTATAGTTGGGAGCAAATGACAGTAAACAAAAGCTTCCTATCACCCTTCTCTTTATTCTTTCTAATTGCACTTGCACTGATTGAGTCATTCATCAGATTTTTATTGATGGATTACTCTCTGCCAGCACTGCCCTAAGTGTTTGGGGGTACCTCAGGGAACAAAGCAGACAAAAATCCCCACCCTCAAGGGGGTTATATTCCAGCAGAGAAAAACATAATCTGTAAATTATATAGCATGTTAGAAAACCATTAGTGCTAGTAAAAAAAGGAGCATTGTAAGAGGATCAGGAGTGGAATGTAGGGATGAGTTGCACTTTTAAGTAAGGTTGAGGGGAGGGTATAGCACAAGTGGTAGAGCACATGCTTAGCATGCACAGGGTCCTGGGATCAATCCCCAGTACCTCCTCTAAAATAAATAAATAAATAAAACCTAATTATCTCCCCCCCAAAAAAATTTTTAAAAATTTAAGTAAGGTCATTACGTTAAGTAGGGTATTACATTTTTTTCTTCCAATTTTATTGAGGTATAATTGACATATAGCACTACATAAGTTTAAGGTGTACAGCATAATGATTTGACTTGCATACACCATGAAATGATTATCACAATAAGTTTAGTGAACAGGCTATTACATTTTATGGCAGCTGTTTATATACCAGCCTTCTAAATTGTGTCATGAGGCTAGGGACTGTTTCTTATTCATCTCTTAGCACTCATCTCAATGCTTTGAACATGGCAGGAACGATCTGGATGAATAAACCAACAATTGGAGGAATGAACTATTTTGGTTTGGGTGAGGAGACTGGGGGAATAAACCACCTTGTCCTCCAAGAGTGCCCTTTCTTTTTTGCCTCTCCATTCCTTTTCCTACCCTTTATTATATTCCTCTCTCTTCACTTTTCCTGCTGGGGATCCAAGCACAGCAGGAACTCTGCACCAAAGAAGTTCTGTATGTCTGGCAAGTGTACTAAAAAGACACAGCGTAGAGGATGGAATCCTTTGTTGGGTACAAAACAAAGATATCTACAGTATGTCTGTGTTCTGCCTCTCCTCACTTTTCTCTGAGAGATGGTATAGTATAATGGTTGAGAACATGGACTGCTTGGGTTGAAATCCTGTTTAATCCACTTATTACTTGTCATCACCTTGGGCAAGTTACTAACCCTCTGTGCCGTGGTTTCCTTATCTCTAAATTGAGAGTAGTAATAGTATTTACTTCATGGGATTGTTTTAAGAACTGAGAGTTCTTATGTAAAGTATTTAGAATAGTGCCTGGCACATTAGTAAAGGTAAGTACTGACAGCTCATCGTGAGGGGCAGAACATGAAGATGGTGAAGGCAGCCATAATGAAGATGGAAATACCCATTTTTGTTAAAATGCCTATTCTTTGCCAAGAAGGGAAGGCATTTTATCCACATTCTCATTCACCGTCACTAAAATCCTGGGAAGATGTGAAGCTTAGAAAAGTTAAGAAGCTTGCTCATAGATCTGGGATTTGAATTGAAGTCTGACACCAAAGCCAGCATGCTTTTTGTCATGCCATGCTAAGGAGGAAAATTGGTTGGCTTGCAGAATATGTATACTTATGTAAAATGGACAGAGGGATGGTTGGACAGCAGACCGTCTACTTACTTAACTCCTCTTTATTGTGGATCAGCAAGCTCGTGCATATGTTCCAGCAAGAAAGTTGATAAACCTTGTTGAATGTACTGAGTATATTGGCCAAAGAAGATTTCACAGGATAGAGTTTTGACTCAAGCAACAGGTTTTTGCTCCAAAAGGAAGAGAAGGCCTGCCCTGAGTTTGTGGAAATCCTTTCTTTCCCCTGGAACTTGGCAGGATGGAG
This sequence comes from Vicugna pacos, assembly GCF_048564905.1. Classification (NCBI taxonomy): domain Eukaryota; kingdom Metazoa; phylum Chordata; class Mammalia; order Artiodactyla; family Camelidae; genus Vicugna; species Vicugna pacos. The sequence goes on from NC_133002.1 coordinate 45,954,348, forward strand.
TGGGTGCTCCTGACCTAGCAAGTATGGATTGGGACTCATATACAGGATAACCGCTGAGTTCCAAGCCTAAGAAGAGAAACAATCTCTATTCTTTGGTTCCCAAACCCTCCCTGTGATTTCTTCTCATGACCAGCAGGGGGAGCGCTGCCCTCTTCACAGGCTTTGTTCAGGTTGAGGGCTCTCAAGAAATTAATTGGTCTACTTTTCCAACCAGGAAGAAGATTCCCTCCTTAACATCTGCAAGGAGATTGTGGAACGATGGTCGGAAACTCAGAGTGTTGTCACCAAAGTGAAAAAAGAAGGTAGAATTGGAGTTTTTATGTCTAACTTTCAACAATCCTTGGATCTTTTACAACAATTTTGTACTGCTCTTAGGGAGAGTTTTTAGTTTTCTCCTTTGGATCCTCATTTTCCCTAAGATAATTTAAACTGACAAACACCCAGCAGTTTACCTTAACTTATTAACTGAACATGGTTTTCTTTTCCCTTTTTACATTTTTCCACTTCTGCTGACCATGATTATCTTCATTGTGGTTTTTGCTTTTTTCTTTTTCATTCCTCTTTCCCTTCTCCCTTGTAGATTTGCTTTGCGGGTATAGCGAAAATAACTATATTTTCCAACCATTTTCATATTCTCATATCATAACACAAATTATGATTGGGCTTTTGCTTTATTCAGCTGAACCATTCGCCTTTTAAAATGAAAGAGAGATAGGCTAATATACTCACCATTAGGACGAGAAATCAATTGCAGAAAACTCAAAGTATAAATCCAAACTTGAATGAAATCTATTCTAAGCTACCTGCATGGTGGTTCTCAGTCTTGGCTGTACATTAGGATTGCTTGATGTATGTTTAAAAGTGCTGGTGCCTGGGCCACGCCATGGACTGATATATAGAAACATCTCTGGGGTGGGACTCCAGGCATTGCTATTTTTTTTTTTAAAGCTCCCCTAGATGATTCTAATGTGCAGCTGGGCATGAGAATCACTGACACCATTGCCTCTTTTCTTTGAGAATGGTGGTTAATAGATGATTTTATTTTAAAATAATCTAAGAATTTCACCTGGCATAATTATCACCATGGAGGAGACCAGCCTAAGGTGATGCTAGATTGCTTCTTAGGTTTTTGGGTTGAGAGGGGAGAAAGTTGCATGTTTGGAGGCCTGATTTTTCTATGGTTCTAATGCAGTGCTTTTCAACCTTTTTTTTTTTTTTTAAAGCAGCAGAACTTCAGTATATAACACAAGTAAAAGCAGGGCTGCTCTGATTGAAGACGGATACAAGACCTAAAGCCTGGCCTGCATGGCCTTTCCTTGCCTTTCTCATTGGCCCCCGAGGCACCTCCTTTGAACCCCAGGGCTCTAAGGAGTCAGCAGATGCCATTGCCTTTACTCCAAGCACTGCCTGGGTGGACTAGTGGTTCGGTGAGCGTATTTCCTCTCACATACAACCTTGTTGTCCCTCCCTTCCCTCCCACCACCTCCCAGATGAGGTCCAGGCCATTGCCACCCTCATTGAGAAGCAGGCGCAGATTGTGGTGAAGCCCAGGATGGTGTCAGAAGAGGAGAAGCAGAGGAAAGCTGCCCTCCTGGCCCAGTATGCTGACGTGACAGATGAAGAGGAATATCCTTTCTGAAGTCTCTGTGCTGTTCCCTCAGGCTGAAGCCATAAGCATTTGTTGGTTTACAGTGAGCTTTGTGAAGTTGCCAGTTCCCCTCTACAGGTTAATTTTCTCCTCTAAAATGGCAGTGATCTACGGCCCTTCATGGGTGTGAGGAATGATGTTGGAATGGTTGATAGTGGACTTAACACAATCAGTATGTTCCCGGAAACTTCAGTGTGAAACAAATCATGCCTTAATGGACCATTTTTATTGTGTTTTCAGAAAATAAGATACAGCTATGATTCTTTTTTTTTAATTGAAGTATGGTTGATTTACAATTATGATTCTTTGTATAATACCTTTCTATGAAGTATAGTGTTACATGTATAATCCATCTTTATATTTTTTCACAGTTGATAAGGCAATTGAGGCACTAAGAGATGAATGGGTGATTAGAGACATTTATAGAATTAATAGCAAAACCAGGACTAGAACCTGGATTTGGATTCCCAAATTTGGGGCAGTTTCATTTGAATCTTTTTTTTTAAAAATATTCCAGTGACAACATAATTAAAAATGAGACTGAACCCTCAAAGCAACACCAGAATAAACCTGGAATTTGAATGGGGACTGGGTAAAAAGACAGTGTTGCTTGAAGGAGAAAGTCTTGTTCCCCGTGAATTTGAAATTTGTCTAGGAAGTGCTTAGCTTACTGAACCTACTTGAGTGGAGTAGATGTCATACCAGAAATGACAGCTGTCTAATCACTAGGTTAGGAAAGAATTCTTGGGCTCTTTTGCGCCAACTTCTCTTCTAGTTTTCCCTCATGGTTTTTCTTGCCAGGTTTGGCAGAGCTGTGGTTCCAATTACAAAATCTCATTTCTTAGGCCAAAAAAGAATGATTTAAGCAGTGGGTCTCCTGGAGGACTTGTTGAAACAGATTGCTGGGCCTTGTGTCCCAGAGTTTTTGATTTAATAGATCCAGAGAGGGGTCCAGGAAGGTGCATTTCTTACAAGTTTTCAACGAGTTTGGGGAACCATACTTTGAGAACCACTGTTTTAGAGGTCATCTTGCCATCCCCTGGCTTCCAGGTAATGTGGCAGTCCACCCAGAGCAGCTTAAGTTTCTTTTCAGCCTCTAACAGACAAGGATCTTAAAGAAGCTCTGAACAGTCTTCCCCAAGTTGAGACTTTTAAAGATGACTCGGGTTCACCATCCCATCCCTGACAGAGTCCTTCCATTCATTCACCTTCCATTTTCCTACCCATTGGCTTATTCACTATTTTCTGGTGTTAGGTTAGGAGGTGCTAACCTTTGTTTTCCATCCGACTTTCCTTAACATCACTCACTGAAGCAGATGAGAAGGATGATTCAGGTGCCACCACGATGAACGTTGGTTCTGACAAATGTATCCTTCTCTGTGTCCATCACCATGTGTTTCTCCAAAGAATCTTATTGAGGGTCAGTTTTTATTTTGCTGTCATTGCAGGGAGACTCCTGTTACCTCCAAGAACACATGTCAGGCCAGCATTAGAAAAATATTGCAGTTTTAATCTTTGTCCTGAAAGACTTGATAATTCATTGGAAATAGAGCACAAACACTGAATACTTTCAGCTGAAAACATGGACAGATTGAAACATATGTGCTGAGGAAAGTCCCTACCAACAGAATCAGTTATGAGAAACTTCCTAGGGAAGGTGGTTTTAAAAATCCACCTTCTTAAAGGTGAGGAGTATGGTGGATTATCAGAGAAGAGGGGGTTATTTCAGGGAGACTTACTTATTTTAAAGCACTAAAGCAGAAAAAAAGTTATGTTTTAAGAGTAAAGAGGAGCTTTTCTGGTAGTAACAGGTTATGTTTTAAAGTTGTAAGAAAGGAGGGGTAAGGTTTTTATACCTGTTGGTTTAACTTATTCTTTAAAGTGGTTAAACTTATTATTTTTTTAGAACATGGTTTTCACTTAAGTTTTAGTGGTCTAGGGAAAAAAAGCAAATTTTCACTTAAACTTTAGTGGTCTAGGAAAAAAAAAGATAAAGCTTAATAAGGTTAAACAACTTATTTAACTCTTTTCAAACATTTTAATAGTGCCAAGTACATAAAATTTTGCCAGTTACATTAATACTCTAGTCACTAAAGGTAGCCTAGATACTCCTAACAATATTCTGCCATTGAATCCTGTAAGTACTTTACTCTAGAGTGAAATTTTATTTTCATAAAATACTTAACATTCAGATTTAGATAAGTCTAAATGAGATTTTTATTTTGAGGGTTAGTTTTAAACTTTAGTAATGGTAGCTTTAAGATTTCTCATTAGACCAAAGGTAAACATAAGGGTTTCGTTTTTTTTTTTTTAAGACTAGGGATAGGGAGAGAGTATTTAAAACTCAGCATGTGGAGAGATGACAGCAAGAATAAGGAAAGAGGGTAGTTGAGGCCTGTGTAACCTAAACCCTCATCCCTTAACTCACCTGTAGCTCTATTCCGAAACACCAATGTGGAAGATGTCCTCAATGCCCGGAAACTGGAGCGAGACTCGCTTCGGGATGAGTCCCAAAGGAAGAAGGAACAAGACAAGCTGCAGAGGGAGAGGGACAAACTAGCCAAGCAGGAGCGCAAGGAAAAGGAGAAGAAAAGGACACAAAGAGGGGAGCGAAAGCGATAACCTTGGTCCACTCTATTCTTTCTCCTCGTGAACTTGGTCAATGGGAGAACTGGTTGTGCACATGTGTATTTAAGAGAAATGAGAGAACATTGCAAAGTGGTTTCCCAAGGCATTTCCCCTTTTGTTTACATGGTCAAAAGGAAAATTACAAACACTTCTAATTACAAAATGTGCTGTCTCTGTGGTGTGGGTAATCAGATTATTGTAGTTGATGTCTGTACCAAAGATCTGGAATGGGGGCAACCTTTATATTTTAATCCTGAAGTCCTGTACTCCTTTTGGCCACTTTAAAAAGTCTTCCCTCACCTTGGATAAACAGCAGGAATGTTCAGAAAGCTGAGTTTTTATCGTGAAGGAGCAGAATCATGACCACTCCCTCCCTGAGGTGAAATGTAGGAGTGTCAATTGCTTCGGAAGTAGTATTCCAAATGTATTGTTTTATGGCTGAAATAGGAAGCTAATGAAGAGCTCTGTCTGGATCTAGATTTTTATGTTACATGTCAACAAACTAGGAAAATGAGAAGAAGTTACTTGGTGGATATTCTACATTTTAGGTTTTTTTGTTCGTTTGTTTCAGCCTATGGTAGGAAACAGTATCTTTTAAATAGAGATAGTTAAGTATTTTTCCTCATCTAGGCTGTGATTTTAAGAAGGATGTGTCAGTATTGAATGCAAGAATATCATTGTTAGCTAGATTCATTTCTTATAATCATGAATCCTCTTGAGTGCTACTAGAGATTCTAGTCTTGATCTGCCCTAAAACATGAGTATAAAGACCTACCTGCTAATTACAGGTTTAGAGGAACTCTTTTAAGGAAGAAACACTGGAAATCTCTGCTAACACAAAGATATTTAAGAGTGTACATAGTAGTTGCTCAACAAATTTATTGAATGAGTGAATGGAAAAACTGGGAGAATCAAAAGTGAGCAGTAACTCTCCTTCATTTCTACTTTTGTCACATGTCACATTCAGTTGTAAATAGGCCTTTCTCTACTTCAGGCAGCAGACTGTCAAGCCTGAAGAAAGCAGTTTCTCTGACAAGACAGAAAGTAGATATTTTATACCAGGGGTGAGCAAACTACTGCTGGCAACCAAATTTGGCCCAGTCTGTTTTTGTCTGGTGCAAATGTAACAATGGATTTTACATTTTTAAAGGGTTGTAAAAGAAAAAAATACGTGACAGAGGCTTTATGGACGTATAAAGCCTAAAATACTACCTGCCTTCAGAGAAAATGTTTGCTGACCTCTGTTTTATACCATTAACCATGAGATTAACAAAAATTTTTACCTTTGTGCAGAAGGTAAAAAGCATGGTTAAGAAAAAGATGTGTTACCTCTATACACTCCTATAACCATGGCATTGCAAAAAAATTTTTAAATAACCACCTTAAAAAAAAAATAAACTATTTAAATCACTGTCTTCTAATTCATTCTGGTTCCTTCCAGCTGGAAGTGAATTCTGTGTGGATAGTCACTTAGGAATGTGTTGAACTTTACTTACATTTTGATTAGCCAAATGATTTCTTCTGTTAATAGAACCTCTTCCTGGAATCCATAAATTCTCTGCCTGTTTTTCTTTCTGTGAGGTTGGATATTAGATAAGAAAGATTACCTTCTTTTTTGGACAGTCAGTAAATTGGCTTTGAAATTTTGAAGTACCGTTGGAGTCTTAGTTTTATATGTGGCTGTGGCTACAGATAGCATGAGAGAGAGCCTGTTTTAATTTAATAACTGTTATTTTGTTTTTTGGTTCATTCTCACCTTGATTTTGGTCTTTGAAGCAGTCAGGTTATATCCATGGACCCCTGAAGGGTACTGGTTTCAGTCTGTTATAACAGTAGGCAGTTATTTCTTTTGGTACTCTATTAGATAGATTAAAGTTAAAGTGTATGCTTGAATTAATGTTTAATAGAAAAAAAGGATCAGCTCATTAGGCTTTGAGTAAGGTTAACCACTTGACTCAGGTGCTAATAAATCCTTTATATCTAAAATATTCAATATTGCAGAAGAAATTTTAAACAACCATGTTTTCTATTGTATGATTGATATTTTAGGCTAAATTCAGGATTTCAGTCATAACATTAATTCCTAACCCTCCAAAACTTTAGAGTACCAGATTATTCAAGTGGGAAGGACATTGATAAAATTTTCAAGGTACATAATTTTCAATCATTTTTATATAAATTGCTTTGGCAACTGAAAAAAAATTGAGTATGCCAAGTTCTTTTGGATTACAAGCAATGGGGGCATTGAGTTTTATCAATTTCACTATAAATCCTGTCTGATGCAAATTTTACAACATTTTCGTAGGCTGTAATTCAGAAGTACAATACATAAGAACCACCCATTAGAGGGTATACAATAGAAAGGGACAACCAACTAATTTGAGAGTTATCTGCAGGGTAACGTGATTAACAAAATTTCACATTTTTGTGTTTGGTTTTTGTTAACTAGCATTTCATTTCTTACCACTGTCATGTAAGGGTTCCCCAGAATTTTTATTCTGATTTGCTTGGATTAGCATAAAGGCAGAGGAAATTTTTCATATCTGAAGGAAGTCAGGTTAAGTCCAAGGATATTGGAATGGTATTGGTTTATTATCTACCAGCATTATTACTTGTTAATAATGAAATTTAAAACTTAGCACCAGTTATTATCATTTAAATGAAATTTGATTGGTTTTCTGACATGAGTGACTCTTAAGGTTAGAAACTAATACAAAGTAAAAAAAAAAAAGTAACTAAGTATTTTCAACAAAGTAATTTATTTATTTTTCTTGAGAGACTAAATTCAGTACAATATTTGTTCTCATAACATCCAACGTGTCTTATATCAAACTTAACCACTTTCTATGCAGTGACTGTGGTGGGATGATCTATTTTATTTAACTACCCTCAATGTAATTCATTTGGGTAGTTCTAAGCATTTCAGTGATCAAAATGTTTCTCCCTACAGTTACTCCTGCATCCTCAATCAGTTTCTTCTGCACATCATCTAAAGAAAATTTATGTGGTGTGATTACACTCCTTTTTTTTAATACCAGGATTTCTAAAACTAGGAAAAACACCAACATTTAAAACATTAGTGTTTCTAGTCAAGGATAGTTCAATTAAATTTCATCAGTACATTATATTAGAGTTTAATTCATGCGAGAAATGTTAAAACCCAAGATCTTCTGAGTCACATAATACCAGCATTCGTATTAATGAATAAATACTCGGGTTCCATACAAAGATAGTAAGTGATGAGAAACAGAAAAAGCCAAGCTTTCAAGTGCTCTTTTAAAAAAATACAGAAGCAAACTAATGAACACAACTACACAAAATATACACTAACCAATTGCAAACTAAACTAGTGAAAGATTAACCTTAAAAAAATACATTTTAGAACTTCGTGATACCCTCATAAAAGGCAGCAAACTAAGGGTATTAAAACAATAGTCATTATTTTAGTTACTGTGCATCAAGTCTAAAAGGTCCAGATACAGGAAATATTTTGGTTTTGATTCAATTAAAATATTTTAAAACTGGAAATATTTAATAATTGATAGTATAATTAAATTGTAAAGAATATACACAAATGATTTGAACAGGTTTTATATTCAGTAACTTGCATGGTTTTTACACTGGCACTTTTGTCACTAATTTAGGAGAATCAGATGCATTTCCCTCCATATACTTAGGCACTAAGATTTCAAATTTATAAATAAGGTAGTATTTTAAATATTAAACTTTTATATGAATATTGGGTTCATCCTTGTTTTCCTTTGTTCCCTAGGTATTATCCAGTTTTGAAAGGAAAACACTTTTATATCACAATCAAAACTTGTCTTTGTTACTAGACTGTAGCCATAATTGGGTTACAGTCACTGAAGATTCATTATTTGGAATTATACTTACTAAGGCAGACCTACATGAAACTTATTTTCTAGAAGAACTTCACATTTGCATTTACCTGCACTGCAGAATGAGTTTCAGTAATGTTTTAGTTGTTAGGAAATACTTAGTTTACTTAAACTTGTTATCTTTGACTACCTGGAACTCCTAGAGTAGTCAACTTTACCTTTGAGTTCTCTTTAAACTATATCTGATTCATTCCAAATAGAAGATTTTTAAATAGAAGTTAGACTTCTTTAAGGTATTAACTTTAAATCTGAAAGAAAATTAATGTACTGAAATTTTCAAGTTTGACAAGTTCATTAAAATTTTTTAGCAGGTCTTGATACATTTACTTATCAGCTTTTTATCCTTTCTGCTGGCCTTTCCTTAATGTTTGTTTGCTTCACCTCTCTGGTTCATTGGATTGCTACTATTTAGGCTTTCATGGACTTTATCTTCACAGTTTACTATATCTTGTAAAGCCTTCTCCGCATCTGTTTGGCCAGCTGTACTGGCTGTTTTTGGCAAGGTCATCTGCAGTGCACACCACAGGGTAGTACGTGCTTTCCGAGTAGCTACACACATCTCTTTAATTGCTGAAGCAAGGGCAAAAACATCTGTAAATAAAAAACCCAGCGTCAGTTCATATTAGATACCATTTAAGTACCCCTTAACTCTTACAAAGCCCAGTGCTGTGCTATTAAATGATCAAACATTATTATTTTTATAAAAGAAGGATGGCTATTTGACTGAGCTAACCAAAGTACTTGACTTACTGTTTAAAAGTGTTAATACCTGTATGACGATGACTATACTTTGGGTAGAACACAGACTGACAAGAGTTATTATAATTAAATGGATAAAATTAGCAAAATAGATCCAAGTACTTTTGGAGTAAATTATGTGGGCACTATGTAACAATTTGTTCTTCGTTTTTAACAATTTATTCTTTAGTAAGTGTAAATGTTAGAAATCCAACTGTTTAACCTCAGAATCTGATTTTATTAACATTCAAATTATCTCAGTACCTTATCAAAAGAATATGCATTAGTACCTCTGTCATCTTGGCATCTAGGAACACCTTGCCTTTGCCGATTCGAAGCATTAACAATTTCGTCCTTTCTACGTGACTGTACAATGTGAATGGACTCCAAGTGTCTATCAAGAGCTGTAGAGATATTGGCATGAAGAGGAGAGCTTCGAAGACGTTCCATTTTCCCTAGTAAAGTCACAACCTGAGGGAAACATTTTAATTTTGATGAGGCATTTAACCACATTGTCCTGTCATTAACTTAAGTATAAACAAATCTTTAATGAAGCAGAATAGAGATGAGAGCAATAATATTTATTCAAGAAATAACTGAATGCTTCCTATGTCCTGACACCATGCTGGTAGAAACAAAGATGGAAAGTCAGTCTTTTGTGTCTACTTGTATATATTATTCTAAAAACTTTCAGAGCAATCAATTACTGGGAATAAGCCACAGTGAAAAAGTTAAACGTTCAAATATTCCTATGTTATTAACAGTAAGTGCAAATATAAGATCCAACATTATTTCTGGCAAATAAGAGAATAGGCTGCAAATAGAGCATTATTAGGAATCATTGTAATCTAGAGGGAAAAAAAATTGAGCTAAAAGTGAGAAGTCCTAGATTGATTAATCTTGAGCTCAGCAAGTCCTTTCTGGGCCTCCAATATTCCCCTTTTGGAAATCAGAAATAATACTGGCTAGCAGTAGTTTTAAGGAATCCATAATTCAGAAAGTACTGATTTAAATTTTTGTTGAAATAACACAAAATAAATCCTATAGCTATCAAAACTGCTAAGGAAAATTGGGAAGTCTCAATCTTGTGGTTAATTAAGCTTAAAAAAGGGCACTGTATATATTAGATCAGTAAAGGGGAGTATGTTTCATAGTTGTATATGTCAAACTTGTTTCAAATTCTAAACTTGGAAGGTGTAAAGAAAGAACTTTTTTACCTTTGGGAAGTAAATGATTTAAAATTCACATGAACTTGGCGTTCAGTGATTGAAGAGAGTAGAAAAATACCTCTCAATTAATAAGCTAACAGCACTTGAATGAATGCCTCTAACCTCACACTCCTATCAAGTTCCTTTGGAATAAGTCTATTTCAGTTCAAGCCGATGGAGAAAACACAAGTGTACAGGTATTAAATATTTTCCTCCCAACTGTACAACCAGCCATATTCTTGAGGGGAAAATAAGGCAACAAAAGAAACAATACCATAGAAAAAATGCCAGGGAACTACAAATTATATTAACTTTAAAATAAGATAATCATTTTCAAATGATGCATGTAAAGAAAGAAATTTGCACAGGTGATTTTTAGTAAACTTTTAAAAGTTTTTTTTTTCAGAATTCTACAAAACCAGCAAACTAGAAAGTAAGACATAAAGAAATCTTTTTGCCCTTTGTGTATTATTGATCTAATGTTGCTAAATATAGATAAAATTATTACAACAACTATAAACATAACCTTCTAAATTAGTGTGAAGACTAAGTAAGGCTGGGAAAAGTATATTTCTTAATATCTACAGTTAACAATCCTTTGATTTATTGCCCAGAAATGTATTACTGAGAAAAAGGAATTTTAACTTGGACCAGTTTTAAGAAAAAAATAAAAGACTGAAGTTTTTAATAACATTTGGCTATAACCCATGTCAGTATCTGACTATATCATTAATAAAGTTCATTGTACAAATTTACAAATTTGATTAAAAATTTAGACTGAGGCTGAAAGCTAGTTCTTTTTCCACTGAAGTAGTTCATATCTGTATTTTAAAGACAGCATGGTATAAATAAGAAACTGATGTTCAATAAAGTAAGACTCTGTTGTGTTGATTTTTCTAATTCGTAAAATGGCTTTTATTCAAGCACAGAAGCAACCTGTGTCACTGCATGATATTTCCTGGAAACTTTATCAAATTTTATTTGGAAAACAGTTAAGTTTTTAAGAGAGGAAGGTCAGAAAAGAAAAAAACTTTATTAAAGTTGCTTAGAAAATTCTGAAATTACAAAGGAGATAATAGGAATAATCATTCTTACCATAAAGATTCTTTGAAGTGATACACTGCTTTTCCCAAACAAGGCTATTTTATAAAATTGTGCATACCTATATGCTTCAGTTTATTAGGATTTAATACATCATTGGATATACTTAATTATTGTGTGTTACCTCAAGAGTACAGGGATAAGAAAATGGAATATGGTAAGTCCCTGTTAATTTACCATCTAGTATAATACAGGCATAGCTTGCTCATGAAGCTAGAAAACAAGTGTTTGTGATTAAGAAATGGGACTTACCCTATAAATAATATTCAAAATGCTTAAAAAAATTTCCTGTTGAGGATTAGCTCCATTGCTAATTTGAGTTTCTTGAAGAGGAACCACTAAACCTACTGTTTAAATGACTGAGTGGGGCTATTTTCCCTTTCCTAATGACTAATCATAGTTCTAGGACCACACATGGTAAAGAATATATTTGAGAGAGTTCTATATAAATGTGATTTAAAAATCCGCCAGAACTCTAACTTGCTGTAGTATCTTAAAATTTTATCAAACAATTAAAAAATCCACTATTGGATATTTTTACAGCTTACTCTGGCTTGTTCTCGAAGTTCATCCACAATTAAGCGATCAACTCTAGACGGGTTGGAGGTCAGTCTTGGAATTGGAGTATTGTTAGTACTGGACACTTTTTTCCCTGGATAATTCTTGGCAAGGGCCAATTCAGTCTGTAAAAAATTACTTTTAGATGTTAAATTTTTAAAATATGAATCAGTCATGAATAATATTTCTCATAGGCCTACCAAGTAAACTGAAAATTACTCTTAAATAAAAATTATTTTAGTATCAAAAGGCAACAAATTCAAACCACAGTACCACAGTATTTTTCTGTCATATTTAATGCATAAAATATCTGAACATTTCAACAGGTATTTAATACTTTACAAATTCAAAGAAATAAACTTAGCCTATTAAGGAAAACATCTACCTCATAGGCAAATAAACTTCAAAATAAAAAATTTTTATACCCCAAGCTTGTTTAGTCTCTAAGTCACATAGTTAGTTCTTTATAGTGATGGACTTAACAAATACTACACATTATAGAAGAATTCAGCTTAAACTTAAAGCACTCTTTCTTAAACTACACTAAGTTAAACAAAGATATACCTAAATGGATAGTTCTGTATTACCTTTTTTCTCTCCTTTTCTAATGCTCTCCATTGTTCACAGCACTCTTCTAGACGAATATGAAGTTCACTGGCTGGTCCACTACGAGTTTTAATTGGTCTTTGAAATCCAAAAGTTGGCACAAGACCAGAAAAGGAATTATCACCATACATCATATCATTAAAATAAGGGTATAAATGGCTTAAGTCATCGTAAGAAAACAAACCATAGGAATCCAACAGTGGAACAATTGAATGGCCAAATGGGTGGGTGGATCTTGGGGGAAACCCATTTGAACCAAGTTGTTGAAAACTCTGATTATGCCTTAAATCTCCCATCATAAAATTATTAGAAAAGCATGACGTCTGTGTGCGATTCACACGGCTATCAATATTGTCTCCACTTCCCTGTCTATGGCTATTAAAATGACCCTGTGACTCCAACAGGTCTTGATAAGTATTTTGAGATAAGCCATCTAAATGCTTTGGACCTTCCTCAGGATCATAATGTCCACTCTGGGGCTTAGCTTGAAAATTATGTTTGTTTATATTTTCAATGATCCCATACTGCTGAGCTGAAGAGTTATCACAAAATCCATTTGGCTGCTTAATTTTTTTATCGATAACAGATTCAAAGAGATTTTCTTCTCCAGTCTTTGTCAGTCCTTCCATGTGATTGACAGATTGAATTCTTTCTGCACCATTGTAACCAAAATCAAAACTAGAAAATGCTGAAGAGTTTTCTTGGCAATACTTCTGAAATAAATTGCTATTTGGGGTTAAATTTGTAGATGATAGTTGGGGGAAATCTGAAGAATGGTTAGAACCCTTTGAAGCTGCACTTAAATGACTACTTAATTTCATCAAGTTACCTTGATTTCGATAAGGAATAGGAATGTTATTTTTTGTTTGGACATTCATCCATGTTGTTCTATTTAAGTTGATACCTCCTGAAGATGTTGCTGAGTTTGCTAGTAAATTCACTGATTTAAAATACTCAGAATTTGGAGGGTCAGATTTAGTAAGCTGTTGCTTTTCTGTGGCATTAGCAAAGTCATTAGCTGCACAAGCTGTGTGAGGTTTTAGTCCATATTCTGATTTTAAGCCAAAATCAGCAGTAAATGCTGCCTCCTTTACAAACTCTTTTTCTGTCAGATGTTGTGTAATTTTTGGAAATGTGAAATTCTGCTGGTCAGGTATTGTCTCCTCCAATTTTTTCTGATTTGCTGGTTTAATCTGAAATAACTTTGTGTAGGTGTCTACTTCTACAGTTGGTGTTTCAGGTGTGCCACTAGCTAATTTTTTACTATCTTGGACACTAAAATTCAAACACTTATTCAGCTTAGTCTTATTAGGATGAGCATATTCTGCGTATCTACAATAATCTGCATTTTCATTGTATCTATTACATTGGGAAAGAAACATCTCTGCCCTCTTTTGCTGTAATGGTGCTTCAAGACCTTTAGCACATATTTTCTCTCTTCCATAAGAGTACGTATCAACTCCTGATTCTTTCATGATGTCACACAGACCAGTTTGTGGTGTAAAACAGTTTTTGATAAATGGATATTCTTGAAATGTTGTCTTAGCTGTATCATTTGTCTGAATATTGTAACAGTTAGAATGATCACTTCGTGAGGGGTACATCCATTGTTCTTCAAGGTCTAAACCAGTAAATCCATGATAAAGTTCATCTATTTTTTGTTGCGGTATGAGATTATTATTATGCAGGTACTGCTTTTCCACTGCTGACACAGATTCACCGCTATAAAAAGCTTGCTGAGAGATGGCTATATCTATTGGCCTTTTGGTTTCTGTTAAGAGGTCATGGTGATCTGCAAATCTGCTTGTGTTCACTGGCCAAACTGACTTTAAATTGGAGAAGCAGGTCCTAGAACAAGTAAATATATTTAATTACAACTTAGGTTTTAAAAGTCTTTACTCCTTTAGTGGAGAAAGGTTTTCAAAAACATTTTTATTGACCCACCTTACCATTCTCTAGTCCTTTCCAACTCTGCCTTATAAGCTACCATTATATCTAAATAATATCACTTGAAATGTGCTACATAAATATGCATTTTAATCTTAATATGTCTTTACTATACATTTCCAAGAGACATTAACTACGGCCTGAGGCTGGTGACTATATGGTCTTACGTGAATTGCTTATATATAGTAAGTAGAAACCAAAATTAGTTTTTCCTTTAATTATTATATAATACAAAAGTGTTGTTGACCACAAACCCTTTTTACGGGAAAAAAGTGCTTTGCTGAAATTATCATTGAAATTAAAAATTACAATTAGTTAGATGAGTGCTACATATTTCCCTATGTATGAAATAGGGCATTTGGGTAACATGGCTTCCACACCCAAAAAAAACAAAGCATATTTTTAAAATGTTTACTATATGAATAAAATCCATACATATTTCTGCACAACAATAATAAGTTTTATTTTTGGAGGTATAAGTATAAAAGTCTTTGGAATTTATACTCTTTAAGCCAAATTTCAACTCATGAACTCAAAGGAAATAGCTCTGAATTATGCAAGACCAAATCGAAGTTCTTAATAGCAAATTAAACTGTCAATTGTATGGCAAGTGCCTCAGCAAAATCAAGACTCCTAGAAACAAATACCTGAATTAAGATGTCTACTGTCAGATGATCCTCTATTAAGTAAAAATAAAAGTTAATAAATAGGATAATCCAGTATATGGGAATTCAAAAGTTTATTACACAGTATATAACTCATATAATATACTAACCCCTCAGCAAAATATGGCTGTGATTTATCTTGTTCTTCCAAAATGTTAGACACAAGTCCATATAAGTCTGTTTCACTACCATAGTCATTTCTTTCTGTTTGAATCCTAAAGATAAATAAATATCACATGTAAATTCTTTTTCTCATATTAAAATACAATATATTGATTTCTGTTTCCATACTTATTCTACCCTTATTTTTCTATAAAATATTTGGATTGAATCTATGCCATCATTTCAAATAAAGAGGGAATGAGAACTCAAGAATATTTTCCACTTTAGCATAGTGTTTATGCTACATAAGTATTTCCTCCTTCATTCCAAATCCTGTGACCAAGATATAAATCTCTGATCTATGATGTTGTACACAAGGTTGGTACCATGGCTGCTCCTGAAAGCATGTCTAGTCCTATTATACATCATTCCATCAACATTTGTACAGTTTTTCATTTGCAGTTTGAAAACCATATAAACCTGCTGCTCTATTTTTGTGACTCTTTATACTAAATGTTCGATTAAAAAGTGAAATGTGATATGGTTATCCTAGATACCATAGCAACACTGCTGTTGTCCCATAAATTTAAAAGATTTGGGGGCTATCCCTTAATCTGCCAAAGAAGTGACTGATGCTCCATGTATCTGAAATCCTACTTAGTGACTAACACTATCTAAATAATAAAAAATGTAAAAACCACAAGGAGATGGAAAATTGGTGCCTTTTTACCTCTTTTGGATTTGGGGCAATTTGTTCCTAGAAGTAATTATTTTAAATTGTAACTTCTTATTTTTTTCATATTTTATTTCTAATATTTCACAGTATCAGGATATTTTAGAAATAAAAATACCTTATATTTGTATAACACTCAAACATTTCATTGATCTTCATAAAATAGGAAGGGCAAGTATTAGTAATCATTAAGCTATTGAGTAAATGATCACTTGAGATATTAAGAAACTTGAATTTTTCAAAAGTATATGATTTACCAAGCTTTGCTATACACTTGCTGAACAAATGATCTGCCTACAAGTCTAATGCATTTTCCACTACATCTTATTTCATAAAGATTCAATAGAAAGCTTTTTTGTATAATAATGTATTAGTAAATGTCTAGAAAAATATTCAATAAAATATATATCAAACTGTTAACATTTGTTACTGAGAAGTGGGGAGGCAGGGTTAAGGTGAACTGCTTTCCTTTATATATTTCTGTAAAGTCTGAAGTTTTTCAATGAACATGTATCAACTTAAAAAAATTATTTTTTCTAAAAATATTCTAATAAAATCACTATTTTAGAGAACTTACCAAAATTTTTACATTTTTAACAATTTTTTAATTAATAAGATTTTAAAAATAATTATTTCCTGGTTAAACTAAAGATGTATCAGCCTTTTATCAACTGCTCCCTTGTTATAATTAACATAAATATAGTGTCACTCAGTCAAGTTTTTTTTTTTCTTTGCAATGACCTCCCGTAACATTCTATACTTCTTCCTTTAAACCTCACTATACTTGCAGTGCCTGGCACATAAGTCGTCATCATCATCAGTCATCACCATCAGTCATCATCATCATCATCATCACTATTATAAGTATAAAGGCAGGGATAATGTTTGCCATGTTAATTCTAATATCCCCAGTAGGAGAGAATCTGGCATAGAGTAGGCCCTTATTATTAGTGGATCTGAATAGAAAAATAATTAAACTATCTTATGTTTGATAAAATCCTGTTTGTTGTGTACTTCTAAAGGAAAAAGTTACTGAAAATTTAGAATTGGATTAAAAAAATAAACGGAAAAACTGTAACTCATTTACATAAGTTATCTTTAGAAAGAACGTAAGATTTAATCACTAAGGGTTGCCTCTAATGAATGAAAAAAAGTAATTAGAAAAAAATTATAGAAACATAACTGCTTAGTTTACAGCTTCTTAAAAGTTTGACAGACATAAAATTATAACGTCATAACATTAAAATGCTGATAATGGGAAACAAAGAGTTACTACAACTGGGTTCCCATGTAATCAAACTTAAAAAACAATTTAGCCTGAGAAATCTAATTTATTAATTTACCTGTTCTTTACATTGATCTGAGAATTAGAGGGTTGCTTAATATCATCTCCATAAGTGGACCATGGTGCATAGAAAAGTGAAGAATCTACAGAACTTGCATATTCTGTTGATGAAGAAAGTGGAGCATAGGTCTGCCTTAGGTCAACATTGTCTTCATTCTGAAATTTAAAGACATGATGGTATATGAGACACATCAAAACTATATTTATTACAGAATATTAGCAAAATAATAGGAAATTTGAAGAACTAACACATGTATGAAAGTTGGGAGACAAATCCAGACTTAGCCGTTAAGCTTGCTTTACAGTAGGGGTTGGAAAATTTTTTCTACAAAGGGCCAGATAATAAATATTTTAGGTTTTGCTATGCTAAGATCTCTGTTGAAAATCCTCAGCTCTCCTAGCACCAAAGCAACTCTAGACAATATGCAAATGGGCATGGCTATTTCAATAAAATTTTGTTTACAAAAACAGGCAGATTCAGTTCCTATACAGTACCTGTTGCTTATCCCTGGTATAAACACCTACAATTATTGCAGTTTTAATTTTTTGAACAGATAAGCATTATGTGGACTGTAGCAGTATTATTTTTCATAAATCATTTACAAAATTCAGTCTTAATGCCCCCAATCTGTGAAAAAAAAAGTGAATGTACATTTACACAGAATTTTCTTTTTTTAAAATTTATTATTTTATTTTTTTTTGTGCAGTGGGGAGGTAGTTAGATTTACTTATTTATTTATTTTTTTGATGGAGGTACTTGGGATTGAACCCAGAGCCTTGTGCATGCTAAGCATGCACTCTACCACTGAACTATTATCCTCCCCCCACACAGAATTTTCAAAGAAATCCCACATACGTTTATTGTATTCAGTCAACTTTATGACATGAATATTCTCTTTTTTAAAAATGAAGAAACAAAAAAAATAAAAATGAGGAAACAGACGCTACAGGTTACTGAGGTAAGAGGAGACAAAACTAAAACCCAAACTCAAGGCCTTCGTACTCCTACTCTAGGGCTTTTTAAATCAATATCTTTATGTATAACTGAAAAATTGTGCTCTACATTGGAAATTGACACAACACTGTAAACTGACTATAACTCAATAAAAAAAGTTTTTAAAAAAATTTAAAAAAGAAAAAGAAATCTTGGCTCTTTGGGAAAAAAAAATAAAACAATATCTTTAATTTTCAGCCTAGTTTCTATTTCCAAGAGAAAAATGTAAGAATGAGACAATACTAAAATATTATGATAGTTTCAGAAATTTTAAAGATAAAATTAGAATGAAAAACAAGCCCATTTTTCTTTTTCTTACCACTACTATAATGAATTTTGAGTAAATATGGTAAAATGTTTGAGTTTTAAGATTTTTAATGAATTATTTAAAATTCTGCCCCCTTCCAAAAGGAACTGCAGTGCAGTGAAAATACTGCAACTCAAATTTTAAACACTTAAAATAGCAAAATGAATTTTAACAAATAAAAAAGATTTAAACTAATTTAGATGCATTTTATTCTAGAAAATATTTCTTTAAAGAAGTCTGAAAGTATAGATTCATAATTTTTAACTCTCCAAATAAGGAACTACTAAAACCAGAAATGTAGTAACTATAAATATCCAGACACAGACACAGAATAAATGGTATTTTCTTATAAATACAGAAGATATATAATCCTGGCTAAAAAGATTTTCTAACCGCTTTTATTCTCCTAATCAAAATTTATGTATAAAGAGAGAGAAAATGATTAGATCAAATCATTCTGAAATTTTTGTCCTTCATAGACATAATTGAAAACATTTTGAATATTCATTGAGTTTATACTATACCAATAAAATATGAAAATTAATACCTTCCAATCACCCATCTTCAAAAATCTCAAATATTTTCCAGCCACTTCTTTACATTCTGGTTATGATTACTATTTGAAACCTATACATTATCATATTCTTATCTATGGCTTATATTATGGTAACTATTCTGAAGCTGGGGAAACTAAGGCACAAAAGGGATTTTGCTTAGAGTGCCACTAAAAACTATTCTTTCAGAATTTATAAGATTTGAGTATTAAAAAAATTAAATCCTTTTGATTTAAAAATTAAATCAAAAGACTGATTTAAATTTCATATTCTAAAATAAAACAAGCAACTAAAGTAATGTGCTGGACTCAAATATAATTATACTTTAAATATCTGTATCCTTTTCAGTTAAAACATTTCTGGAAATTAAATATGCAAATACTTAGGTTTGGCATATTAACTAATCTAGATAACTGCAAAGTGTATCACTTATATCCTTGATATACTTAAAATAATCAACTGAAATTAAATCTAGGTAAACTGTAGTAGCCATGGAAACGTTACAGAGAGCTGTGAAATGCTGGTCTTGCCATTGAAAAGACCTGGGTTCCACCTGGGCTTTGTCACTTAGGGCACAAGTCAAACTCTCTGAGCCTCAGTTTCTCCATCTGTACAGCAGGCATAATACTATACAAGACTGTAGTATGAATTAAATAAAATTATTTCAAGATATTATTCAAAGTATAACAATATCAACATTGATGTCCTGGTTAAATAATTTCAAATGAAAATGATTAACATTACCCTAAGCTTAACTGAACACGATTAACAAAACTAATGTTTTCGGTGAGGTAAAACATAGCATGTAATCTCATTGTTTAAAGCCAGAGAATACAGGAGTAAAGAAAAATTTCATCTTTAAATTATCAAAAGTTTGTTTGTACCGACTTGCAATAAATGCCTGAAGGGAAAGTATTTTATGGTCTTACTAAATAAATATGTATTTTCTTACATTTCGGGCATCATGTCACGCTGAGGGTAAGACGAAAACAAGAATCAATGAAAAATCTTATTCCCTGTTTTCGAAGCGAGTATGTATTCTGAAAACTCTGTATTTAAAATAAGGCATATTGTTTTCTGGTGTCTGGTCCTAAAAGTGGAGCAATTCAAAAACCTATGTGAATCGGCTCGGGGTTGGGGGCGTTGGATTTGATGGAGAATAAATCCTCTAACAGAGGCAGAGCTGAGTAACGGACCTGCGATTTGTAGCAATCATAGAAGGAAGGGGAGCCAGTCAGCATCACGCTGTTGAAGACATCTGTTAACCGACTGCTGGCGTCGGCACTGAGGTTCCAGCAGCGATTCGCACCTCCACGGAACGCGACTTTCGGCTGCACCAAACGGGAATAGGAAACGGGAGACAGCCATCAAGCAGGGCAGTGCCGGGACCGAAATGGCTGTTGACGGTTCCACCGCGCCTTTGCTCCCACTTTCACCCGGAATCTGCTCCGAGGACACTCATTTGGGGGCCCCGCGCTTCCGCCCCCAGGGTTCCCTCTCTGCCTTCTAGCCCGATACCCCGGGCGCCGCCCTCGCCCGCCCGACGGGGCGGCCCGGCTCGGCCGCCCGTCCTGTCAGCCCGCGCCGCGATCCCCAGCCCCAGCCTGACCGGCTGCCGCGCCTCCCGACCGTCCCTGCGGCGTGGCCGGGGCACCCCGTCGGGGCTCCTCGCCGGCAACCCGGCCTCTCCCGCCCGGCCCCGGCAGTCTCAGAGGTCCGCGTCTGAGGATGGGCCGGCTCATCAGCCTCTCCTCACCGTCACCGTCCTCCAAGCCCGGCCGCCACCAGGACCTCGACCGTCCCCGCCGGTTACCTCAAGTCCCTCCCTCAGGCCTGGGGGGTGAGGGGGCGGGCGGGTGTCTCCGCCGCTCACCTCCATGGGGCACCCCCAGCCCCTCTTGGACTAGGCACAGCTCCTGGGGTACGGGGGTGAGGGGGGGGCGTCGAGGCCCGGCTCCCTCAGCCCGCACCCCGCCGCTGCCGCCGCTGCAGCTGCCGCCCCGGGCGCTGCCTGGAGCCGGTCTGTGGGTGCGGGGGCCGAGCCAGGAGGGAAGGGCGGGGGGAGAGGCCGTTACATTGCGTACCCGGGGCTCGCGACCCGGCACGCGACCTGGCGCCGGCCCGCCCTCTCCGGAGAGGCCCACCCCCCGCTTCGCACCCCCTCATTGGCCCCCTGCCCAGCCAATGGGCAGCCGCCTCCGGGGCCTGTTACCCCCAGAGACAAGGCCAAGAAGGGGCGGTTAGCCGACCTCGCTCTCCCAGAGCCTCTGAACTTTTCCCGCTCAAAGTAAACGTGTTCGGGATTGGCCTGGCCAGGCAAGCGCCCGCCCGATGATTGGCTAATAGGGCAGCCGAGGGGCGGGGCGTGCAAGGAGGAGTAGGAGAGCGCGGGCCTACCCCGTGGGAGAAGCGATGGAGGTGGTCGGAAGATTTGAGAAGTCGCTCAGCAACCCGCCAATAATCCTAAACCTATCCGCTGCGCAGCTTGTGCCAGCATTTCAGTTTTGCCCCTGGGTCCTCCTCTAACTCCCAGAATCCTTTGGCGCCGCCCAGAGAGTAATAGACTTGGGCCCGATTACGGAGGGTGAGGAACCGCTTATGGAGTTGGGTGTTGTCGTGAGAGCCCCTCCGAGGGGGAAGAGAGCCGTCCTCTGTCCTAGGCCCCAGGCTTCTGTAGGGGTGGACGCATTTTGGTACTAAGGAACTCCTGAACAAAATTCACTCTGACCTATACCGGACAGGCCGTTGGCTTTGGCAGTCCTATTTGAGGATGTGATATCTCATGTTTTTGTCCCCAGACAATGCTAAAAAATTTTGTGTGTATTGAAATATTGAAGATGATAAAAAAAAAAACATAGTAGCCATCTTTAGAGTGTTTATATTTAAAATTAAAACCTGAGAAGTATTTGGTGAAGTGGAAGATGCTCTTTTAACTCAGGCACAAATGGAAATAGGATAAGGGGACACATTTTATTGGTCCTTATTGTCCTGATAGCTATTTCAGATTGCTACTCAGCTCTAAGAGAGCTGATCAGGTGACGTGGCTGTACCAATTACATATCTTTCCCTACTTCACCCTTGGAGTTGCTGACAAGGAGCTAATTTCCCCCTTGCATTAAGAGCATGTCTTTTCTCTCTCTTTTCCTGTAGCACCTTGAAAAACAATGAATGCTCTTATGTATCTTTTTATTGTAATAAGATATGCATAAGATTTACCATTTTAACCATTTTCCAGCATACAATTCAGTGGCATTAAGTACATTCACAATATTGTGCAACCATTACCACTATCCATTTCCAGAAATTTTTCATTATCCCAAACAGAAACTCTACCCAGTAAAAGTAACTCCCATTTCTCCTCCCCTCCACTCCCTGGGAACCTCTATTCTACTTTCTGTCACTATAAATTTGCCTATTCTAGGTTCCTCACAAAAGTGGAATCATACAATATTTGTCCTTTTGTGACTCTTACTTCATTAGCATAATGTCAAGTTTCATCCAAGTTGTTGTACATGTCAGAATGTCATTCCTTTTATGGCTGAATAATATTCCACTGTATGTATACCACATTTTGTTTATCCATTCATCAACTGATAAACACTTGGATTGTTTCCACCTTTTCATTATTATGAATAATGCTGTTATGAACATTAGTGTACAAATATCTGTTTGATTCTTTTTTTCAATTATTTTGGATAGGTGTATACCTAAGAGTGGGAATTGTTGGGTCATATGGTAATTCTGTTTAACATGGTGAGTGAGGAACACCAAACTTTTCCACAGCAGTGGCACCATTTTACATTCCCACAGCAATGTACCAGGTTTCCAGTTTCTCCACATCCTTACCAACACTTGTTTTCCTTTTTTTTTCCCCCAATAATAACCATTCTGGCATGGTATCTCATTGTGGTTTTGATTTGCATTTCCCTAATGACTAATGATGTTAAGCTTCTTTTCATGTGCTAGGTGATCACATATATATGTTCTTTGGAGAAATATCTATTTAAGTTCTTTACTCATTTTTTGAGATTGTACTTCCTTGTTTAGTATTGGTATGGTTTGTTTTGGAAATGAAGGTTATAGGAAAATTTAACACTCCATTGAATATGTTAAAAAAGGAATATTTTGGTTATGGAGCAGAACAAGTATTTAGTGTATAGTCAGGTCTTTCTTTCAGCTCTTGTATTTCCTTTTTGGAAGATCTCATTCTGAACCAGTATGTTGAGAGGTAGATGGGTTTGGTTTTACAATCTTACCTAAAGATATATACAAACCTCAGATTAAAGTGAGAAGGAGTTAGAAATGCTCAAATAATTGTTTTATGTCTCCTCTGCCTTTGAATTTAAAAGTTTTTTTTAGAGGGGAATGGTGACCTTTCTCCATTTATTGAATGTTCCTATATAGGAGCAACCATGAAGATTTTTACATAAGATCACATTTCAGTAAGTTTGATCTAAGTCAGAATAATGGTGTCCTCAAATAACAAACTCATTTTTTTCTTGCTATTTTTGGGATATTTAAGTGAATGTGATTTATGTTGAGATATTTTAAAAGATATTTAAGAACATTATTTTAAATATCCTAAAGATCTCCTAAAGATATTTAAAAACTGGGAACAATTTATGCCTATTCCTAAATATCCTAAAGATATTTAAAAACCGGTAACAATTTATGCCTATTCCACCCTGAAAACTTGGTGCAGAATGCAGATTTTCTCCTCCAAAATATATTTAAAGGTTAACTTTTTTTTCCCACCTCTGGAAGACAATGTAAAATGTGGTACTCTTCAGTTACATTAATGAAGCCCTTTTAATACTTTTACAGATACTTAAATATTCTGTTTTATAACAAAAATAAATGACTGATTTCATTTTTAAAAAGTCAGCCTGCCCCCTAGAAACGTTTTGATTAATAAAATAGAATTTCATTATTCTCCCAAGTAAAACTCTTGGGTTCAAATCAAGCTTATTTTCACTTATTTGTGAAAGTTAGGGGTGTATTAGGGGCCCAATCTCAATGCCAAAGAGAGAACTCTGAATTAATTCTCTATAGAAAGCAGTCATATAATTTTAAGTCAGTATGTAATTAAATCACTGCAGGATTACTCACATTGTAGTCAATGACTTTTCCAGTTACTCAATGGCTTAGTACTCAAAGGGGCTGCAAATTTGCTGTGATTCAAACCATGCAATTCTTCACAGGCTTCTCTGACTTGAGGGACTAAATTCCTTAAATTTTACCTTCTGAAATTACCCGGGCTGCCAGATACAGTTTCTCAACCTCTAATGGTTCGTTGGGAGCCTTACAAAAATGCTACTTATTAGAGCTGTTTGAAACTACTTCTTCCTTTTTGGATACTTAAATTAGTGTTTTTCTGACTCTCTAGCATTATTTTTAGAGCTTCTTCCTTGGTAGATAAGATTTCTGCTTTCCCCTTCTTGTTGAGTGGGGTTCCAGGTCATTCTCCCTCTTTTTAAAAAAATTCTTATTTTTTATTGAAGTATAGTCAATTTATAATGTTAGTTTCAGGCATACAGCAAAGTGATTCAGTTGTACATAAATATACATATATGTGTGTGTGTGTGTGTGTGTATACATTTCAGATTCTTTTCCATTACAGCTCATTACAAGAAACTGAATATAGTTCCCTGTGATATACAGTAGGCCTTTGTTGTTTATCTATTTTATGTATAGTAATGTGTATCTATTAGTCCCAAACTCCTAATATATCCTTTCCCATCTTCCCCCCCTGGTAATCACAGTTTGTTTTTTATGATTTCTGATTTGTATATATATTTTTAGATTCCACATATAAGTGATATCATGTGATATTTTTCTTTCTCTGACTTACTTCACTTAATATGATAATCTCTAGGTCCATTCGTGTTGCTGCAGATGGTGTTATTCCATTCTTTTTATGGCTAAATAATATTCCATTGTACACACACACACACACACACACACACACACACACCCCACATTTTCTTTATCCAGTCCTCTCTCGGTGGATATTTAGGTTTTTTCCATGTCTTGGCTATTGTAAATAATGCTGTTGTGAGCACTGGGGTGCATGTGTCTTTTTGAATTATAGTTTTCTCTGGATAGCTGCCCAGGTGTGGGATTGCTGGATCATAGATAACTCTATTTTTAGTTTTAAAGGAACCTCCATACTGTCCTCCATAGTGGCTTCCTCAATTTATATTCCCACCAGCAGTGTAGGAGGGTTCCTTTTTTTCACATCCTCTCAGCATTTATTATTTGTAGACTTTTTAATAATGGCCATTCTGACTGGCATGAGGTGATCCAGGTCATTCTCTATCAATCTGTGCTCCGTGAAACTTGTAGTTTCTGCTTAGCCTGAGACAAGACCCTGAAAGATTCCTGCATTTACCATTGCTGAGTAAATGTTTCTGCTTGGAGTAGGGGGAGATACTTGAGTTACTGTTTATCAAAAATAATATTAATGTGTGCTTCCTATGGCAAATTCTTCTCTTCTCACTTCAAAGGTCAGAATCAATGTTCTTTCTCATCTCTTTGTATTTTGATCTTTTTCTAAGGATCACATTTATTTCTTGAATAAATTTTAATAGAAGTATATTTGATATTTAAACTGATGAGTTAGATGTTGAACTAGGTTTTTCATTGTAAAATGAAAAGCTTCAAATAGCTCTGTTTCATTGTCCTCCAAAACTGAGTCTCTATTTATCAGTACTTGATTGGAACCAGAGGTTAGAAAAGGTTCATAGAAGAGTGCCACCAGAAAAAGACAACTTTTAAAAAATGTCTTTATAAATTTCCTTTAGGCCTTTAAAATTCTCCTGAATTTACGGGATCCCAAAACTATAGAATGAGGGTTCTTCTGACACCAATGGACCAGAAAACAGCTTCTTTAAAAAAATTAATAAATTATTTTTAAAAATTGAAGTAACATCAGTTACAATGTGTCAATTTCTGGTGTACAGCACAATGTCCTAGTCATGCATATATATACATATATTCATTTTCATATTTTGAAAATAGCTTCATTTAAAAAATTAAGATCCAGAGTTTTAATTTAGAACACAGAGTTTGTGAACTTATGAGGAGCCCATTTTTAAAGGTCCATTAAAACTTCATGTTGTGATATACTACTGTAAGCAAGCTTCCTTCCAAAAGGTAAAAATTAAGAGGATGAAGTGGGGAGGGATATAGCTCAAGGTGTAGAGCACATGCTTAACATGCATGAGATCCTGGATTCAATCCCCAGTACCTCCATTTAAAAAGTAATTAAATAAATAAACCCAATTACCTCCCCCACCAAAAACAAACAAACAAAAAATAAAAAGTTTTTAAAAAGACTTTCATTTAAAAAAAAAGAAAAAAAATTTAAAGGGCATTCATAAAGAATATGGTTTCCAAATTGGATGATTGGATGATTATGTACCCTTAAGGTGGGAAATAGATTCTAGATTTATAGTATCTTCCTGAAAATGCACAGCCCACTCGCTTGTTGCAATCTTTAAGCAGCGAAATCTCTATATTATCTGTCTCGCTTTCTATTTGAGCAGTCTAAGATACTGGGAGAGGACATACTTATAGGTCAACCTGAAAGTTGGGCTGTTTTGTAAATCATCATATTACATAATGAAGTTTGGGCATCCTTATCAGAATTTGTCAGAGTCTGAAGACAGTTGTCCCATGGCAAAAAGCTTTTAAAACCTGCTCAAGTTCTGAGCGGACCCCTAATTAAGCCGGGTTCTCCAGCCTGCCCTTTCTTAGGGCACAAACAAAATTAAAACCTAGAGAAGCTGATTGCTTGACTCCTGCTTTGGTGGCAGAGTATGGGAGGTTCCCCACTTGTGAGGCTCTACTGCTGTTTCAAGGTCTTTACCTCTGATCTGGAGTCCACTGCTTGTCTGGCTTGATGATTCAGTGCTCTCTCTCTTTCTCTTTTAAAAATAGACATTATTTTTTAAAGCAGTTTTATGTTCATAGCAAAATTGCATGTAAAGTACAGACAATTCCCAAATATTCTCTGCCCCTACACCATGCACAACCTTCTCACTATCAGCATCCTACACCAGAGTGGTATGTTTGTTACAGTCAATGAACCTATATTGACACATCATTATCAACCAAAGTCTATAGTTTACGGGAGAGTTCACTGTTGCTCTTGGTACTGTCTGTTTTTTTGGCTTTGACAAATGTATAATGACATGTGTCTACTATTATAGTATACAGAAAAGACTCACTACCCAAAAAATCCTCTGTGTTCTACTTACTCATCCCTCCCTCCTAACCCCTGGTAACCACTGGTTTTTTAATTCTCTCCATATTTTGTCTTTTCCAGAATTCCACATAGTTGGAATCATACAGTAAGTAGCCTTTTCATATTGGCTTTTTTCCCTTAGTAATATACATAAAATTCCTCGATGTCTTTTCAAGACTTGAGAAATCATTTCTTTTTAGCACTTGAATAGTATTCCATTGTCTGGGTGTACCACGGTCTATATATTTACCTGCCAAAGGACATCTTGGTTGCTTCTAAGTTTTGGCTATTATGAATAAAGCTGCCATAAACACTCATGTGCAGCTTTTAATGTAGGTATATCTTCAACTCATTTGGGTAAAAATCAAGGAGCATGATTACTGGATTGTGTAGTAAAAGTATGTTTAGTTTTGTAAGAAACTGCCAAACTGTGGTCCAAAATAACTATCATTTTGCATTCCCAACAGCAATGAATGTGAGTCCCTGTTGCTCCACATCCTCACCAACATTCAGTGTTGTCAGGGTTTTGATTTCTGGCCATTTTAGTGTGTAGTGGTATCTCATTGCTGTTCAGTGTTCATTTTGAAAAATTGAAGTATAGTTGATTTACAACGTTGTGTTAGTTTCTGGTATGCAGCATAGTAATTCAGTTATACATATACATATTCTTTTTCATTATAGGTTATTATAAGCTATTGAATATAGTTCCCTGTGCTATACAGTAGGACCTTGTTGTTTATCTATTTTGAATACAGTAGTTTGTGTCTGCTAATCCCAAACTACTAATTTATCCCTCCTCCCTTTTCCCTTTGGTAACCATAAGTTTGTTTTCTATGCCTGTGAATCTGTTTCTGTTTTGTAAATAAGTTAATTTGTGTCATTTTTAAAATATTTCACTTATAAGTGATATCATGATGTTTGTCTTTTTCTTTCTGACTTACTTTACTACAGTACGATAATCTCTGGGTCCATCCATGTTGCTGCAAATGACATTTCTTTTTTATGGCTGAGTCGTACTCCATTGTGTGTATGTATATATATATATATATATATATATATATATATATCTCACAACTGCTTTATTAGTGTTCATTTTTTATCTCTTGCATTTACATATTCGTGGCTTCTAATTGCTTCTCTGATTTCTCTTACTGCTCAGCTTCTAGACAAGTAGATCTCAAAGCGTGGTTCCCAAAGCATGGTACCCAGACCAACAACATCAACACAATGTGGGAACTTGTTAGAAATGCAAGTTTTGGGGCCTTGCCCAAACTTACTGAATGAGAAGTTCTGGGGATGGGGCCCAGAAATCTGTATTTTAACAGCCCTGCAGATGATTCTGATACAAACTGAGGTTTGAAAACATTGTTCTAGACATGCATTGTACAACATGGTAGCCTCCAGCCATGTGTAGCTATCGAGCTCTTAGAAGATGGCTAGAATGAATGGAGATGCACTCTAAGTGTAAAATACACCCCAGATTTTGGAAATTTAGTATGAAAAAAGGGAAAGTAAAATAGCTCATTGGTAATTTTTGTACCAATAACATTGAAATGATATTTTGAATATATTGGGTTAAATAAAATATTGGGTTATTAATTTCATCTGTTACTTTTTAGTTTTGACATGGGGTTATGAGAAAATTTTAAGTTACATATTGGCTCTCATCAGACTGCTACTGGACTGCATTATTCTAGACCATAAGTCTGCAAATATAGCCCATGGGCCAAATCTATTGTCTGTTTTTGTATGGCCCATGAGCTAAGAATGGTTTTAAGCTTTTAAATGGTTGAAAAATTTTTTACGAAAGAATGGTTTGAAAATTATATGAAATTCAAGTTTCTCTGTCCATAAATAAAGGCCTATTGGAACATGGGCACACTCATTTACTTATGTACTGTCTATGGTTGATTTTGCTCTACAATGGCAGAAGACTAGCTATGACAGGGACCCTATGGCCTACATGTCTAAAATATTTACTATCTGACCCTTTATAGAAAAAAATTGCTGACCCCTAGTCTAGACTGTTAAATTCTACATATTCCCTGGGAGAGGACCCTGCTTTTAACTTGCTTCTGTTCTTTGTTCCCAACTTTTGCTAAGCTTTTAGGCCCAACTCCTTGACCTTTATGCCCAAATCTCAGTAGTATTTGGGGGTTACCAGATTTGTGCATTATTTAGGCTACAAATATGTTCTTGTCTTCCAGAATGGCATGAGGAACTTACGGGCCCAGCCAAAAGGAACAGGGAGATATTCAGTAGTTCAAAGGTGGGGCCTTCTTCTCAGAAAACGAGAAAACCCAGGATTGACATTTCCATCAGACTGAGAGGTGAGCCTATGATTTACATCTGGCCTGTTTCTTTCACAACTCAGCAACATCTCTTGAATTAAAAGTCTCTCTCTCTCTCTGCAAAGCTTATGCCTACCCTCAGCCAGTTTAGTTGGCTTCTGCGACACCCCATCTCGCCAGATATTGTGTGGAAATCACTATGGATGGTTTTTTTTCCACTCCACTGAAGCAGACATCTGGATCCCCTGTGAACCTCTTGATCCTTATTCCCTACCACCTGCACCAATATGCAACCAAAGCTTTGTTAGCTTAGTGAATCTTTATAGTCTCATTTTATAGGATCCCCAAAGAACAGAAATGTGGCTGTGGTTTCCAGAATGTTAATTGATAACAGTTCTTGGCAACCATGCTCTTTCTGTCTTTCTCTCCTTAACCTGCTCCTTCCACCCATAATAATAACATCATTCCTTAGCAGATTGGCACCAGTCTGGAGTTCCTCTTGCTCGCTCTCTCTCTCTCATACACACACACACACACACACACACACACACACACGCACACACGTCCTTCATTGCTTTTCCCCTCTCTTTATGGATTATCCCTAGGACTGTTTACCTTTCTAATAGGAGCTAGTTAGTAAGCAAGCTCCCTGAACATTGCAGTGAGGTGAATATCAGTGTCTAAAAGGGGCCTCACTGAGAAGTGTTGCTCTCCATTTCAGCCACACTTCATTTTCAAAGTTAAGAAAGGGTCTTGCGTATTTGTTCATTTTAGAACTCTCTCATCTAGACATGTGTCTTTAGATTCTATGGTTGAATTGAATTTAGGCCTTAGCCTGGGGATGGGAAGAGGCAGGAGTCTTTTCACATAGGTAAACCCTACACAAACCTGGCTTTTCTTATCTAGCTCATCTTAAGTATTGGACACCATGAGGGAAATCTATCAGGGATTTCTGTTCAAAAATAACCTGGGAGATTAAGTGGTCTACTGTTATATTTCAACTTTTGTCCAGACAATCTCCAGATTTCTAGCCTTTACCTTCTCTTGGCTTCGCTTTTCTCATCCATAAAATAAAGGGTCTGATTAGTCAAGCTTTAAAGTTCCTTCCAACTCTAAATTGTTCTGATTCCACATCTCCATCTATAACCTAGAGACAATAATCTCTATCCTTGTCATTCAAAGACTGAGAAATGTTAATGAACTGCCAGAAATAAAGTCTTGTTGAATTCCCATGAAGAGGGAGAGATTCACTGAACTCCCACTTACTCAGAAT
Source organism: Vicugna pacos (assembly GCF_048564905.1). Taxonomy (NCBI): domain Eukaryota; kingdom Metazoa; phylum Chordata; class Mammalia; order Artiodactyla; family Camelidae; genus Vicugna; species Vicugna pacos. The sequence goes on from NC_133002.1 coordinate 45,985,193, forward strand.
GAGCAAGTAATGGAGTATGACTGTTAATTCCACGTGGTGGTTATATGGAAGTTGTATAACAAGCATGCATTAGGAAATATTTATGTGATTAGAACAGAATATCCAACAATAGGACTATGATAACCATAACATAAATTTTTTGATTCATCTTCTTATAATGCCTTACGAATAGATTCTGAATCTTACAATCATTGTACAGCACTGGATTGGAGTGAGTTAATCATTCATAGTTAAAACTGCTTCTTGAAAGCTTTGTTTATAATTTTTCCTTCTCACAACAGTAGAATATAGAACAACTCAAGTTACTAGGACCATAGCATTACAGAATTTTAGATCTGTAAGGGCCCTTGAGGACCATTTCACCCAATCCTCAAATGTCCAGATGAAAAATCTGAGAAGTGCAAATCACAGAGCTCATGGTGCCAGAGCTGACTCTAGAACTCACATTTTCTGCAAAGACTGCCTCCTGGAGAAACAGATGTTTATAAGATCACAGTCACTTTGTTTTTAATTCTCAGTCTGTAGTAAGGCATTTTAATAATCTCCTATGATTATCTATTCATGTAATCATCATCCTAATCTTCAATCATTGAGATAATTTCCACTACACAGGATAGTGCTGTTATCTTTTGGAAATAATCAGTACCATTTTTTTAAAAGAAGTACTATTTAAGTTTTTTGAAACCAAAATTTTAAAACTTATATGGCACCAAATATTTTATTTACATAAAATTTCATCTTTTACCTAGATGTTTTGGCTTCATGTCAATCCCTGACTAGTGATTAGATATTTTCCTGTAAATTTAGAGTAACTGCCCTAGGTTTGCCCCAGTTCCTTTGGTACAAAGGAGATTCTACAATAATGCTTTTTCTCTCTATGTATATACTTAGAGTTTTATACATATATATATATAAAATATATATGTGTGTGTGTGTGTGTATATATATATACACATATATATATATATATATATATATGTATATATGGTTTTATAACAAACACACTCAAGAACTCCACGGCACTAGAAAGTAGCTCCTCAACATACAAATGCTGGGGGCCTTTGGAATAAGACACCAGTTTTATACATGTGGTAATAGCCATGCAAATTTTAGGAACTATGTTCTGTGTCAAGTGTCTTGTTCTGAACTACCACAATAACACTCTTCGTGTTATAAGCAATATGGCTGGCATCACCAGTTGAATAGTTTTATATATTCCAGTGGTTCTCACACTTCAGCCTACATCAGAATTTCCTACAGGGCTTGTTAAAAAGACAGATTGACCCAACTCCTAGAATCTCTAATTAAGTAGATTTGGAGTGTAGCCCTGGGATTTGCATTGTTTCTCATCAGTTAATACTGTATTTATTTATTTTTTATTGAAATACATTCAATTGCAATGTGTCAATCTCTGGTGTACAGCACAATGTCCCAGTCATGCATATACATATATATATTTGTTTTCATTTTTTTTCCATTAAAGGCTATTACAAGATATTGAACATAGTTTCTTGTGCTATACAAAAGAAACGTCTAAAAAATCTATTTTTATATATAGCGGCTAACATCTGTAAATCTCAAACATTTACAAGTCCAGAGGTGATGCTGATGCCTCTCACCTAGGGGGATAAGTTTTGAGACTTATCAGCCAAGAGGCTGCAGGTGAATACTGAGTGCTGAATTCCATGAATGATGCAGATGATGGCCTTTGATTGCTGTTACTTTTTGCTCCCTGCAAGCCAGGTCAAGAACAGTTTCACTGGGAGGGCAGGAGGAGAGTATAGCTCAGTGGTAGAGCACACGCTTAGCATGTATAAGGCCTTGGGTTCAGTACCTCTGTTAAATAAATAAATAAACCTAATTACCTCCCCCACCCCCTGAACAATTTCACCATCCTATCATCACAGTAAACACTAACTCAACTGAGATTAGGGATTCCCAAAGCCTTTGTCAGGGAAGTTTGAGATTATCTGCATGAAACCCTGGTAAATTATCATTCCCCTCTTAACCCAAGAGAGGTGATCTGGCTTGTCCATGATCACATAGCTGTTAACAGCAGAACCAGGACCAGAACCTGGACCTCCAGCCTTCCAGTGCTTTCCATTACAATGAAATTAACTTTTTCTTTTTTTTTTGGTCAGTGATTGTTTCCCTCTGACTTCTATTTAGAACAACTTTCCTGCCAGATGCCTACCTGATTCCAAATGATGGATATTCTTCCTTTGTCATTTGGCTGAGAGGATTAGAATCTTCCTTTAATGTCACTGCTCTTCAACCACAATGTGTCCTCATGATGCCAGCCAGCTGTTTTTCAAATATGTTCAAAGTGTGACTAGATGAGGGAGTGTGGACACAGCAATGCAAATCTGTCTACATTTTCAGAAAACAAGTGTCTATTGCACTAAATATTATCATCATATTCAAAAGGCAAACTATTTCATAATTTTACCTCTTCTGGTCTAAGTATGAAAAATCAGGGAATATCCTGACAGAAAACTTGCTCATCTAATAGAAGAGGCAATAATTATTTTGATCCCATAGATTTCAACTTCAATTTTGCAAGATTCCTAGCTGGAAGCAAAGCACCATGCTTGGCCTCCTGCCTATTACAAGAATTTCTGCTACCTTCTAGATTTTTATTTAGTTCTTCGGGGGGGTGGGGAAGGGAGGGAGGTAATTAGGTATATCTGTTTCTTTATTTTTGCAAGAGGTACTGGGGATTGAACCCAGGACCTCCTGCATGCTATGTATATACTCTACCACTGAGCTATACCCTCCCCACTAGGAGATCATAGTTTTTAATGTAATATGGACCAACAGTGGGAACCATACACCATTGCTCACAAGAGCCAGTTGAAAGCACTAAGCCATGATTATGATTCTGAAACAACAATTTTTCTTAAAAACTGTGTTTTTTTTTACCCACTAAATTTATGTGCATATAGCATAAAAACAACTGTTTGATTTAGGAAACTGAGTTAGATTTACCAGAGGAAAAAAAAAGTAATGATTTCTTGAACTGAAAATCAGTCATTTGGGATTTTGCAGAGTAAACCAAGACACTGGGATCAGAATTTTCCACTTTTTTTTTTTTAAAAAAAGAGAATATTCTCTCTTTCCCTCTCCATTGTCCCTGAAACTTTCCAACTTTTTAATGGGGTGTGTTGATATTTTATTGACATACCTAACTTGATTGTTGTGAATGGAATAAACTCTACCAATCATGGAACAGTTTTGGTGTTTTTCAGATAAAATCCCCAAGTAAACAGTACTTGTCTGGAACTTGCCCATGTGTGATGTGGTTCTGTCTGGTCATCTGTATGGTTATTGTACTGTTCTAATTTAGGAAAAAGGAGGACTCCCTGTGATTAGCCCTGGTGAGAAGCTATTTTCTGTACTAGTGAGAGCTGCTAAACGATCTTCAAAGGGAGTTAAGAGGATTGTGGTGATGTGGTTTGCAGGTCACCCCACTGGCTATTAAGATCAAATCATGCCTAGAGAGTTCAACTGCTTTTGTTTTCCCAGTACTCTCAGCCTCATATACCCCCCATCTTGATGATTTATTTTTGTTGTTTGAGTTTTCTTTTTGGCTCTGTGAAAAGGTCAAACATTGGGCGGGGATGAGGGATTTGTATGGATCATGACCTTTATGTATTCTTTGACCAGTGTGCTATTAGAAAACATTTTCAGGAATTTCCATGCTGGGAGAAGTTACAAAAAAATTGGAAAAAAATATAATTTTAACTTAATTTTCACTTCTTTCTTAAAACTTTATTTTCAATTTACAAAATAACACTGCTTGTTGTAGAGAGGTCAAATAGGTTAAAGAAAAAAGAAAAATTCCCTAGAAATCCCACTATACTGTCAAAGCCTTCAGTCTCTCTCTTCTATTATATATGTACACACACACACACACACACACACACACAAAAGCATAACACATAACTGAAAGGACATGTCATCTAATTTTCCTCCTCATATCACAAATAGAAATACTGGGCATAACTGAACATGGTAGTGGTAAATATTTCCATAAGATGGTGCTCAAAGATTATTTTTATTTTTAGTTTCTGTCCTGACAATTGTGAAATTACAATTCACAATTTATGTAGATCAGTTCATGTGGTAGCATGTTCCTGTACATCTCTGTGTATGTGTGTTTTATTAGATTTAGGGTGGTTATAAAAAAGTCCCCCCTCCCTTTGGGGCTTTTGGTTACTACATTGTTTGGAAAATGTTATAAAGAGATGGGGACACATTGTGATGTGTACCCCATTTTCACAAGACAATATTTTATGGAGAGCTTTCTAAGTCTACAAAAAGACTTTCTAAATCCATAAGTAGACTTAAAAAGCTATCTATCTTTCTATCTATCTATATTCCTTTGAAGTAGTCCCTTATGCAGATGTTCTATAATTTATAATTAACCTTCAAATTAAAAACCTTTAATTTTATTTGATTATAAAAGTAATACATACTTGCTTTAAAACATTTTAAGACACTACAGAAATATACAAAGTAAAATGTTAGTTTCTTTCCCCCCCTCATCTTCCCCACTCCTTTCTAGGAGTATCTCCTGTTAATAGTTTGGTATGTATCCTTCCAGACTTTCTTACTTCTGATACAAACAAAAGTAAGTAATATATAGTTTTCCTTTTTTTTTTTTTTTTACAAAAGTGAGGTTATAGTACAGTGTAATATGATTCTGCAACTTAATTTTTTCAACCAACAATATATCATGGTACTTAGATCGAAGTAGATAATTTTTTAAAATGACTGCCTGGTATTCCAATAGTTATAAATCCATCTTCTATTGATTAACATTTAGATTTTCCCCCCAATTTTAACCTTTTATTTTTGTTCACTTCTTAACTCTTAATGATAAAATCATAGTAATGAAATTCCTGGGTTGAAGAGTAACCTTATCTAATATATTGATACACAAGACAAAAGGCCTTCCAGGAAAGTTCTATGTCCTATTTCATACTTTTTCTAGAAGTGCAGAGAGGATGTATTGTCTGAGAATCTTCATCAATAGATATACTTTCCTTGTTGGTTTTATTTATATTTCTTTGGTTATTAATGAGGTTAAACACATTCTCATATGTCTAGTAACCAGTTTCTCTTTTATAAATTACCCATACTTATGCTCATGTCAGTAGAAATGGTTGGCTTTCTCTCATAAACTTGTAAAAATTCTTTGTATATTGGAGAAATCAGTTATCTATCATAAGAGTTACAAATGTTTTCCCAATTTGTCATCTTTCAACCTTGTTTAGGGTTACTTTTGCCATACAGAACACACAGAAAGCTGCTTTCATGTCTGTGTTTTGTGTGTGTGGTCAAATTTATCAATCTTTTCTTTTTTCGTTCCAGGGCTTCATGTCAAGCCTATTAAAAACACCCTCACCCCAGGATTATACAAAGTGCTACCATATTTTCCTTCTAGAACTCTCATGCTTCCATTCTTCTGTATTTAATCCTTTAATCCATCTGGAATTCATTTTATTATAGACTATGAGGTATGAGTCTAGCTTTAATTTTTTTTCCCACATAGTTAGCACTTGTTCCAACAGTGTTTATTGAACAATTGAACAATCCATCTTTTCCACACTGATTTTAACTGTCTAATTTAGCATATACTAATTTCCCAAGTACATTTGAATCTACTCTTGGACTCTATTCTGTTCCCTTGATCTATCTATTGGCTGTTTCTGTGCCAATAACACATTGTTTTAATTTTTACAGCTTAAAAATATTTTCTAACATCTGGTAGGACTACTCCTTTAAAAATATTAAATTTTATTTCCACAAGTTTTTAAATTAAAGTGAAATTCATGTGACATAGAGTTAACCACTCCTGTTACCTACAGTATCCCAGAATGATCTTTCTCAGACATCAGTTGGATCATGTCCCTCACCTTCTTGAATCCCTTCACTGGTTTCTCAATGAGTTGAGATCAAAGTTCTGAACGTGGTGTCTAAGGACTTGTTTGTTTGATTAATGAGGGGGAGGTATTTAGCTTTATTTATTTATTTATATCTGGGGGACAGGACTTTGTGTGTGCTACGCATGCGCTCTACCACTTGAGCTATACTCTCTCCCCCTGAACGTGGTGTCTGAGGACATACATGGCGGGGCAGTGCTACTCCTCCAGCCTCTCCTGGAGGTTCTCCTTGCCTTAGGGCTCCCTCCTGCAATCTTTAGTTTCTCCCTTAGGTCCTTCGTGCTTCCTATTTCCTTTACCTGAGATGCTCCCCTTGCTCAGGGCTCTGGCTACCTCACACACACACCCCAATCCTACTCATTCTTTAGGCTTCAGCTAAAGTGTGACCTCCTCAGAGAGTCTGTGCTCACTCCCCACTTTACTTGGGCCCTGCATTATTCTCCTGCATAGCCTTCTCTTTTTATTTCTTTCATAGCATTTATTGGGCTATGTATTTGTTTAAAATCTGCCCAACCTTCCAAGCCATAAAGCCCTGTTAGGGCAGGGATCTGTTTTGTTCACCCAGCCCGCACGTAGCACAATGCCTAGCACGCAGTATACACTCAGTAAATACTCATTAATGAATGAATGAGTGGGAGTAAAACACAGATTCCCTTAGCCTGATATTTCTAACTGTCATCCCTTTAGCTGGATTTTGTTGTCGTAGTTCTGAGTTTGAGTTTTGATTCTTCCGTTTACTAAGTGTGACCATTAATAAGTTATGTTATTATTATTTTTAATGACATCTAGGTGTTTTTTTTCTTTTTTTGGCTTTTTTGGAGGGGGAGGTAATTAGGTTTGTCTGTTTGTTTGTTTCTTTTCTAATGGAGGTACTGGAGATTGAACCCAGGACCTTGTGCATGATAAGTGCGTGCTCTACTATTGAGCTATACCCTCCCCCCGGTTATGTTATTATTGAACTTCAGTTTTATGTTGATTCACAGCATCTCTCAATTATGAAATGAGGGGAGAGGGGAGTACCTCACTGTGAGGATCCGGCAAGATTAGGTCGGGGAAAGACCCTGGCATGGTCACTGACATGGAGCAGGCACTCAGGGGATGCTTGTGCCAGCTCACTGCTTGCACCTTCCCTCTGCTCTCCTCCTCTCGGTCTGCATCACCTTCTTCTTGCCTTGACTAGGTTCTTCAAGGTCTTGCTTACACATCTTCAGGGAGCCCCCTTCAGCAACCCCGCCCTTGATGGGTGCTGCTCATTCCCAGTCCTCAGAATGTATAATCGTGAATGTTTTTCTGTTTTGTTTTTAAATCTTTTGTGCAGCTGTCCTGTTTTTAACTAGACTCTAAGCCCTTTGACCACGAGATTCCCGTCTCAGGCTTCCTGTGTCCCTCACAGCACCTGGCTCTGTCTCCTACATAGAGAGGCTCAACTCAAATTCAGGTAACACCTGTGAATGCCCTCAGGCTACCAGGCACCGGGCGTGGCTTTTACATTCATTACCGCCTAACTTCATTTTTCTTGAAAATCCTGCCAGGTAAGTACTATGATGCCTGTTGTGAAAATAGAGGCTCAAAAGGTTTAGTAATCTGCCTAAGAGCACCCAGTTAGCAAACCGCATCTTTTTTTTTTAAACTAAAGTATAGTTGATTTACAATGTTGTGTTAGTTTCTGGAGTACAGCATAGTGATTAGTTATATGTGTGTGTATAAATATATATATATGTATATGTATAAATATATATATGTGTGTGTATATATATAATATTCTTTTTCATTATAGGCTATTACAAGCTATTGAATATAGTTCCCTGTGCTACACAGTAGGACCTTGTTGTTTATCTATTCTGTATTTAGTATTTTGTGTTTGCCAATTCCAAACTCCTAATTTATCCTTCCCTTCTCCTTTCCCCTTTGGTAACCATAAATTTGTTTTCTGTGTCTGTGAGTCTGTTTCTGTTTTGTAAAGAAGTTTAGCAAATAGCAGTATTTTAACTCAGTCTGTTTGGTTGACAGCCTGGCACAGAGTGGATGGTGCTTTTTCCACTACACCATATTGCCTTTCTTAGGAAATATTTATTCATAGTGAGGATGATAATTATCATCACGTTCTCAGTTCCCAACCTCCAGGAACTTGGCTGAAAATCCCCCATCCTTGATCCTCTCCCCTACAGTTCTTCCAGCGTCCTCTACTCCTCATCCCACTCCATATCCTATTAGTACCACATCTCTGCTACATTCTCATAGACCATGCCCCTTGGTCTCCCCACAAGTCCTGTTCTTCTCCACATCTTCTTCCCGCTAAAGCTTCTTCTCTTCATGGTCCCCTCTTCCTCCGTCCCCCATCTGGTCCAGCTCTAACTCAGGCTGCAGGGATTAAATACAGTCCCACCTGGGAATGCCCTCTGAACTAGAGAGAGCACTTATGTCCAGGAGGTGCCTAGGGTTCTTTAGACGGGGGATGATTACTATTTATTAGTTGGGTGGCGTGGGTAAGTCACATCCCCTCTCCACGCTTCAATTTCTTCACATGTAAAATGGTAAAACTTGCTAACATTTATCAAGCAGCTACACAAAGTACATAAGCATTGCATATATTATAAGAAATCAATAATAGCAGATGCTTACATAGCACTTAATGTGTCCCAGACACTATGCCAAAAGCTTTGTATGTATCTATTCACTTAATCCTCACAACGACCCTCTGAAAATGTTGCTATTAACCCTATTTCACGGATGAAAAAAATGGAAGTCTTCGAAGTAAATAATTTACCATAGATCATCCCAACCAGTGGGTGGTGGAGCTGGACTTAAAACTCAGGCAGTTCTGGCTCCACAGTCCTTGTCTTAACCACTGCCCTATATTACCTCTTCTGTTTTCATAAAATGAGGGGATCTAATTAAAAATAATCCCTTGGCATTTTTATAGCACTTTTCCAATTCTAAAGCACTGTTCACATTCTGTACTCTATTTGATCTTCACAACAACCCTAGGGGTAGACAGTATTAGGCCAATTTACAGGGCAAGAGTTGAGACTTATTAAGAGAGTCATGTGTCTGAGAGCACACAGCAGGCGAGGGCAGAAGCAAGACTTGAACCCAGGACTGCCCCTCTTGCTATACCTCCAATGCCAAAGGGCACACTCTGTTCTTTCTAAGCCTCCTCCAGCGCCAATATCGTACACTATTCTTCCCTCATTGTGTTTCTCTAGAGAGCCCTTAGTGTTTCCACAAAGAATCCCCGGCCTGTCACCCCGACACCCCCTTTGCAGTACTTACTCACAAACAGCAGCAGGGGGCGCTGTCGACCAGCTCACAGGGATGGTGCTGCCCTGGGAACCCCTGTTGGAGGAAACAGCTGTAGGCCTCCCACTCTTCTTTTTAGTCTGTTTATATTAAAAAATGTTTTCATAAGTACTACTTGTACATAGTATAAAATTTTAAAAGTACAGATGAGCATGTATGCAATGCACCTGTTCCCCAGCTACCCAGTTCACCATCCTGGAGGCAAACCCAGGAAGTTTTCTCCTGTTTCATTCTAGAGATATTTTGTGCTTATATAAACAAATATGTATTTTCCTTCCCACGCAAAAAGTAGCATACCAACACACACACATTGTTTTTTATTGTTCCCACAAATGGTACCATATTATACCAGCTGTTCCTCCTTTAGTTTTTTGGGGTGATTTATTTTGCAGCTCCATCCATAATTCATAATATTTAACTGGATAGATTAACCACCATCAATTTTGCCAGCCCCCTGTTATTTTTGATCTTCTACAGTTATAAGCAACTGTACATAGGCCACTTTGCTCACATGCATATCTGCAGGATAAATCCCCAGAAGTAAAATTGCTCGCCTGCAAATTACATGCATTTGTAATGTTGATCAATATTGCTAGGCCGCCTTGCACAGAAGCTATCCATTTACGGCCACATCAGCAGGGCATGCAAAGGTCTGTTTCTTACACCCTCACTAACACAGAATCTTATCAAGCTTTCTGATCTTTGCCTATCCCATAGGACAAAGTCGGCTTCTCACTGCAGTTTTAATTGCATTTCTCTGAAAATGAGTGCCCTCTGACCTCTGAGATTTATTCACGCAATCCATAAATAATTAGCAGGTGCCTCCTGTGTGCCAGGCACTGTGTTGGGGCATCCTCTTCCCACTGTCCCTGGACCGACTTCCGTTGTCTTTTCCTGTCTGCCCTGCACTGGCCTGCCCTATCGTATTCTCCAAGAAGCCATTTTCCTTGCTTGGCCATCCTCACCAGGTCAAGCAGGGGCAACTTCGCTTGACCTCTTCTTTAGAGGCTTAAGAGTGAGGAGAATGTAGTTTCTTGCCTTTTCTCTGTTTCTCAAGGCTAATTCTTGTAACCCAATTAAGCAAAGCTGAGAGGTGGGGGTCATTTGTCTTGAAGTCAGTGTTAGCTCCCAGTCCTTGGGCTTCTCAGATCCACCCAGTCCAATGGATCATTCAGTGCCTCACTTTTCCCCTCCTAAGCCCTCTGGAGTATTAGAAAGGTAGACAAAGAGCAGGTACCTGGATGCTTGCCTGTGTTCAGCAGATGTTATTTGCTTCATGACTGGCTGGTTGAAATTCCTTAGATTAGGTGCCCCAGAGAAAAGATAAGAAAACATATTTAGATTAAAGTGGGGAGGACAAGATGTTAGGATCAGCATTCTCTTCTTGGTGAGAAACCTCTGAACCATTTTTCAAATCCCCCTTTCTTTGGGGGTCCCAGATTACTTGACCTCATCAGAGGGTAAGTGCTCCTTTACTTGCCTTCTCCACAAGCTTATGAGTCAACTAGAGCCTGCATCTTTGTTTATCTTTGTATCTGTTGTCA